>NC_068314.1:1994028-2369028 GCF_025860055.1 Xyrauchen texanus | reverse complement strand
TTTACGTGATTAAATGCGATTTCCAAAGCACAACTCGATACTTGTGTTTGATTGACTCAAGTCAGTCTCAAGTTCGTACGCGCCTTCTTCCCAAAAAAAAAAAAAAAAAGAAAGAAACTTAAAAGGTGAATAAAAGTGTGAAATAATTGGTCGAATAGCTGTAATATCCTCTCCTAAAGCTCGCCTTTAATGAAACGCAATATATCCTTGAAATGCTCTGAAAAGGTTCCCGATGTTGGATTCGGTCTTTGGTCACTCCGGTGCAGTTCTGCTCGTTATAGCATCCAAATGTCACAGAGTTGACTCATTTATAATGAAGAAAAAGGAAACGACGCAGAATTTTTCAGAGGTGTCCACCTTTACAGTCGCGAATGACACTTTTGCGCGTTTGCGTCATGACATGACTGGATATCTCCAAATTACGCGTCAAACCCCCACCGACAAAACAAAGGATACCTGTTCTCACGTGTCCCTGTTATGTCCTGGTTATTCACACTATTCGGTTAAATTGATCCATAATGAAGAGAAGCGATTGAATAGCAACCAAATAAAAAAAAGAGCCTGTTTGCCCCCAACAATATCTCCAAATTGTCATTCGCCTTTTCTTTATTTTAGCGCTTCAGTTCAAGGTCCAGTTCTCCTTTGCTGGACATTTTGACTTCCAGTAAACATTTTCCAAATACTTCTTCTTCATAGTTCTTGGTGGTCGCGATGTTGTTCGGGAGCTTCTGCTTTATTCCCGTGCAAACAGACATTGTGCCGCTTTGAGTCTCTGGAAAGTTTTTATACAGGAGTGAAGAACCACGTGGGACGATCCGCCAACTCTGGGATTTCAAGAGGAACCTCAGGATGGAGGGGAATCATGATCTTTAGGGAAATGTGCCGACACTGCTGGCTTCTTACGTGGTGAAATCTTTGGAAATGTCGACTTCAGCAGACTGCTCAATACTGGACTTAATAAAAAGTGTTTTAATGAAATGGACATCAGTGTAAATGTGTTTTAATACATTCCTTGAGTATAAAAATATCCCAGAAGATTATAAATGAATAGTTACAGGGAATGAGAAGTTATAGTGAAGAAGAGAGCAATTAAGAAGAAAAATATGAATATGCATATATAAATAATGTGCAAACACATGATGCATTAAAGGTCTTCGTTATTTTGTTTTTATTGCATTTGGTGAGAAAAATATTAAAGACATTTTAAATCCTTTTTAAAAGAGAAAACATTGCTTATTGTCCTTTAGGGGCAATATTGGTTTATTATGGAACATTTAGTTAAAATTGGGGTATATATATATATATATATATATATATATATATATATATATATATATATATATATATATATATATATATATATATATATATTTGTGAGTCTGGGAAAGATGAAGCATCCCCCAATAGAGAATAAGCAAAACATTGAACTAGTTTAAGAATGAATGTGTGAACTCGTAAACCTTTTAAGCAGGCACCAGACACACTCATCTAAAGCAGATGTTCTCAACCTTTGTAAGATATTTCCTCAGATACTTACTGTAATGATGACACAGCTTGTTTTTAATGTAAGAAACTACTAGCATAAATAGATTAAAACAACTGGTAACACTTTACAATAGGGTTTCATTAGTTAACATGAACTAACAATGAAATATACGTATTAAGCATTTATTAATCTTAGTTAATGCTCATTTCAACATGTACTAATACAGTTTTAAAATCAAAGGTTGTATTTGTTAACATCAGTTAATGCATCATGAACACACATTAACTAACAATGAACAATTGTATTTTTATTACCTAACATTCACAAAGATTAATAAATGCTGCAACAAATATATTGTTAATTGTTTATTCATGTTAAGAAATGGAAAGTGTTACTGAACAAATAATCTTGATACATTTTGTGCTTCCAGAAATGTCTAGAACTGTTCTTCATACAAATCAAGCTGTTAAAGGGATTTTTTTTTTTTCAGAAAGTTGATCATAATAATTATATAAAATTATAATAATCTACCTTATTTTAAATAATTTTAAGAGATCTTGAGGCCCCCGTGGAAGTGTGCTGGGGCCCTCTAGTGGGTCCCGTCCCCCTGGTTGAAGCACTGTGCTAAAGGATGTCAGGCTAACCCTCTAAAACAACAAAGAGCAGTTTTAAAAATATCATATTCAATTTAAAACTCACTAACAACTGGTGATTACATTAATAAAATAGTCCTGTCAGTAATACCTGAATGAAACCGCTTCTCTGAACGACTTTTTAAGTTGTAAAACAGCGTCCCCTACTGGCCAAAGGGAGAATTCACAGTGAACAGATCCTGCTTACACTTTGCATCCTCGCGTTTAGTTAAAGGGACAGTTCACCCAAAAATGAAAATTCCCTCATCATTTACTCACCCTCATGCCATCCCAGATGTGTATGACTTTCTTTCTTCTGCAGAACACAAATTAAGATATTCTGAAGAATATTTCAGCTCTGTTGGTCCATACAATTCAAGTGAACGGTGACCAGAACTTTGAAGCTCCAAAAAAGCAGATAAAGGCAGCATAAAACTAATCCATGCAACTCCAGTGGTTTAATCCATGTCTTCAGAAGTTATAGAGTAGGTGTGGATGATCTACATCACGAGGAGAAACAGATCAATATTTAAGTCAAATTGTACTCATCTAAATCATCGCCTTTGATCAGTCCTGACCAGTAGGTGGTGATATGTACACAGAATGCAAATCACCAAAAAAACTAAAGAATAATTATGTTGAAATTAAGATTTAAAGTAAAGTAATATTGATCTGTTTCTCATCCACACCTTTCCTATAACTTCTGAAGACATGGATTAAACCACTGGAGTCGAATGGATTACTTTTATGCTGCCTTTATCTGCTTTTTTGGAGCTTCAAAGTTCTGGTCACCATTCACTTGCATTGTATGCACCTACAGAGCTGAAATATTCTTCTAAAAATCTTCATTTGTGTTCAGCAGAAGAATGAAAGTCATACACATTTGGGATAGCATGAGGGTGAGTAAATGATAAGATAATTTTCATTTTCGGGTGAACTATCCCTTTAATTAGTAATGTTTAATCTATGTTTAACCTTTAATCTATAGAGGGACTATTGAGAGCATCCTGAGCAGCTGCATCACTGCCTGGTTTGGGACTTGCACCGTTTCGGACCGCAAAGCCCTGCAGAGGATAGTGAGGACAGCTGAGAAGATCATTGGGGTCTCTCATACTGTCACGGGCAATCAGAGAGGCAAAGCGCGCACACGCCCAGAGAATCCACAGTCACTTCCAGGACAGCGGTGACACGCGGCGCATGTGGCAGGGCATCCAGGCCATCACCAACTACAGGACAACATCAGTTGCCTGTGACAAAGATGCCTCCCTTCCAGATGCGCTGAACGACTTCTATGCTCGGTTTGAAGTGCAGAACGACGTGATGGCGAGGAAGTCCACCCCTCCTCCCAACGACCAGGTGCTCTGTCTTACCACGGCAGATGTGAGGAAAACTCTACGTAGAGTCAACCCACGGAAGGCTGCTGGACCAGACAACATTCCTGGCAGAGTGCTCAGAGGATGTGCAGACCAGCTAGCAGATGTTCTTACCGACATCTTCAACATCTCTCTGAGCAGCGCCGTTGTTCCAACGTGCTTCAAGGCCACCACCATCATCCCCATGCCAAAGAAGTCTTCAGTGTCCTGCCTCAACGACTACCGTCCCGTCGCACTTACACCCATCATCATGAAGTGCTTCGAGAGGCTCGTCATGAGGCAGATTAAGACCCAGCTGCCCCCTCACTAGACCCACTGCAGTTTGCGTGATCGTTCAAACCGTTCAGCGGACGATGCCATCACCACCACCCTCCATCTGGCCCTCACCCACCTAGACAATAAGGACTCATACGTTCGAATGCTGTTCATAGATTTCAGCTCAGCATTCAACACAATCATTCCCCAGCACCTGATTGGAAAGCTGAACCTGCTGGGCCTGGACACCTCCCTCTGCAACTGGATCCTGGACTTCCTGACTGGGAGACCTCAGTCAGTCCAGATCGGGAACAGCATCTCCACCACCACCACACTGAGCACTGGGGTCCCCAGGGCTGTGTGCTCAGTCCACTGCTGTTCACTCTGCTGACTCACGACTGTGCAGCAATGCACAGCTCGAATCACATCATCAAGTTCGCCGATGACACGACCGTGGTGGGTCTCATCAGCAAGAACAACGAGTCAGCATACAGAGAGGAGGTGCAGCGGCTGACGAACTGGTGTAGAACCAACAACCTGTCCCTGAATGTCGACAAAACAAAAGAGATGGTTGTTGACTTTAGGAGAGCACAAGGTGAACACACTCCACTGAACATCGACGGCTCCTCTGTGGAGATCGTCAAGAGCACCAAATTCCTTGGTGTTCACTTGGCGGAGAACCTCACCTGGTCCCTCAACACCAGCTCTATCACCAAGAAAGCCCAGCAGCGTGTCTACTTTCTTCGAAGGCTGAGGAAAGCACATCTCCCAACCCCCATCCTCACTACATTCTATAGAGGGACTATTGAGAGCATCCTGAGCAGCTGCATCACTGCCTGGTTTGGGACTTGCACCGTTTCGGACCACAAAGCCCTGCAGAGGATAGTGAGGACAGCTGAGAAGATCATTGGGGTCTCTCTTCCCTCCATGAAAGACATTTACAAAAAACACTGTATCCATAAAGCAACCAGCATTGTGGACGACCCCACACACCCCTCACACAAACTCTTTACCCTCCTCCCGTCTGGCAAGAGGTACCGAAGCATTCGGGCCCTCACGGCCAGACTGTGTAACAGCTTCTTCCCCAAGCCATCAGACTCCTCAATACTCAGAGACTGGTTTGACACACACGTGTCCTGAGTTGCACTTTAATTACTGTCACTTTATAACTGTCTGCTACCTCAATAACTGCTATGTGCATAGAACATTATCTCATAGTATGTTATGTTTACATTTTTAGAAACTGTCATCTTTTTGCACTACTGAGTACTGGTCGGCGCTGCACTGTCTATTGTCCTGTTCATTGTCAGTAATTTGTTGTACTGTCCTGTACTTTTTGCACATGTTTGCACGTGCACTTTATATAGGTATATATAGGTAGTTTATATAGGTATTTTATTTCGTTGTGTAGTCTCATGTGGTCCTATGTTGGTCCTTTGTTGTTTTTATGTAGCACCATGGTCCTGGAGGAACGTTGTCTCGTTTTGCTGTGTACTGTACTAACTGTATATGGTTGAAACGACAATAAAAACCACTTGACTTGACTTGACTTGATAAGTTAAATATGTGTGCATGAATATGCAAAGATATAGTGTGTATAGCAGCACAATATAATACAATGACATATTGAAAATAAAAATCCATTAGACATAAACTATACGTACAATATGCAGACATACAAAATAATTAATTAGGCTTTACTGTCCACGAATAAATCCGACCGAAGACCAAATATCCATTTATGGTGCCATGACGTCACATCCTTGTGATTCGCCTCATTGAATATCCGGTGGGTGGAGCGGAACAGATATATGGGAGTAGTGGAGTGAATCCCGAGTGGAAGAATTGTTATAACCGATTATTAACGTAAATCGATTTAAAGGCACTGCACGGTGAGTTATCTATAAGACTTTGTTCTCTGAAATGTTTTTAACGACATGTTTGCGCGAGCAGTTGTGATGAAATAATTTCCACTGGCGAAGCGCCCTCTTCAGTCTTTGTGGAAACTCGTGTGATTGACTGTTCTGAGATCCAATGAGAGGGGATGTAGATGAGGCCCCGCCTATTTAGGTGTTTATTCAACCAATCAAGAGCGAAAAAAGGCGGGCTCTCGTCTGAAACAAAAAAGGGGTGGTGTCTCAATCTGCGAGATGGAAAAGTGAAAATTACAGGAACTTTTTAATAACATTTGTAACAAAGTTGCTGTGTTTTTAAATTTGAGTCATTATGTGTTTTTGCAGCTAACTACTAGTATTTACTGGTGATGTTTTCCTTTTTTCTAAAATACTTTTGTTGGACCATTGGACTCTGAGACAGTTTAAAGAATACCATGATACTTTTGGCACTGTAGTAAGTGAGATAGATGTTGTCTTATATAGTATCTTGTATAGACAGACAGGACTGGGTCCACAGATGTAATTTGAACATTTTGGTTATGTATTTGCGAGGACCGGCGAGATAAATGTGAAATCTGTAGAACTAAGAAAGCTCAGAGGCCCATGATCTGGTTGACACTGGAGTTCTCAATGCCAAAAGTTTGTAAAATGACCTTATTTCTGTTAAGATTCATTTAAATTTTGCTACTTTGATCTGTGGATTACAGGCAATCCCAAACGTGTACTCTGACAGACAAAAGTTGATTATTAAATGAGTTTATCACATGATCCTTTAAACTGGAAGTCAAACATTGAGAAGTCTTAATGTCTCTCGTCTCCTATCTAACGTTTACATGTACATAATTTTTATAATTTAATAATACTGTTTATAAAGTACATAATTTTATGTACTTCTTCAGTAATCTGTCCTGTGGTTTTTGTGTGTCTCTGAGTTGTCTATTTTGTCTTCCCACACATTCAGTCTTCTTCGATATCTTTCACTGGAACACTACTTTAATGGCGGCGAATAAGAGTAAAAATCAGAGTTCCCTGGTGCTACACAAGGTCATTATGGTGGGCAGCGGTGGCGTGGGAAAATCAGCCCTCACACTGCAGTTCATGTATGATGAGGTGAGACAAATACGCTCTGATTGTACATTTATCAGGCTGATATTAGACGGTCGGGTCCAGAAGTTTGAGAACCTCTTGAAAATCTGGGATTTGTTTAATTGAATCCTAGACATAAACATAACGTCTAGACCCCACTGTTCATTCTCCTAAATCCACACTTTATTTTGACTAAGTCATTTAATATCCTCTTTCTCTCAGTTTGTGGAGGACTATGAACCCACCAAGGCTGATAGTTACAGAAAGAAGGTGGTCCTAGATGGAGAGGAGGTGCAGATTGATATTCTGGATACGGCGGGACAGGAGGATTACGCTGCTATCAGAGATAACTACTTCCGCAGTGGAGAAGGTTTTCTTCTGGTTTTCTCCATCACAGAGTCGGAGTCCTTCAGCGCCGCTTCAGAGTTCAGGTCTGTTGTCAAGACGTCTTTCACTCAATGTTATTATTGTGTTTTAGTGTGTTTACAGTCGGTTCATGTCAGTGTGTAAAAACCCAGTGACTTCTAGTTCATTACAATCTTTTGTTTCGTTACCACACTGTACGTACTCAGTAAGGACGATATGATGTTATCATTCATGTCTTATCCTGTCAGCTGCAGTCCACACAAACACAACTGTGAAGCTGTCAGCACCAGTAAAGTTTCACACATGTGACGCGGTCAGAAACTGGTTTAATAATGAAGAATGCATCTTATTTTGTCTGGCAATACATCCCATTCGTGATCAGATTTCCAAGCGCTATGTAAGCATTAGAGCTACCAGTGTGAATGTGATTGTAAAAACGACACCGTTAAATATGTACGTAATATAACAGTAAAAGACTGTAAAAATGCAACAGTAAATGAACGAGTAGTTACCGTAAAATATACTTTAAAACATAAAAAAAATGTAATGTGGTGTAAATGTAGCGATGTAGTAGAGTTAATGTTTCCTGCATTATTTAAATGTGTTACCCTGATGGTGTTTGTGCGAGTGATAATGTCTCTACATGTTTATTGGTCATTGCTCCTGGAAGAGCCATTATTGATGAACTTCATGTCATCATGTGCTCTTCTGTCATTTTTATGCTGATTATCAATACCTTATAAAGTAAAGAGCAGGTTTTTACAGTTTCACAAGGTTAATATAGTAAGTTTATAATTTAATAAAATAAACAACGGCACTGCACCGTAAAATATACCGTAAAAACAACAGCATTTTACTGTATTTTTTACATAATTATTCTGGCAACCTCAGCTGCCATTTTATTTATTAATTAAATTTTTTTGTAAAAACAACAATGTTTTTTACAGTGTGTTTAACCCCTTAAACCCAGGACCGGGATTCAGGGGGGTGCTAAACATGAAATATTTAAGCAATATCACACGAGCAAGAGTGCGATATGGCACTATATCATCACTGCTGTGATTCGGCAGCAGGTCGAGTGCTGTAGGTAATCACAGTAGTGCTGATGTAGGGTCATATAGCATGATTGTGAGTGTGATATTGCTTATATACAACAGTTCAATGAACAAGTACATTTAAAAAATATTATCATTTAAATTGTATCATAAAAATTATCAAAAATAATCATTAAAAATTAACAAGTCATTGGATAAACAAACAAGGATGGATGTGTGTGTGTGTGTGTGTGTGTGTGTCTGTGTGTGTGTGAGAGTGTGTGAGACGGAGTGTGTGTGATCACCTGTTGCCACTCCCAATCAGAGATGCTGTCAGCTTTCTGAAGATCAGATTTCTCAGTGGAATAATAGCATCCAGGCAGGGGTATTTCTCGCTATTTCACGGTAGCCGGTGCGCAAGAGTCGATTACTATAGAAACCACCATGTCTTCTGCCATTTTAAACTGCACCCATTGTGTAATTAATCAGTCTGTTGTGTCCCTCAGCTGTGATGAGCTGTAATGCTGAAGTTGTTATTTTTAAGCTGTTTAAAGTTATTTCCTAGCTTTAGTAGTGTAGTCGTAATACAAGCGATCCCGAAGAGCTGTTTTATGTAAACACTAGCTGACGCGGATTCACTTCACATCACCTAACTGGCTCATATTACACACAAAAATGATCTTTTGCCACCACCTGCTAGCTAACATATGTAAAGTAAAAAATAAGACAAACCATAGCTCTTAACACATCTGCACTACTCTTACACTTAGTTTAGAACAGCATGAACACAAGCGGAGTTTGTAAGAACCTTCTGTTATGTATATGAATCATACCATATATATCATTCTTCAATACTGTCTTTAAATTTCCTGACAAATTAGAACTGTTCCATTTTCATAATTTGCTAAATTATCATATCATATATACATTTTAGAACCAGTAAAAAGACAAGATCACATAATCATGTGTTATGTGTCTTGAATATTAGAATATAACTTGCAATTTTGTTTCACTCTATTCACAAACTTCAGTGAATATTAGTGTGTGAAATCCACTTATATAATAAACAGATAATTGGTCACATTTTGGTTTATTACTTCATGAAAAATAAGCAAGATATATATATAAAATGGCATATCACAACTTACAGCAGACGAGTCTGAATCAAACAAGCCCATATTCAACATAATATGATGTGTAGATCCTGTAATATTCCTCAAAGAGTCACATGACAGCTATGGTGGCTAATCGCTAATGGCATCTCTATAACGACGATTTATCTGGGATTGATGGAATAAGGAGCCCGTAACATCTGTTTTTCATTATTGGGTTACTCGTTTGATATAAGATTAGGTATTTTTATATTTTTGAGATGTTTGCATTCCTAGTGTTCAGTTGTTCTGTTTTAATGTTCAATAACTTGCTTGGAGAGGCTTTTGGACACTTAGAGTAAACAAAAGCCACTTGCGTTCCAAATGCTGTAACTTTTGATTTCTTTGCTGCATCAACACGAGGATTTTTCTAAAATGTATCCATGCAATTAATAATAATAAAAAAAGTTATTATTGTTTTCCCTTTAGAAGGCAAATCTTTCAAAAATGCCTTCAGGTTGTAAGGGGTTAATACTGATCTTTTTAACCGATGTTTTATGTGTTTTTTACGCATGTTTATATGTTCTGTGATCTACACAGAGAGCAGATCCTGAGAGTAAAAGCAGAGGAGGATACAATTCCTCTCTTATTGGTCGGAAATAAGTCTGATTTGGAGGACAGGCGGCAGGTGTCTGCGGACGAGGCTCGGGCCAAAGCGGATGAGTGGTCGGTTCAGTATGTGGAAACGTCGGCCAAAACTCGAGCAAACGTCGATAAGGTTCTTACATTCTAAACACTGTTTGAACATTGTATTATTGTTTAAGATTAAGGGTATCAGCGAGTATTGACGCTGACTGCCACCCCTGGCGTGTTGAGTTACTCCAGTCAGGTCTCCTGAGCAACCAAATTGGGCCGGTTGCTAGGGAGGGTAGAGTCACATGGGGTAACCTCCTCGTGGTGGTGATTAGTGGTTCTCTCAATGGGGCGTGTGGTGAGTTGTGTGTGGATCGTGGAGAGTAGCATGAGCCTCCACATGCTGTGAGTCTCCGTGGTGTCATGCACAACGAGTCACGTGATCAGATGCGCGGATTGACTGTCTCAGACGTGGAGGTGACTGAAACTTGTCCTCCGCCACCTTGAGTGAGGACAGTAACCGAGCCACCATGAGGACCTACTAAGTAATGGGAATTGGGCATTCCAAATTGGGGAGAAAAGAGGAAAAAATCAAATAAAAAGAATGTTATAATTGTGTTAATTTCAGATTTGAGCTGTTTCTGATTAGGATGTTTGTTAATCTGATCTTTTTAAGATGGTTAGCAGATGTTAATTAGATTGTGATGTTTTCCTGATGAAAAGATCTAAAACAGACATCTTGGAAATGTACACGAGCTATCTGGATATGAAGCTCCATAAATCTTGTGTCTAAAATGTTGTGTAAAAATTTTTTTTTAGGTGTTCTTTGATTTGATGAGGGAGGTGCGGACGAAAAAGATGTCTGAGAACAAGGAGAAAAATGCAAAGAAAAGTGGCAAAAAGAAGAAGAGTCTGAAAGAGAGATGTACGCTGCTTTGAGCTTCACAAATGCTCGATTCCCATCGAGCTTTCCTGCCCTGGACTGAGCCGTTCTTATGGACGATGAGGGGACCAATTCTCTGTCATCCATGTCGTATGTGTTGCCAAATACAGTCAAACTGTGAGCCATTGTGTGTTCTTCAGTGAAGCGTCCTCAACTCACATCTACACCACTACTCTTCAACACCTTCTAAAGGATGTGCTTTCTTTAGAGTTTACTAGGTGCCACAACAACATATGAATAGCATAACTCTAAACAACATGAAAAATTGAGCTTTTTATGTTTTTTGAGGCTCCATTTTCATGGCAAGCTGAATTTACCTTTATTAATGTGCAGGATATGAATTAAAATGATAGTTTTCTGTCAGTTATCAAATTTGCACTAATAAAAGTTTTCATTCTTGATATCAAAAATGTAGTTTTAACTGGTAAAAGTGCATTTTTGAAATCTTCACAATGATGTGTCATTCAATCGAGTTCAAAATGCAATTATGGATACCTGTAATTAAGATCTTACTAGTTAAAAATGAAATAAACCTCAGTCTGTGTAACATTCCTAATGTGAGCTTTTCATGCCTATCAGTTGATACATGGTTGCATTCTGGGACCTGCACAGAAACACAATTAAAGCCATTTTGACTTTATCACTAGTACAATTAATCCTCCGCATAGTTACTTTGTTTTAAATACTCTATTTTATCAAAAGATATCATATGCAATATATTCTTCTTTTCTGTATTAAACAGTTAACAGCTATGAGTTTAATGAAAGATGCAAACTTCCATAATGTGACACTTTTTCTACAAAACTAAGACAGCTAAAATAATTGTATTTTTCTAATCAATCCACTTTTTGTGTGTGTGTGTGTTCCTTTTCACTGATTTTCTGTCTGGCTGATTGTAGACCAAATAAACCTCTGAATTTGTTATGAATCTCTGTGTTTTACTGATGTTAGTGCTGAAACACTCAACAGGGACAAAGCTGTTTTACTTGACCTTCAGTTTGTGTGGTTTGATGACCTCCAGGATTGTTTCAGCGGATGGCAGCGGGGCATGTCCGGAGGTCATTTGTCATCTTGACTTTGAATGTGAGAAACCGTTCAGCATTTAACACCCCATAGTAAACACACTTGTGGTTTTCTTCACATCCATATTTGCTTTCACTCTCTCACAAATGTACAAATACTTAAACAAAACTAAGGATGCCTAGAAATACAAGATTCATGACGTTACAAAACACAGGAAACTAAATAGTATCAGGAATCACACAATAGTCTATAACACATTTGAATACAAGAATCAAGTTAATTTTAGGGGAATAATAACATGCAGCTGCCATTTTGTATTCTGCTGTCTGTGTTTCAAAGAGTTAATTCACCCTAAAATGAAAATCCACTCATGATTTACTCACCCTCATGCCAACCCAGATGTGTGTGACTTTCTATCTACTGCTGAACACAAATTAAGATATTTAGAAGAATACTTCTGCTCTGTAGGTCCATAAGTGAATGGTGACCAGAACTTTGAAGCTCCAAAAAGCTCATAAATGCAGCATAAAAGTAATCCATAAAACTCCAGTGGTTTAATCCATGTCTTCAGAAGTGATAAGATATTTAAGCCCATAATATTTTACTATAAAGCTCCACTTTCTCTTTCACATTCTTCTTTTGGCGATTCCCATTCTTCATGCATATCGCCACAGTTTTCAGAGCTGAAATACTTATCTGCTACTGCCGAGATTGATCGTAAAGTATTCGTTCTTGTGTTATTTAAAGGCTACATAACAAATCCAAACATGGCGGATTGCCTGGGTTCAGAGGTTCTGGACTGTGTTGATGGAAGTTTGGTACCGATATGGGGATCCTGAGGGAGATCATGATGAGCAGGTCATATAAAGAGGGGAGAACCGGCCCAGGTTGGGAACGGAGCAGGTCAAATCCCCCATGCTGATCAGTAGTGGGACAACACTTGAGAAAGGACACTGCAGATCAGCCTGTGCGACACAGTGACACCCAGTCGTTACTTACAGGATGTGATTTAAAAAGTAACAAAACTTATTTTTATGTTTTAGAACATTATATGATATTAAAAACTAGCATCACATTTTAACCTGTTTTGACTGGGTTTTATTGCTGATAGGAATCATCAGAAATAGAAAGTCATTCAGCTCACATTACTTGTGAATACAACAGTATGGATGACTAAATTAGACAAAATAAATACAAACAAATAAATAAATGTCTTCATTTATGAACAATGAGGTAAATAATTTGGTCGAGGGCCTCATATGGATGGAAGAAATACATGCAGAAATAAAAAGAAACCTGAAAAAATATAAATAAAATACATGTACATAAATGTAAAAACAAAAATTATCAAAACAATAAATAAATACACGAAATCCAGAAATAAATGCACAGTGAAATGATTAACTACAAAATGAATAGAATACAAATATGCATACATATATGCAGAGGCGCTTATCTAGGGACGAACCTATACCAGACTAGTTTCAAGGATGATTGTACTTCCTGCTATCCCTGATGACACATACACCTCATAATTGCGGGCCATTTATCAGGGAAAAATTTAGTGGCTAAATTTGCGGGCGGCTGTACAGAAGGCCCTCAATGAGTCAAACATGTATGTAGGTAATTTGGAGACATGACTCATTATGCCCAGTAGGTGGCAGCCTGCCCTTACTCAAGTTCAGTGCAAGTATCGTATCAGCATTAACAGATGTTGTGTTAGGAGAAAATTGGCCGAATCTCCGGTCAAGTGTGGACTGTTGGCGCCTGGTTCTTGAGAATTGAGCCTGTTCTGATCATTCCGGAGTGGTTTTAGTTGGTGTGCGTCAATGACGATATATAAGTGCATTGTTTATTATTAATGTTTCTTTGATAGTGTTTATAGCAACTATTTAATACCGTAATGTATGCGGATTCATTCTAATGCTAAACTAATCATAACTGTTTGTGGAAGACATCATTTGTATAATGTTTGTCTTGCGTTAAGTGACTATTTGCACTGTAATAATTTATTGGCTACCGTTGATTACTTTATTATGAGAATATTGTTCTAATGTCCTACACTGTAAAACCGGATAAGTTAATATAACTCAAAGAAATAGTTGAAACTGATCACATCGAAAATTTTAAGTGATACTAACTAAATTTTATAAGTTACAGAAACATAATTTTTTAAGTAAATGGTACTAGGTAATGTAAACTGATACTAACTTGATATTACAAGTTAATTTAACATTATTAATCAAGTAATTTTACAAGGAGTTTTTGGGTTCACATAACCTATTAAAATTAATTAAAGAACTTATTTCTTTGTAACAGTACAATTTATTTTACCTTCATAAAAACATTTTAGTTTTAATTTCTCGGTAACAAAGTACTCAATTTATTAATTTGTATGTTTTTAGATTTACGTCATCAAATAAGTAAATTACTAACTATAACACATTCTGAAATAAAATAAAAACAGGTTAACACAGACAATTTAAATGCAAGTTACTCTTTTATTAAAGTAACCACAAAACATCAACAATAAATTGTTTGTCAAACTGGAAATACTCCAATACAGTGCAAGGCCCTTCAGAAATGGTCTGAGATAACTATCACTTTTAGAAGTGGACAATATGGATATCTGGATATCTCCCAGCTGTAAACACTTATGTCAAGTAGAAACACTATTCAAAATTCACACATGGCAGTAACCTTAACAATATAAAAGTTATATATTAATACCAGTTATATTATTACAATATAAAAAAATATATATAAAAAGGTTTTTAAACCATCACCTCTGAGTGGTATATAGAACTTCTACTGTGGTAGTAATTTTTTACATAAAATCAACTGAGAAACTGTTCTGCAAATTACACAATAGAAAAATAATGTAAAAATCCAATATTGCCATAAACATTTTGCTCAATGATTTACTAAACTGCACATAATTATCTATGTACTATGTAATGTACTATGTATTAGCATACATAAAATCAAAGATATGAATACTACGGTGTAAACTGCAATGCACTGCATTGTCTGTTGTACTGTATAACATAAATACAGTGCAAACCTGACAACTTGAACAGCAACACATTTAAACTGTATGTTGATCAATCATACTTTAAAACACATGTAAGATGTTTTCCAAAAAAATAATTTCCTTGCACTATGGTGTGCAATAAAAGTGACAGAATGAAATGTCAAATAACTTTGTAATCGTTGTTCAAACACTGAGGTTACTCCACTGCAAAAAGCTCATTTTTAAGACTCAACACTCTGGGCCTTAGCTTCCCATCCTCCAGACCCATCAATACTTTCTGGGTAAAGTCAAATGTGTTGGCCAACTCTTTTGGGTAACTTAGATCCAAGGCGTAAGTTAGTCCAAAAAGCATGACAAATGCATCAGCCAATGTGGGAAAATCGATAACCATGTTACCCTCAAGTACAACTGCAATCTTCTCTGGGCAGAAGAACCTGGCATCTGTTGAATTGCCACAAATGGAGAGGAGACCGAGTGGTACGTCATCAATGCCTGGTTCATTAGATTGTTCAACCTGAAGACAAGAACAAAGAACTGTTACTCTAAACTTCCAAAGGATGACTGCTAATAAGTGACAAATATTTACATCTATTTCAAACCATTCTAACCCATACAGTAACTAATTAATATATTAAAAACATGGAACTAGAACCAGGATGACATCTGAATGGGCGATGTGAGATTGTTGGTAATCAAACAGTGCAACACTTACATCCCACGTCTTGAGAAAGTTGGAGTCATCCTCTTGCAGATAGGCGGGGAGAGCACGGAGGACGGCAGCTCGTCGTACATGGACGTCCACGTTTTCCTTCAGTGTGAGAATTAGAGACACGAGTACGAGAATCTTGATTTAACATGGAATATAATCCGCACAGCTACATAATACTATGCATCTCTCAAATGTCTGTAAGCAAAATATTTAAAAATCCACTGCAGTTTCTATATCAGGCATCAAGAAGTGTAACCAACTGACCTGGAGGTCACATATCCTGAAGAGCTGACTCAGTACTTCAGACACTTTCCCTGTGCGAGCAGCTTTCTTTCTGAACAAGCTCTGAAGACGGGGAGCATGCTGGTCCAACACGGCATAAAAGTGGTTCTTCAGGTTGATGTTTGTAATTTTATGAAACTCTGAACAGATCTGCACAAATGAATAAGTGATTAAGCCAAGGTATACAGTTTACATTTGTGATCCTGTAGAGAAAAAAAAACGTGCTGCAAAATAACATTTTGAACTTCACCTGTCAGCTACAAGTGTAAACCTGACACACTGAAAAATAACCACAAATAAAAATGTGCTGTCAGTTTACTTACCCTTCAACCACCCAAGATGTGGGTTACTTTCTTCAGTTGAACACTAAAAATTATTTTTAGCTGAACCTGTGGTCCTTGGTGATTCATAAAATACAAGTCAATGGGTGCCACCACTTTGTGAGTAAAAAAGAAGATATAGACATCAAATTATAACATTATTATCAGGAAAACGAGAGTCTGGAGCTCAAGATTTCTGTCTCACAGGTATATATTTTGTATTGCTTGTTTGTGTTTTGACTCGCAAAGTGACAGCACCCATTGACCTGCATTTTATGAGTCAACAAGGACCATGAGTTAAGCTAAAAATCATCTTTAGTGTTACACTGAAGAAAGAACGTAGCCTACATCTTGCATGGCCAGAGAGAGTAAATTAACAGCAAATGTTCATTTCTGGGTCAACTACTCCTTAAATATAACATTTTCAAGTGTACTAAGAAAAATATTTTTACCTGTGACTCAATTTTAAAGGCAGGCCAGCATTCCAAGATATCACCAACAGGTAGGTTTTCAGTGATGACCTCTTTGCGTCTCAGGGCAAAGGTCGTCTGCTTCACTTTTAGCCTGAAAAAAGAGAGATTGAGAAGTTAATCAGGTTGTAATATTTGCCAAAATACTAGTAAAAATATGTGAATACACGACGTTAATCAGTTATGTAACTTAATAGGCATTATGCTCAGTCACTCTCAAACCTTAAACGTTTAATTTAAATATTTTTATACTGCACAATTTGCTTTTTGAAATGTCACATTTTAAGCAAGAACAAAAATGGCAAAAAATAACACAAGCTACTGGTAGGCCTACGTCTTTGGCAAACTATTTAAATATAATTTTATAAATGCCTGTCCTAACAAAAAATTTACAACACATGGAACAAAGTGCATCAAATTATTGTCAAACCTCTATGAAAACCACCAATTTACTTGTCTATTCATGCGTGCCAGTTAAATTGAGTCACAGCCCGCCATTTTGAGGTCATTAATTAAAGGGGTCATGACATGGGTTTTTTTATTGTATTATTATGTTCCCTTAGGTGCAATTATAGTATTAATATATTTTTTTTTAAGAAAAACTTTTAAAATCTAGTGATTTATGACCTTTTCCCACCCTGTTTCTCATCCTCTGATTCAAACAGTCTGTTTTGGGGGCGTTTTCCATTTAAGACTTCAGTGTTAACTATGGGCTGAAATATGTGCCACCAGAAACTGAATTTGAACCATTTATATTTGAATTTGAATGGCTAAACTTGAATAATTGCATTGAAAAACTGAATTTGAATCACATAATTTGAAATTGTATTGTTTAATTGAAATTGAATTTATTCAAAAACTGAATCTGAATTGTATCATTTGAAATTGAATTTATTCGTTTGGAACTGAAGTCCAATAAAATTTGATCCTCACTGAAAATTAAACTCTCTATATATCTTCACATTCACTTCTCACAATTCAGATTCAGTTCTCAAATTCAATTTCAAGTTACTGAGACAGACATCCGGGTAGTTGGAGGATGAAGGAAGAGCAATCGAGCGCAGATCGATAGATAGCGTTCATTGGCGCACAGGACTCCTCTTGGGCCAATCAGCACCAATGTTTTGGAGCACAGGGCGTTACCCGCCATGAAACTATGGAATTACGATTGTGTCAATAATAATGAATGTAACTTTCTGAAAAAGTTACGTTCAGTTTTATAAACTATCAAAAATATTCCATTACAAAAGAAGAAAAACACAATTAAAATGAAAAAAATGAACTCAGTCGCACGAATTTAACAGGCTCTTCAAATATGCTTCATTTTTTGTTAATGTTTTTCAAAGATTCGTTTTCGCAAATCGTGGATTCTGAATACATTGCCACAGATTTTGCTTACGCTTCGCAGTTTTTCGTTTGCTGTTTTGAGACAAACCTCTCGTGGGGGTGGGCTTAACAGTGATCTACTCTGATTGGATAGTGAGCTTTTGATGGACAGGTGCTCTCTGACCCGGATGTACAGACGTCACTCAGCGGCGCGCATATTGGAAAGCTCTCGCGGTGATTTGTAGTTATGCAATACGTCGTGCTTTGTTGTATTACTTACTAACGATATGTAAATAATATTTGACCTATAATTATATAATTTAATATTATATGAGACCTTCGATCGTCTAATAATCGTCTTCGATCAGTCTGTAAAGATGAGCTCTCAGGAGAGACACGGAGCGGCATCATCTTCCTCCTCCTCTTGTTTTTTATTTATTTTTTATTTTAATTTTTTTTTTTAATGCAAAGAACAGGAAAATACAAAAGAGAAAGCATACGTACATCACATAATATCAACCAAAACAATAAAGAAGACAAAAATAAATAGAAAAAAATAATAATAATAATAATAAAAAAAGATAATAATAATAATGTATATAACAATAAAAGAAGAGGTAGGGCCATTACATCACACAAAAATGTTCACACGAAGAGATCAAATGCAGTGCAGATTCTAACAGTCCTTATGGCTTTCTTATTAGTAGATACTGAAATCAAATTTAGATAATTTTCTATTTCGTTTAAGAAGACAGAGAAGATAGGTTTACAGTTTAAAAATTTGCATTTGTGAATATAGAATTTGCTTAAGAAAATAATTAAATTAATAACAAAACAGACATTTTCGTTTGTGGGGTCTGAATCAAAATACCCAAATATAATGTTTCTCATATGTATTGAGAAGCCTGGCAAAATCTTACACTTGATAAAAACATCAATATCATTCCAGAGCTTCTGAGTGTAATGACACAACCAAAATAAATGAACCACTGTTTCATCAGAATTCACACAAAAAGAGCATGTTAGCTCAATGTCAGATTTAAATCTTTGTATAAATTTCTTAACAGGATAGAACCTGTGTATCAACTTAAAGGACATTTCTTTCACTTTATTTGTGAGAATGAATTTCTGCTGTCAAGACCAGATTTTTTTCCAATTAAGGTTACCAAACAAATTATTCCAAAAGGAAATAACAGGTGGAACAGAAATCAAATCCTTAAGAAATAAAGATCTTGTAGTTTTTAGCTTTCGACTCAGAAAAACAGATTTGACCAACAGAAGTATCACAAGGTTTAGGAAAGGATGCAGTAGATACTGGGGTGAAGTAATTACGGTTTTTAAAAAGCATACATAAACCAGAGGGAATAGCACCCATTACTGTAGCAAATTCTTTTGGGGTTACTGGTATTTGGTATTCAGAAAGAAATTCTGAATATCTGAATAAAAGACCTTGCTTATTAAACAAATGCTCCACTCCTCCTCCTCTTGTCCTTCAAGGCAGCTTGAAGTAAGTTCGTGTTACTGAAGTAATAACATCGATAAAAGTTTTATTCATGTAACGTTACAGTGTGCAACAGTTCTGGCTTTATTTTGCAAATTTATTGTTTAACCACTTCAGCTCTGCAGGATAGTTTGAATTTTTTAGAGAATTAGGCATATCTGAATTTAAAAGAGCGTCCTGCCCACATACATTGGAGTAAATGGATAGAAGTTGTCTAATTTTACAGAAAACACTCTAAATTTCAACACAGTGGTGGAATATTGCATATATTTTATTATATTTATTCACAATGTTTTGATAAACACATAAAATATCATAATTTTATATATTTTTTAATATTTTTTTATTGTCATTCACAAGTTTGCAATGCACTGATGTCATGTCATGATGTTATGTAGTTTGATTGTTTGCTCTTTTGCACAGTTATTATATTCAAGGACGTGTCAATGTAGACAGTGCAGATATCAAACTGGTCTTCATTCTACAGCAAGGCAGAAATCTTGGTGCAGATGCTGCATCTGTACATAACATCCTTGAAATTCTTAACCAGTCGCTCGGGAATACCAGCACAAGGCAGGGTCAGCAGCAGTCCGTTCAGCAGTCGGGGCAGAGTCAAACAGTGGACCAAGATATGGCCAGGTTTCAGTTTTGCAGTCATCACAATGACAAAACAGCAACATTTTATTTAGCATGCATTTACAATACAACAATAAATTTGCAAAATAAAGTCAGAACTGTTGCACACTGTAACGTTACATGAATAAAACTTTTATCGATGTTATTGGTTACTTCAGTAACACGAACTTACTTCAAGCTGCCTTGAAGGACAAGAGGAGGAAGATGATGCCGCTCCGTGTCTCTCCTGAGAGCTCATCTTTACAGACTGATCGAAGACGATTATTAGACGATCGAAGGTCTCATATAATATTAAATTATATAATTATAGGTCAAATATTATTTACATATCGTTAGTAAGTAATACAACAAAGCACGCACGTATTGCATAACTACAAATCACCGCAGAGCTTTCAATATGCGCGCCACTGAGTGACGCCTGTACATCCGGGTCAGAGAGCACCTGTCCATCAAAAGCTCACTATCCAATCAGAGTAGATCACTGTTAAGCCCACCCCCGAGAGGTTTGTCTCAAAACAGCAAACTAAAAACTGCGGCGTAAGCAAAATCTGTGGCAATGTATTCAGAATCCACGATTTGCGTAAAACGAATCTTTGAAAAACATTAACAAAAAATGAAGCATATTTGAAGAGCCTGTTAAATTCGTACGACTGAGTTCATTTTTTCATTTTAATTGTGTTTTTCTTCTTTGTAATGGAATATTTTTGATAGTTTATAAAACTGAACGTAACTTTTTCAGAAAGTTACATTCATTATTATTGACACAATCGTAATTCCATAGTTTCATGGCGGTAACGCACTGTGCTCCAAAACATTGGTGCTGATTGGCCCAAGAGGAGTCCTGTGCGCCAATGAACGCTATCTATCGATCTGCGCCGATTGCTCTTCCTTCATCCTCCAACTACCCGGATGTCTGTCTCAGTAACTTGAAATTGAATTTGAGAACTGAATCTGAATTGTGAGAAGTGAATGTGAAGATATATAGAGAGTTTAATTTTCAGTGAGGATCAAATTTTATTGGACTTCAGTTCCAAACGAATAAATTCAATTTCAATTAAACAATACAATTTCAAATTATGTGATTCAAATTCAGTTTTTCAATGCAATTATTCAAGTTTAGCCATTCAAATTCAAATATAAATGGTTCAAATTCAGTTTCTGGTGGCACATATTTCAGCCCATAGTTAACGCCCACTGTTATGATTGGCTAACATCAGTGCCTATGTATCAATTATTGACGCCCCCAGCCAGAACAGTATGCAAGTAAACTAAGTAAAAACACTGTGATTATTCATAATGAATGAAATTGCGCTTTAAAAAGTAGTTTAAAGTTTAAAATAGATTACTTACAGTTTAGCGTCGTCGTTGTTCCCAGAATAGTCGGCACGGACTTATCTTTGAGCAACAGTTTTCTGGCAAAGCCAGCATCATATTGAGATTTGTTCTCAAAACAGTCATCCTTAAAATGTACAGAACAAACGCTTAAGTTAACACTGCCGTGACTGGGTCAGTCCGCAAAAAATAAACTGCATCCATTTTTCCCTGACGCCTGGATCTTTCGGCAGCTTATTCAGAGGTTTTGTTTGACCACAGCCAGGAACAGCACATCTGTGTGGCATCGTAATTTTCCTGTGCACAAGTAGTCTCTGTCAGAGCTCGCTGTCCATCGACTGAACACTTGTGAGGCGCACGGCGATACGAAATGAGCGTAGTTGTCTTGGCGCTTAAGCGTAGTTATCTTGTGCTGGAGGCGGTCATATGCAAACGCTGTTACGTCACTTCTAACCGACACGTCACTTCTAACCATGAATCCAGAACGAGCTGTATTTTGAGCTTGATTAAATAAATGATTCGTTTAGAATGGGGAGGACGTCTTAAAATATTAAACTTGCAGGACGTTTTAATGATACAAAGACCTCTTATATACCAAAAGATCAAGGCAAATTTGGTTTCTCATGTCATGACCCCTTTAAAATGTGTTGCCCGAAAACGTTTTAATGTGCAAACCGATGCACATTAACCGATGCAAAAAGACAGACTTAAGTTTGATATCTAAAACAAAATAACTAAATACAGTTGCTTCAACAAGTAAAATGTCTCGAGACATTCTTATTCTCTTTGCAAATGCATAAAATACATTAACTGCTAAGACATTAAAACTATTTGCAGAAAATAAAACAGGGAATTTACCAGATTAGCGTGCCCAAAGAGAAGAGGAATGAAATGGAAAGCAGCACAACGAAGAAAAGTTTGTCACTAGCAGGTTCAGAAAACTGCATGCCGCGTTTCTCATCAAAGGTCCTCACAGGCAACACCACTGCAAATTACCGATCGAAAAATATCACCACCAATTCTATTTTTTATAAAATGTGATCGAGCTTTTCACGTGTTGCAAACTTAGCTTGACAAATTTTCATCAGAGGCACGCAACAAAAACATGGCGTGTTTTCGCGCACTTGCAACTGATAACGTTGAAGGGGGAGCACGTGCGTGACGTCAGACGGGAGTATAGTAAAACTATGAGTGCACTGACAAAAATAAATTAAAGCATTTAAGTGCTGTAAACTTAAAATTTCACTTTCGTTTTAATTACACAAAAAATTAAAGGCGAATGAACGTTTTTATTTTTTTGAGTAATTACAACCCATTTTATTTATCTAAGTTGTACTGTTTGGTTTTACAGTGTAGCTTATGCGCATACTGCTGTACTAATTCGTGATGATTATATTATTGCAGTTAATAATTATTCCTTCTCTCTTTTTATTTTAGAACCCCCCCCCCACACACACACACACACACACACTTATAAGTGCATATTGTGTAGGCTGGAACCAAAGTGAGAAATACCTGTATGCCATACCGTGCTGACTGCTGTTTCCTTATTCCTAAGTATTGAAGTAAACCCATATCAACCTGATTCTGTCTTCCTGAGTCATGACTGACATCCTGTAGCGAATGCAACATATTACCACCTGACAGAGTCATTACCTAACCCTACCTAACAAATATATTCCTTTTACAAAAAGAAAACAAATATGTGAGTATTGAATCAGGTTTGCCAGTTAATAATTCCAATCTTCACCTGTGTGTCACTGTGAGCTCTAATAATAATGTCGCATTGAAATGTGCTGCTGATTTCTCGTGTTCTCTGTGGTGTGAGTCTATAATCCAAGTTTCTGGGAGACTGAGGGGGCTTCACACCGGGCACGTTTGCTGCGGTCCCCGCTGCGTTGGTCTGGTTTCACACTCACTTGATTCTGTCGAACCCCGGTCCATTTACGTTCATCTTACGTCATCACAAACACGCATGGTGAACACAACGCGACTCATCAAACTTTGTTATTTTGGTGAACGACAACTGTGTATATGTGCGCTTCATGGAGTACCTCATGAGATGTCCAGGGGAAGGCGGGTTGCTGCTGCCCACAACAGCTAATTGGAAGGAATTAATTTGCATCTTCGTTTACACTGCACCCTTACTCCCACTCAGGTGAAGTTATCGCCACTGTCATCTCCTATTATACCCTATATTCATAACCTATAATATCATTTATATATAGTATTTATGATGTGTGTAGACAGACAGACAGACAGACCGTATTTATAGTGTTTATTGTACTTGTATGTAATTGTGGTGTCATTACTTTTTTGGGACTTTAAAGAATGTGTGGATCCTCGTGTGTTATCGAAACTAATGATGTCGTCATCGGCTAAATCACATGCGCAGGTTACTTTACTTTACTACTTTCACATTCACGCGATCGCGCTACAGTTCTATTTCAACCGAACTCGGAACACCTCCTACAGGTAGTGTCGGGTTTAATACCCCGGTCCACGTGACAGCTTTCACATTACCATTTTTCATGCGAAGCCGGGCTCCATTTCGAACTAAACTGCCAGTATGAAAGCACCCTGAAACTGGTGGATTACTTGAGTTCAGGCAGGGGCGTAAATTATATTATATTAAAAACATGCAAATCAAATCCCTTTATTGTCACTCAACCATTTTCACAAATGCAACAGTGGGTGAAATTCTTGGTGTTCAGTTCCAAGCAACATAGCAGTATGACAATTATAATAAATATCTGCTTTATGCATAACAGTGTGTACACATCTTGATACACAACACAATATTCAAGCTGTTTTGACTGGATGGTATTGCTGATAGGAATCGTCAGAAATGGAAAGACATTCTGTTAGCTCATATTGTTTTTGAATACAAAAGTATGGATGACTGTGTGTGTGTGTGTGTGTGTGTGTGTGTGTGTGTGTGTGTATATATATATATATATGCATATTTTTATTTTAACATATCTCGTCCTCAGTAGGATGGAGTTTCATCTCTGCCCAATAAAATGAAACTGCCAGTGGCGTCTCAGGCTCATTATTTCTGGTGGGGCACAAACTATCACTTAAACTAATCTGATACATTTGCGAAACACTGACGGATAATTCCAAATGCTGTCTGTCATTTTGACAGATAAAAAAGAAACCAGGAAAACATTTTAACCTAGTGCATAATTTTTGACTTCACTCTCTGTCTCTCACATACCTGCTGTGTACACGACTTCAGTGTTTTAATGCATGATAATAAAACAGAACAAAATTAAGTTCCTAAACATAAGTTCGGGAGGAGTGAGCTCATCTAATCTTTCAGTTAACAGCCAGAGTATATAAGCAGCTGCTTCCCTCTCTTCGTTCTCCGCTGTTTCCAGCATTTGGCCCCGCCCACCCGAGACAGATCCATGCGATGTCCTGTTACTCTGCTTGAAGCATTCATCGTCGTCCTCAGATGAGCTATTTTATCACAATCATTATGTTATTCAACTGAAGCTGCCGCAGCAGCTCACGAATTACATACGTCATGATAATGGCGGCTGCCACTTTAATGCAGTCGGTGGATTTCTACCTCGCCTTTCTTCCTTTCTAATCATTACTCGCAGAAGCAGATCCTATTGTGTTGAGGCGTCCTCCACAAACCATCCACTGCTTCTCCGTATACCAGTGCTACCGCTTCATATGGTCGTGCACAGGTCCTTTAATCTTAAATGTCTAGATTTTATTCCCACGCACTTGATTGTTTAAATCCCGGTCTAGCGCACAAGTCTTTCCTCTTAGCGGTCTCTCTCTCTCTCTCTCTGTCTCTCTCTCTCTCTCAGTATATAATTATTAGTAATATATAAAAAACAATAATATAAATTACTATTATTATTTATTTCACCACATCGTGTGTGTGTGTCCAGAACTTTCACTGTCCCTCAGGTTGGGGCATGTTGATACATATTGGCAGCAAGATGTGCCCTGTCTCCTCCTCCTAGGACTATTTGTAATTTTGAGAGGTCATTTAGGTCTTTAAAGTCTGAAGTTTCAGAGATAAACTTGTTTAGGTAAACATTCCTTATTTCACACATTTTAGGAGGAAGTGCATTTCTGTCTCCACCTCACCTTTCCAACAGTGAGCACATATCCTGTTTTCTTTTGGTTGCCAAGTTTTGGTCTTCCTGTTTCAATTGCCAGTGTGTGGTCTCTGAGCCTGTATTTGGTTTGTGTCTGTCTCTGTTTTCTATCTCTGACACTAAAGAGATATTTTGCCAACTCATACTCTCTGTTTAGGGCCAGATAGGCTTTTAGTTTCTTCTTTCCAATGTTCCAAATAGGTTTCTGCTTTATAATTTGCTTTACTCTGATTGGTGTTTGGAAAACAGTGTTGATGGAGGACAATAAGTCTCAGCACCAACTGATGTAGAGGACTCTTTTCTAGGCTCAGCTCTTGGATTTGGAGGGTTTTGGATTGAAGGGTGTCTCGGGGGCTGGAGTTTAGGTGAAATTAAGTGCTCTCTTTTGAATGCTAGTTATCAGTGGGTATCTGCCTAATTCTGCTCTACATGCATTTGTTGGTGTATTTCTGTGGACATGTAAGATGTATCTGCAGAATTACACACATGAGCACAGCGAAATGCCTCATGGCCAGCAAGTCGAACAAAGATGGAAATTTTTAACATTGTTTATTAATTGTTGTTATATTTATTATGAATTTATTGCTTATTTATTTGTTTTTACTATTTAATATTTATTCAACTGTATTATAAATATATTGTCTGAAATGAATTGTTGAAGTCTCCCAGAGTTAAATTCCCCTCTAACATCTGACCCATTTGGTCAGTTACTTGCTTTTGCTTGAGGTTCACCATCTGTCACTCACTTCGATGTTGTGTCGGAGAAGCGACACTAGGGGTCCCTCTTGAGCGCAGAATATGCCTCTGATCTATGAAAAAAGGCCAATGGGAATTAGGCAGGCAGTATTTGCATAACCCGACATACGGGTATAAAAGCGTGGAAATACGTTGAGTTCATTCAGAAATTTTCATTCAGAAAATTGCAATGGCAGCATTGTGGTCGCGGCTTTCTTTTGTCAAGAGAGAAAGCTACTTCAGCCGCCCCCTGCGCCTCCTGCCTACGGGATTGGGGCAGGCGCTGTGGGTGATGAAGTCGATTCGGAGATAATGACGGGCTCCATTCACTGGGTAAATCCCCTCGAACCACCCGCCTCCCCGGAACGCTTGCTTGCTTCCGTCTGAGCTCGGGATGAGTGCGGCCTGCTTCACGACCGGCCGGTCCCTTGAGCTCCCGAAATTGGATGACGACATCATCGCTGCATCGGAGAGTGTTACAGCGGCGTCTGATGCTGATGACTCGCCTGGGCCACCACCTTCGGGTCTGCTCGCCCAGTCTGAGCCTGACTCACAGAGGTCCTCTATGCTTTCCCGGGTACCGCGAGCACGAGGCTGGACCAGAAAACCCCGTCCCCCACCTCACGGCTAATTGATTGGTTACGCGGGCATGTGCGCTGCTCACAGCCGCACCCCCCAAGTTCCTTTCTTCCCGGACGTGCATGTCGAGTTGAGTAAGCCGTAAAGGGCACCTTTTACTGCCTGAAACCGGCTTCCACGTTCCTCAGCTCTCACTACCCTCGACAGTGGAGCGGTCCGCTTCCACCCTGCATGCCGAGCACACGCCACCGTCTCATGGACCCCTTCGAGGACCCAGAAGGCTCCCAAGCGCTCCTGAGACGGACGACCCAGTGATCGAGATGTTTGCTCCGGAGTTGGTAAATAGCTTAAAGATTATATGGGCAAACAAACTCGAGAAATGAAGTTCCTAAACATAAGTTCGGAAGGAGTGAGCTCATCTAAACTTTCAACTAACAGCCAGCGTATATAAGCAGCTGCTTCCCTCTCTTCGTTCTCCGCTGTTTCCAGAATCCCTCCACCTCCCCAACTTCACCTTTACCCCATTAACAACATAACATAACTAACTGCTCAGTATTGAGAGTCTGTTCATTTTTATTAATCTAATACAAACCAATGCATCACAACACCTCAAAGCAATGGCATACAATTCATTGAAATGATGATCGTGTGCTTCTACTAATGCAACCAGAAACATATTACAATAAAATTAGCTTGTAAACTTACACATGTGCGTGACGTTCTGCAGATCTCCCTTGATTAACAGTAAGGACAACGGGCCCCACACATATCAAATGAGAACGATTAAATGGCTTTATCTCAACAGACCTTAAGAAAATCATTTTTCAAAAGAATGTACTTTTGTCTTGTATAATGGACATAAAACAAGTTAAAGTTGCAGAAAATACATTGTTTCTTTAAATAAATGTGTGATGATGCCGTGCATTTTGCACAACAGCGCCAAATCTGGTGGGGCTGAGTCCCACTTGCCCCTAATGTAGAGACACCACTGGATACTGCACAAAATGTTATCACAGAGTTTTGTTCTGAACATTTGTAAATATTGAAAGGTAGTATCACAACATTTAAAAAATGTAGGAAATATTGTTGAAATCTTGGCGTCATAATCTGATTTTGATATTTATTTAATTCTTCGCCATATATGGGCTTGTGTTGTAACTACTGATCTATAAACCCATCACTGTCTATATTTAGTGTAAGGAGTGTGGGCATGTTTCTAATTAAATCTATGACACATTTTGAGGTCCTGTGTATTTCTTGAGCAAGTTTCTGTGAGTTCTGCATTCGCAACTATTTGTGACATCAGCAGAACGTTTGCCAACTTCCAGTCAAGGTTGCTCTCACAAAACCGAATGACTTCAGTTCTTTGGTGGGAATAATAACTAGTGAAACTGCCATGTACCTTGCAAGAATAAGACATTCAATCATTGTGTTTTTTCTCCTGTATCTCAAAGGTAAGATTTGTCTGTTTGCTTGTGTTCTTAGTATTTGCTTATCTTTCAGAGACACATAACTGCTGTAGTTTTACGGGGGGACTTTATGCTGTTTTGATTTCCTGAATGATGTGTTTCAGGTTTGTTTATTGAAACTAACACTGTGAATGATTCTACGGATACAATCTGTAATTTAATTGGATCAACAGTGGTCCTGAGTTCCTCTTGTGAAGGGCCTAAAGGTCCAAAGGATTTTGGTTCATGGACACGGAGATCAGATAATGGACAAACTCTATTAATTCCCAGAACTAATTCACGATACAAATATAGCAGAAATGCTACTGACCAGATCTGCTTCTTAAAAATAATGGATCTAAATAAGACAGACACTGGCATATATAACTTCAGCTTGACTCTGAAAACTGACAAGAAAAGTGTTATACGGAGCATTACTGTTTATGTCACAGGTAATTATTATCTGATTATTTGATCATATTACCTGATATTATCTGATTTGAGTAGAAGTTTCTTGTTCCTAAAAATATTCTCCTGATTCTCAATTGTGAAGCTCCTGATATCTGTATCTAGACACCGAGAGAGAATGAGAGATTTATATTCAGATACATGTTGTTTTAGATCTTCAGGTGTGTGTAGACCGTGACACAGTGACTGAAGGTCAGAACATTTCACTCACCTGTAACACCAGCTGCGCTCTAAACCTGACTGCCAACAGTCACACCTTCATCTGGTAGAAGAACAAGACACGTTTGGGTCCTGAACACTCCAGTAATAAACTGAATCTGATCGCTGTCAGCAGTGCAGATACAGACAGATACTCCTGTGCACTCAAAGACCTGGAAACATTCGCTTCTGAAGAGAGACTCATCACTGTCAATCACAGCTGTGAGTCAACATGTTTTCACCAGACACATTTCAAAGATGCATGTACTTGATGAATGTATAACTGTAAGATATATTGATAAGGCTGGTGAGTGAATTCATTGGTCAAAACTGCCTTTTATTTCTAATTTGTTTCTCATTTGTTCAGATGTGTGGAATAAGAGAACTGTAATCATAGTGCTGTCATGTCTACTGATTCTTGTGATTCTGCTGTTTATTTGTGGAACTCTGGGGATGAAGTGAGTCTTTCATCAGGTTTTTCTTTACATCACTTCCTGTTTCACTTTAACATATTTCTCTTGTTTGTTTGTTTTTTACAGAAGAAGAAAACTCAAAAGAACTGGAGAGAAGCAGCATAACACAGAGGTATAAATTAAACATGACTATTGGAGTCATTTTCAGACATGTGCACATGAAATTGAATGTGTTTTTCTACAGATTGACCCTGTGAACTCAAACATCGCAGCACTGGCCGAGATCTTTGACCTGGAGGAGAGAGAACGGTCACATCAGGATGAAGTTCAGTACTCAATTGTTCATTTCATGCAACACGGCAAAGTTAAAAACACTCCAGCGATTTTTGCACAGAAAGCTGAGAGCCTTTATGCTGCCATTAATGTTTCAGAGCAGAGGTCTGCCACCGAGTAAACATCAGAACAACAACAACAACAACAACAACAACATAAAGTGTGCATGTAAATACTGCTTGTGCTGCATTATCCTGTAACATTGTATCATTCCTTTGTGCAGTCTTTATATTCATTAAATTATAATTACAATTAAATAATCATTTATACATACAGAGTTTGTTGAAGTATGAGGATTTGACGAAGTGACAAAATTATAATCAAATCAGAAAAAAATCTAAAAATAAAGATCTGCAGAATTTTCTCCCCTTTACAACAAGAATATAAGAATCTCTCAAGAAATAGATTCATTTTACAAAAAGAAAACAAATATGTGAGTACTGAATCAGGTTTGCCAGTTAATAATTCCAATCTTCACCTGTGTGTCACTGTGAGCTCTAATAATGTCGCATTGAAATGTGCTGCTGATTTCTCGTGTTCTCTGTGGTGTGAGTCTATAATCCAAGTTTCTGGGAGACTGAGGGGGCTTCACACCGGGCACGTTTGCTGCGGTCCCCGCTGCGTTGGTCTGGTTTCACACTCACTTGATTCTGTCGAACCCCGGTCCATTTACGTTCATCTTACGTCATCACAAACACGCATGGTGAACACAACGCGACTCATCAAACTTTGTTATTTTGGTGAACGACAACTGTGTATATGTGCGCTTCATGGAGTACCTCATGAGATGTCCAGGGGAAGGCGGGTTGCTGCTGCCCACAACAGCTAATTGCAAGGAATTAATTTGCATCTTTGTTTACACTGCACCCTTACTCCCACTCAGGTGAAGTTATCGCCACTGTCATCTCCTATTATACCCTATATTCATAACCTATAATATCATTTATATATAGTATTTATGATGTGTGTAGACAGACAGACAGACAGACCGTATTTATAGTGTTTATTATACTTGTATGTCACTGTGGTGTCATTACTGTTAGATAATTTTGTCATCCAATGTATTTAATTTATTTGTTGATCTGCAATTCCTGTCTCAATACGGCTCAGCTGAGGGAAGAAAGATATGACACAGACTCAACGGTATCAAAATCTCTCTTCAACGTTTATTGTTTCAGCTTTCTGTTATATGGTCCAGAAAACCACATTCCACTGGACCCTCACCAATGAAATAGTTCTTTACCTTATATGGGGGTGACATACATGTTTGAAGCTACGTGTGAAACGTGAGATTAGAGAGGAAAAACACATTCCTTAGAACAGGGGTCCCCAAACTTTTTTCTATGAGGGCCACATTATTTTTCCTTTCTATAATGGAGGGCCGTAGTCTAACAGAAAATGGCATGGGCCGGAGTGATTTATTGTGGAGATTTTATTATGATTTTAAATGGATTTACAGTATTATGCCTCCTAATGCTAGATTAATTAATTATTTATGCACCATACATATCAAGTGATATAGCCTATTAAAAGAGCATTATTACTATCATAATGACATTTTTTCATATTCATTGCTATTGAAATCAAATTATTTACTTACTCATGCGTATTAGGCTAATCAGTGTGAACTATGTCCACGCGCCAACCATACTAGGAGCTCCGCCAGTCGTGATGCTGGCAAGCTTAGACCAGTCTAAATCCAACTCTTCTATCGTTTGGCACACTTTACCAAAAATATCCTCCCCTGTCGTAGTACCTTTGAGACTTTTTAGGGCTGCCAGCTCCTCGGACACTTCAAAGTTTGAGCTAACTCCGCGAAGAAAAATGAGCAGCTGTGCCGTGTCCTGCACGTCATTACTTTCATCCAGTGCTAATACAAAAAAATCTAATTCTTTCACTTTTTCCTTCAGCTGGGCATATACATTATACCCCATTTCTTCAATTCGTCTGGTGATTGTACTTGCGGACAGACTCACCGCATTTAAGACGTCTTTCTTATCGGGCACACCTCCTCCGCAACAGCATTCATACATTTCTTTACTGAACTCACCATCACTGAATGGCCTACCGCGAGGTTGCAATCAGTTTAGCTACCTGAAAGCTAGCTCGAATGGATGACTGGTTCAACTGGGTTTGCCGTACAAACGTATTTTGCTGAGCAGATAGTCCACTTTTTAGCTTCGACACTTTGTCTGCTCTCATTTGGCCTTGTAAACTTGCATACTTGTCTCTGTGGCGGGTTTCATAGTGTCGGCACGAGATTATATTCTTTGAACACGGAGACTGTTTCTTGACAGATGAGGCAAACAGCCATTTCTTTGCATTGAACAAAAAATAATCACTTGTCCACTTTTGGTTAAATACCCTGCATTCTGAATCAACTTTTCTCTTTCCCAACCGTTTGGCCATTTTGTTGTCACTTTAAATTTTCTTGCTGGATCGCGTGCACCGGCTCGATCACGATGGAACGTTAATCCGGGTGAATCTAACAAATAATTTGGCTACTTTAATAATTATAACTAAGGGAAATTTTATTTTGAAAACCAATATGTATTATCAAACACAAATATGATATGATTAAAACATATTTAAAATTAAATTGTAAAAATATTTCTCTGCATGGCATTGTTCAGAGGGCCGGTCCAAATGTGGGGGCGGGCCGTAGTTTGGGGACCCCTGCCTTAGAACGTCTTTAGAACAGGAAACAGCTTTGCTTTGTGATGACACAGCAAGCTACATCACCCAGAGAAGTTGTTGAGAAGCCTTAGTTATTCCACAATACCCACTTTGATCCTGAAAGGATCACGTAGCCTTCTCAACCAACTTCAGTATTACACACACATAATGGAGCATGGCGATATTATGCCTGTTTATCATCACATTCATCTTTTGCATTAGTAATTCTAGCAAACAAGGGCCAAATAATAACATAACATAAGTAGAATGCATATGGCAATCAATATAATAGAAGACATCCAGGGTGCGAACCACCCAAACACATTGAAAGATGTCCCCATATTCCCTGATGTTATTCAACTTATCCATTACCTTTCATACCTTCATGAATTAACCATCATCATCATCATCATCAATGTGACCCAGGATGTATGTATAGCATTTGTCACCAAATATTTTACATATTCCTCCTCCATCTTTAGCCAAGAGTTAATCCAAACATTTAATACCTCTTGGCTGTCCAACACTGTCTAGATATACTTCAGGGTCACTTGAGGCATCACCTTCTATGTACCTTCGTTTCTGGGTGTTTACCCGTACCTGCACGTACCCGTACCGTCATAACAGAAACATTTTCCTGTAACATTACCATAAAACATAAACCATCATACATTATTTCTAGGAATTGGCATTACACTTGTGACTCCTTGCTGTTGTGTTGATACTGAACGGGCATAGGCAAGCACGACCACCTGCCATATGCAGAGTGTCAGAAGGAATGTCTTCATGTTGACTGTTCCGGGTCCCTCCTCAGGTCCTCCTAATTTGCAGATTCCCGGTTGGGCACTGGCGCTGCGTGTTCAGCTCCTCCAGTGCTTTCACCGTTCACCTTGAATCAGTAAGGCCCTCCTCTGGAGCAAGCTTCACGCGGCTTGCATGGATCCACTGTGGTTGAAGGTCAGTTAGCACCCCGTTCTGGTCACCGGCAGTACAGTAGTTGGGCCCACTTTGGTTCACCTAACTTCGTTGGTTTCAGACACTTCACCAGAACCTGCTGATTTGGAACAAATGAGTAGGGCTTTCTGCAGGCAGAGGGAGAGAGTTATCATCATTTATGCCATTTAATATTTTAATGAGGGAATCCACATATTCTGCAATCACCACCTCCTTGTCACCTGTGGAGAGAAAGCTAGCACTGCTTCTTAGGCTTGTGTCTGTTGTTCTGTGCGCACATAAGACATAGGCCTACATTTTACTGCATTTTGTACCCCATTTATGCAATAAGTTTGATTTCACGTAATTTGAGGCCCAATGTTGTCAGATTCAGATGGATTTACCTATAACAATTTAATGTCATTGTCTTTTACCAGTATTGATTGTATCATGGAAAAGGTCTCTTCAGCTTGATTCAGCTCTGGGCTTACCATAACTTCCCTTGCAGCCCACTTTGCTACCTCATTAGCATACTTCGAGTCTGTGTATATATCGATTGATTTAACTTTTGCCAAATGGCATGCTCTGATCAACGCAAACAACTCAGCAGCTTGTGCAGATTTATGTGTGTGAATAAGCTTCAATAATTCGATTCGGAAGTTCCATTACAGCATAACCAAACATACCCATCAACGTACCAATGGTTCCCCTCCTCCAGGGCGGTTGATGAAACATCCGGCCTGCATAAAGTATATGTTTTCAGGCGATCGAAGCAATCATGTGTGTCGTTAGAAAATTCACCTTGAGTTAGTAATTTGTAATGATAAAGTCTTGGCGTGTACATCGGAGGTTGGTTTAATGGTCAGATTAGCAGTAGCCAATAAAATAACTTCATACCCCGATCAATGTTGTGCTGTCATGTGGTAATGTTGTACATGATAGTTCCTACCTTGTGAGAGGTGTGCACAACTAATGGATGTGAAAGAACAATTTTCATATAACAAGCAGTTTGGCACCCATTCTCGACAAAATTTCACTAAACCCAATAAGCTTTTCATTTGAGCCTTTGTTTTAGGGTGTTGGAAGGTATTAATCACTCTGTCTGTGGAGAGACGTACTGTTCCTTTCTGTAGTTCATGACCCAGATTGATAGTTCAGTTTCACCATTGCATCTTTTCTTTTGATGTCTTGAAGCCAGCCTTCGCTAATACATTGCACACAGTAGTTGAAGCGGTGCATGACTTGATGTCCGGGCCGGAAAGCAGAATGTCGTCAGCATATTGCAATAGACAGGTGGCAGCTTGGTGTCCTTCAAAGTAGCGTGCACTACAGCAGAGAACACAGCAGGCGAGTCTCTAAATTCCTGGGGCATTCTGTTACTGTTGGCCTCCATATGTGAATGCGAACAGCGGCTGCGTATCAGCCATGACTGACACTGAATTAACACAAATTATTAAAGGTAAAATGAGTGTGGTCTGCTGGAATTTAGTTAATAGTAGTGCACACATCCGGCACCACTGGTGACAATGGCATTAATTTTCAAATCTTGTGTAATCGCCATGTATTATTATTAGCTTTCTTCATAGGATTAATTGATGATTTACATGATGAGTGAATGTGTTTCAAAATACCTTGTTACAGGCATTGCTATATTATTGGGCCAATGCCTTGTTCTTTTCTTTGAAAAGTGGATACTGTTTGCAGTAGGCTATACTGGTAAGTTAAAGAGAGTTTGGCAACATATGGTCTTACATCAATAAAGCCTGCCTCATCTTTGTGGGCGGCCCATAGCGCTGGGTCTACGTTGAGCATTTCCTGTTTCGCAGCAGAAGTGTTGTCAGACGTTGAGCTGCAAACTTCTCCGTAATGTCCTGTATACACAGACTGAGAATACACTGAGGGAAACAGCAATTGTAATGAGTTAGAATCAAAAGTTTTTTTTTTTTTTTTCAATTTTATGCATCGGATCACAGACCAGTAGGCAAAATCATGCATTTTAAACAAGTTTGTGTTATCTGGAGCTGTTACAGGTAAATTTGGTGTCATATTACACTTCACAGGAATGCCATTCATTCCCACAGAGTTCAGAGTGCGTCCCATAATAGACTCCTCATAGCAATGCGCTGTAAATGAACTTTTAGATGCACCAGTTTCGATGATAAAGGTATGCGGTTTTTATATAGTAATTCCCCGCATATAGCCAGCGTCTCTGACAATGTTATTGAAATGATTTTATATCCGTTTGGGCACTCGATAAAACGAAATGCAGCTGTTGTAGGCTACCCTCGCTCGTATCTTTCTTTGAATCTGAATCGAATACGTCTGCGGCTGCAGCAAATGAGTTGCCTTTAAACTGTGTTAAATCGGGATACAACTGTGTGCATGGTGTCTTTGGGAAGCTAGGGGTTAAAGCTTTGTTCACGACAATATCATATTTAGGCGGCTTATTTTGAAACAGAGACCGCTGCAAGCATTTGATTAGTCTCTTTTTGTTCAGGACCTTTGTCCCAGAATAGTTTTATTTTCTTCCACACATCGCATGACTCTTTTATGTATATATAATCTCACTGAGGGTCCTTTCACCCTTTTTAACCATAGATTTGGATTTATTCATGAATTGATCTAATTCAGTTTTTTCTTCTTTTTTCTTCCATTTTTCTTTCTCCTTTCTCTGACCACCCAGCCAAATTGCTGATATATGGCTCAGTACTATAATCTTATTTATTGCAAATCATCCATTATTTGGGATTTTCCTTCGATAGAGGACGGCTTTTTTGGGACTTTAAGGAATGTGTGGATCCTCGTGTGTTGTCGAAACTAATGATGTTGTCATTGGCTAAAACGCATGCGCAGGTTACTTTACTTCCCGAACAAGTGCGCAACAAGTCCGAGTTGCTTTCACATTTACACGAACGTTCTATGACGTTCTATTTCAACCGAACTCGGAACACCTCCTACAGGTAGTGTCGGCTGTGGCGCCCCCAGAAAATTTTAATAGGGGTGGCCAGTGGAGGCCACAGCAAAATCTTGGGGTGGCACCAAAAACAAACAAAAAATTCAGTGTAATGTGGCTGTCTGGATCTCTCGGCTCTTGACTGATATATCTATGATAAATCAAGAAGAGAACACAAAGCTTGATTTTAAATTAACTACTACAACAACAACTACTATTAATAACAACAATAATATAATAAAAGCCCCTCTCCACAGTAATTATTAATTAAAAAGTCTGTAGACATTTCTATTTAGACTCTTCCAGCTCTACTACTAGCCTAAATAATATCAGAATATGAATATCATGACTCATAATTCAATGTAAATAATACAACTTCAACAACTTAAAGACAGTATTTTTTTAATATTTGTTGAAATGCCATTTTTTATGAATGAACGATATTAATACAGATACTGATGTCTATGAAATTGCTTTTTTAAAACATTAATGATAGACATTCAACATTACAGTATAATTGAAAGCTATATCAATTTCAACATTTATTAGGCTATGGAAAATAACAACTTTTAATTTAAGTGAGCTGAAAACAATCTTCACATAACCATTAGAATAAATGTTGTTTACCTGTGGCCTTCCTACCAGTCTAACAAATAAAGTTATCAAACATTCTGCCCTGCATAAATAAATTATATATAGATTGATTCTTATTAAAGCTACAATTTTCTGATACCTTTGTTCTTTTATTAACATTAATAACATCACAGCAACTGGTTCATTAGGCTACTGTGACTTTAAGATCTGCCGCTGCCTAACATGGCATCTCATTTTCTCACAACTCTTTACGTTCATTTAAGACGTTATTTAACTCGTTTAAGACAGCTCTTATGAGAATACTCGACATTTTGACATAATTATGTGTGTTATTGTTCAAGTGCGAAAGAGAACTCGATTCTGGTGTTGTGTGTGTGTGTGTGTGTGTGTGTGTGTGTGTGTGTGTGTGTGTGTGTGTGTGTGTGTGTGTGTGTGTGTGTGTGTCATCAGGACATAGCATCCATTTAATTAACAAGGGTAACCTAAACAGTCTATTTAACTTCACCTGCTGGCCCAGGACCCATCACTGATTCTGCCTGTTCCTCGCTGTGCTCTGCAAGATCCCCTGTAGCAGCCTCTGCCTGCTCACTGGCTTGCTGCTGTGCCTCACTTTGGACTTTATCTTCAAGTGTGTTCTCACACCTGCCTTCTTCCTCAGACCTACACTACCCTGTGCTACATTTCTTCTTTAAAAACTTTGAGATGCTTGTCGATTTTCTCTTCATCCTCTGCAAATTGATATAGGACAGTGTGACTAGTCATAGCTAGTAAACTAACTTTGTAGCTTATCAGCGCTAGCGTTAATTTCAGCTAATGTTAATTCAACACTGTAAAAACTTTACTGAGGAAAAGTGAACTTAGAACATACATTCATGTCTTCACTATAAGCCACTACTGTTATGGCACACATACCCGTTGCCGTTTGTCGTCTCTCCTAAAAGTGTAGATGCTCTCCTGTGGTCAGGGTTGCCAGGTCCCAGAAATATTTCAAGCCCAATGACAACTCAAAACCCGCCCAAATGTAATGAAAACTAGCCCAATTGTCCAGTGTCCAATCAGATTAGACAACAGCTGGATTCCCACAAAGGACCTTAAAATAAATTTATATATATATATGTTAAGTTTAAAGTTTTGGCCTTTTGTCTTACCCAAATTCTTAATATCACACACTGTGTTTTTTTTTAACACAATCTCATACAATAAAGGTCAAACAAGAACTTGTCCTCTCTGATATTTTCTGACCCTATAGTCAGAAGTACTAAATTACTTACTTTTTCTGTTCTCAGCACTTCTCTCTGATGCTCTTCTCTCCAGATCTGCTGTTGTTCTGTTTACACACAAACATCAATATTAAAATTAACACACTGTTAAACTAAATTAACATACACTGGCTTTTATCAATGTTATTACCAATATGCTTACTGGGTGAACTTGAACACTTGTCCCTTTGTTTTTGTTGTTGTTTGTTTTCTCTTTTTCCAGAACTCTTCACAAAATTTTCTTCTTAGATGGTCTCACTGTGCAGCCTCATTCTGATTACAGCTTTGAACAGAACTATATACAATCTCAGGGCTGTTTTATTTGAGACATTTGTGCTCTCTTCCCCACCCTTCTCAGGTGGTGCTGAATAGATTTCAGCACCACCTGAGAAGGGTGCACTTGCGTTTCATGTCCTGTTCAGCTAGGTCAATTATTTCATTGGCTTCAAACAAAGCAAGATGGAACTGCACCCCAAAGTCTACAGCATCAAGTGGCAAAAGATTCTCATCAGAAAGGTTAAACTCCATGATGTCTTGCCAGCTCTGGAATGTCTTCGGCAAACCTATGCGCTCAAGCAGGGACCGGTAAAATGTTAAAAGTTCCATTAGAAGTTTTGAAGGATCGGGTTTGTCAAGCTGAAAGATTTTATTTCAGGTATATCAGGTTAATATTGTCACTATACATTCGGTACAGCAGTTCCGCAGCATAGCTCCTCTCACTGTCTTTTGTCAACTGGAAATGCAACTTAAAGGGGTCATGACATGAGAAACCAAATTTGCCTTGATCTTTTGGTATATAAGAGGTCTTTGTATCATTAAAACGTCCTGCAAGTTTAATATTTTAAGACGTCCTCCCCATTCTAAACGAATCATTTATTTAATCAAGCTCAAAATACAGCTCGTTCTGGATTCATGGTTAGAAGTGACGTGACGGTTAGAAGTGACGTAACAGCGTTTGCATATGACCGCCTCCAGCACAAGATAACTACGCTTTAAGCGCCAAGACAACTACGCTCATTTCAGTATCGCCGTGCGCCTCACAAGTGTTCAGTCGATGGACAGCGAGCTCTGACAGAGACTACTTGTGCACAGGAAAATTACGATGCCACACAGATGTGCTGTTCCTGGCTGTGGTCAAACAAAACCTCTGAATAAGCTGCCGAAAGATCCAGGCGTCAGGGAAAAATGGATGCAGTTTATTTTTTGCGGGCGTCCCAGTCATGGCAGTGTTAACTTAAGCGTTTGTTCTGTACATTTTAAGGATGACTGTTTTGAGAACAAATCTCAATATGATGCTGGCTTTGTCAGAAAACTGTTGCTCAAAGATAAGTCCGTGCCGACTATTATGGGAACAACGACGACACAAACTGTAAGTAATCTATTTTAAACTTTAAACTACTTTTTAAAGCGCAATTTCATTCATTATGAATAATCACAGTGTTTTTACTTAGTTTACTTGCATATTGTTCTGGCTGGGGCGTCAATAATTGATACATAGGCACTGACGTTAGCCAATCATAACAGTGAGCGTTAACACTGAAGTCTTAAATGGAAAACGCCCCCAAAACAGACTGTTTGAATCAGAGGATGAGAAACAGGGTGGGAAAAGGTCATAAATCACTAGATTTTAAAAGTTTTTCTTAAAAAAAAATATATTAATACTATAATTGCACCTAAGGGAACATAACAATACAATAAAAAAAACCATGTCATGACCCCTTTAAGCTCCACATACTGTGAAAGAATCCGGTTGATGCACTCACTAATAGCGAGCCACCTAGTGTCAGACAGCTGCAGAATCTTCAGCGGCCTTTCACCTACATTTATGGTTTTGTACAGTTCAGAATATTTTTGAAGACGCTGGGAGGCATTTGAAAACCAACTGTAGGTCTGAGAAATCATGTACTCAACATTTCTGGGCAGGACATTGACGGCTTTTGATGCACAGAGCTGAAGAGAATGGCACACACACTTTATGTAGACAATATGAGGATTGCGGTCACGGAATTTCTGTAGCACTGAGTTATGTTGCCCACACATTGTGTTACAGCCATCAGTTGCAAGACCGATGCAATTCAGTATGGACAATTTGTTGTCATCCAGGAAGTTGAACAATGCATTTGCTATAGTCAGTGAATCACCAGCTACTATATTTATCATTCCTGCAAAAGTGCTAATGATTCGTGAGAGCTTCTTGCTGTAATATCTGATGACTATGCATAGTTGTTTTTTGGTTGTGACATCAGTGCTCTCATCAACAATAAGAGAGTATGGTCCACTTCCTATATCATCCAGAAGGTCTTCATGTACTACTGGTCCTATCACTGAATTAATTAGTGCTGTGCATTTCGTTCGATGTAAACTAATACCTTTCTTGGAAATTTCTTCCACAACACTTCCTAAATGATCAACAGTTGAAGTGCTTGAGTGACAAGCAACGTGGGCAGCCAGCTTCAACTCTGCCTCTTTCACAGCAACATTAGTTCTTAGAAAGGAACTGCCTGTGTCAAATAATGTTCTGGCATTTGAGAAAGGAGCCGCATTTTTTTATGTTTTTCAGTCGCAGCATGAGCTACCAAATCACCGTGGTGAGCTCTGATTTCACATTTGCAATATTTGCAGAACGCTTTTCTATCATCATTTGGAACACTTCGAATCCACTCCTTTAATCCTTTCTCTGTCTCCCATTCTTTGCAATATTTCTTTCCATATATTCCCCATTTACCTGACATTTTAGAATGCTGCTTGTTCATCCACGGACAAACGAACCAACGCTTCTACAACCTCTATGACGCTCTCATGTGACGTGATGATGTTTGATGTTACGTCAAAAACACATGTGACGTGTCTACTCGCCCGCCACAGCAGTTGTTGCCAATTCGCGGGATCAATACCCACTAATAAATGGTTCCCTTTTAACTTTTTCTTTGTCTACAATTTAATTTTATTTTTTATTTTTTTTGCAGCCGCATTACATAATAAATATAGCTCAAAAAAACGCAACCCGCGACTCTGTAATTTTTCCCGTGACTCCTTTTTTAAAATAGCCCAATTGTGCGTTAAAACCGCTACCCTGGCAACACTAGCCCGGGCTGCCTGTGGTCGAATCAGTCAGTCAGTCCTGCTTCTTGCGCTGACTGAGCAGTCAACGACGGGATTGGAGAGGGGGAGGGGCAGTGAAACTCTGGTGGTGGCGCGGGCGCCAATCAATCTACAATCTTTTTTGTAGCTGCAGCGGGTGTTTTATTTTATTTTATTTCACTTTACGAACTATTGTGAATTTACATTATGTATTCAAATTAATAGTACCCACTGCAAAAATCATACTAGGGGTGGCCACAGGGTGGCCAGAGTTTATAAAATGATGGCTGTGGCCACCCCTGGCCACCCCTTGGGGGCGCCCCTGAGTGTCGGGTTCAATACCCTGGTCCGCATGACAGCTTTCACATTACCAATTTTCATGTGAACCGGGCTCCATTTCGAACTAAACTGCCAGTATGAAAGCACCCTGAAACTGGTGGATTACTTGAGTTCAGGCAGGGGCGTAAATTATATTATATTAAAAACATGCAAATCAAATCCCTTTATTGTCACTCAACCATTTTCACAAATGCAACAGTGGGTGAAATTCTTGGTGTGCAGTTCCAAGCAACATAGCAGTATGACAATTATAATAAATATCTGATTTATGCATAACAGCATAATCTTGATACACAACATGTTTTATACACAATATGTTTTGACTGGATGGTATGGCTGATAGGAATCGTCAGAAATGGAAAGACATTCTGTTAGCTCATATTGTTTTTGAATACAAAAGTATGGATGACTGTGTGTGTGTGTGTGTGTGTGTGTGTGTGTGTGTGTGTGTGTGTGTGTGTGTGTGTGTGTGTGTGTGTGTGTGTGTATATATATATATATGTGGCAGGGTGGAGGGCGGGGCCGGGTCATGATCCTACACACCCGGTCCCTTATTAGGCTAATCAAGCCTCCCGAGAGGGATAAAGGTCGACTGCAGAGGATCGTGCGGGAGAGAGAGCTAGTTTACGGACATGTGTGTGTTTGTCTTTTGTTTTTTTGTCAGTATAAATAATAGTTTTAATGATAAACTTAAAACAAAAGACAAACACAGTGTGGGCTCTTCCGTTCAATCGCATTGCAGGCTCTCCCATTTGAAATGCAGTATGAGCTCTCCCATTCATTCGAATGCAGTAATCTTAAGAGCCTTTTAGCATTTCCCGTTAGCCTTTGCATTGGCATGTCTTTCACTCATGGTTAAAATGAGTCACATCAAATAGAGCTTTCTATAACCTCCAAAATAACCTTTTACTTTCCTTACAGGCTTGTGTAAACATAATAAAGCCATGTGTGCCCTGCTTGATACTGCTGCAGAAGTTCCCGCCTATGCTCAATACCGCCACAGCAGTACCCCTTTCGCTTTTGATACTGCCGCAGTGGCAGTAAAGTTATGTATTCTTAACTAACATTTTGCTTTCCTTAAAGCTACGCATAAATGTAATTGACATGTTTTCCTAACTAACCATTTGCTCTCCCTACAGGTGCGTACACAGAGTTATTTCTATTTTCTCCACTGGCACTTTCAATTTCTAAGTTCCATACTTTTATATAAGTGCTTGTACAGCAATGGAAACACAGCAGCGCTCCCACAGGAGCTCCTTCACTATACCCCAAATATTGAATCCACTGACACAGCAGTACTTTAAACTCCGCTCCCGCAGGAGGACCTCCTTTTTTACTAGTCCATCTCATCTACTCCACTGCCACAGCATTGCCTTAACTCTGCTCCTGCAGGAGGCCCACTAAACTCTACTGCCGCAGCAGTGTTTTACCATGGTTCCGCTGAAGCCCTTTGTCTTCAATTCACAGCAGCTGTAACGAGCATTACAGCTGCGGTCACCATCTCCTCCTGTTCATTTCAAGCACCATATGTCCCTGTCTCTGGGTAGATCATTGAATGAGGCTACCTCCACAACCCAGCTGATCTGACAGTATACCTATGGTACAGCTCCCTATGGTCGTACACAGGTCCTTTAATCTAAACCTTTCACCCAGTGTAGGCCCTTACGTGAGGCAAGGGCAAGCCAGCTGCTTCAATGTAGTTTACCAAGATCTAGCACTTCTAGTACCCTTTGATTTGGTGTTTCTTTCACCCATTTTGGGGGGGTTAAACATTGCACTTAAAAGGGTTCTACTACAGCATTATTTGTTACGGTCACATACTCGTCCAAGTATACAATCATCTATAAAGCATTCATGATTTATCCATGTGCTTGCTGTCCTTTATTGTAAGCATCTTTTTAGGGGTGTTACGTCTAGAGACATTCTTAATGGATGGTCTTAACTGTGTTTACTTTAATGTGTTTTTGTGTGCTTTTTCCTATGTTTCTTCCTCTGTTTTCCCTTTGGCTCCTCCTACTCTATCTCAGGTAGCTGATTGTCTTCAGCTGTGCCTGCTTACCAGTCCAGATAGAGGTAGCATAGAAGAAACTGTCCGAGGGAGAGAAATGTTCCCACAAGAGCCTTTTTCCAGAGCATTGTCTTTGTCTTGCCCAGCTTGTTGTAGCAGTTTACAATCTAGTTGTTGAACTTTCTACTTTTGGTATTGTATCACTATCTTTATTTGATTGTTGTAAGTATCTAACATATATTATTTGATGTTCTTTTGGAAGCTGTAGGGAGGTGGGTGCCATTTTTGTTGTACTCTGTTTTCTCCTGTTTTGGGGCCAGGAAGGGAGCTAGAGTATAATTGTGTTATTTACTTCTCTTTGTAGTTTAATAAGAGGTTTACTACTTCAGTTAGGTTTGTTTGTTATTTTGGCCTTGCCCTCTACTGAAGCCATTGCTTCCCTTTTCTTGTTTATTTACAATACCATGTCCTTATTTCTTTAACTGGAATTTGCTATGTAAGTGTACCTTGACAGTAATTTGTTTGCTTGTGGTGCTGTGGCAGGGCTCAGACTAATGCTCTTTAAACTTTTTATCTTTGTTGAGTTTGTTTATGCTCAGAGACTTATTTTGTGATGTAACAATTGGGGGCTCGTCCGTTCAATTCAATTATTTCCTGGAACATAATAGTTTGTTTGATAATAGTGTTGTGCGATATTCTTCATTGTCAGATCGTCCTATCGTCAGCCTGTGAGATCGCCAATACACGATATTATCGCGCGGGAGGGAAATCGTTTACTTATTTGCTCATTTATCGTTGTCTGTCATTTTGCAAACAAAGATAAAGAAAATGTCCTGTCACGTATTTGGCAATATTTAGGTTTTAAACCAGAAGCAAAAGGTGAGCCCGTGGATATCACACAGAACATTTGCAAACTTTGCACAAGAGTTGTGCCTGTGAAGGAGTCTCAACCATATATACACATTTGCGTGCCCACCACCATGCTGATGCTGCTAAGCTAGCACCAAGAAAAGCTGTGGTCGGCAATGATCGAAGTCAGCCATCTATCATTGGAGCTTTTGCAAAAAGCACTAAGTACAAATGAAACAGTGAAATGTGGGCCCAGTGCACAGCAGCTGTCTCCAATTGTATCGCAAAGGAGATGGTCTCCGATCATACAGTTGAGTTTTAGAGATCTACTTCAAACCTTTGACAAACAGTACAAGCTGCCGGGGCGCAAGTACTTCACCAACACCGCTATCCCCGATCTGTACAATAAAACGAGGGAACTAAAGATTTTAATGTGGCTGACTTTGTCGCTTTGACCACAGATGTTGTCAAACATAAACATGACCCCGTACATGTCTGTGACAGTCCATTATATTTCAGAGGATTGGAAACTGGAGGCAAAATGTCTCAAAGACATTCATCCCGGAGAACCACACTGCAGAGGTATGGTTGGTTATATCATTTTTAATCATATAATAATAACAGCAACTTGTTATTGCAGTGTAATTATTAGTAGTATCATTACAATTTTATGTTAATGTGCTATGCAAAGAAAACTAAATGCAGACGAATGACGATGCCGTTTTCACCATGGCTCAAGCAAAAACTGTAAAAGAATGATGTGTCTCTTTTATAACAAGCACTCTTGACATAATTTGTGAATATAGGTCTATCACCTTGCAATTTAATTAGATGTGGGATGTAGTTTTGTAGTCTGTTTTTAAAACATTTTCAATGTTTCATTTTTATAATCCTCAGACGCATGTGTCACAAGTAAAATTAGAAACAGTAGAAACAGTTTTTGATGTGGGTAAGTACATATAATTGGTCTCTCGCTTTCGTGAAGGTGAAGTGGACACGTACTTTATTGCATTTGAGCATATTGCCACAAGATTGAACTGGCCAAAGGATTTGTGGGCTCTTTTGGTACAGAGCAATATCAGAATCAGAATCAGCTTTATTGCCAAGTATGCTTACACATACAAGGAATTTGTCTTGGTGACAGGAGCTTCCAGTGTACAACAATACAAACAATACCAAAAACAGCAGCAAGACATAGGCCATTAAAAACAAAAAAGAATAAAAATAAATAATTATACATATAATACATACACACTTCCAATATTGCTGGTAAAGCTCAAGAGGCATGTGCAGCAAAAAAAGTGGTGCTTCGCAAGTAGGGTTGCAGCTTATGAAGAACTTCAGGAACTTTTGTCGCTGGAGGATTTAAAAAGTTGTATTTCCAAAGGTGTTGTAGTTCATTTAAATGAACAAAAAGTTAACTTGCTGAGGTGGCAGTTTTGGCTGATGAGTATGTGCTTACACACAGAACTTTCCTTCTGTCTTTCCTTCTGTGCGTTCTGTTAAAACTTCCTCGGAAGAGAAAACGGCTAAGAATTTGTCATTGGCCAACCCTGTTAAATCTGTTTTGCAAGGATCGAAGAGAAACCAGGATAAGCGGGCATGTTTTTACAGTCTCGATCCAGTGCATTTAATTTCAAATTGTAAAGCCTGGAAACAGAAAAACTCTGCTGTTAAGTCTAAGAGTGTAGCGTTTATTAATGCAGTTTCGGAGAGTAATGCCATAAACGTACAATCTGGTCCGAGTACTTCCAGTCCATTTGTAATGAGAAGTTCAGTAGCTCTCTTTGAGGACTCCATCAATCTTAATGCTTACAGATACAGGAGCAGCGCAGTCTCTAATTTTGGACAGCGCCCTTCCTTTCTCTGCCGACTCGTATACTGGTTCTAACATACAAGTCTGTGGGATTGAATTGGGCTGTGTCTCAATTCCACTGCATAAAATTCACCTAAAGTCTGATCTTGTTTCAGGTCTCATGAACATTGGCATGCGTTTGCAACTGTAGACAAGGCCCCAATTCCTCAAATGCCGTTGGGTCATTTTTGGGATAATGACGTTCTTATGTGTTGGTGGAGACCACGTACTGCTGATTTAACTGTGTTTCAAATTGTATTACCTGATGCTTACCGTAATCAGATTTTGAAATTGGCTCACAAACATGTGTGTTCAGGACACTTGGTTGTTACGAAGACATATCATCAAATTATCAGACACTTTCTTTTTTTGGCCTGGAATAAAAACTGCTGTGTTTAGGTTTGTACGGTCATGCCTGACAGTTAGGTGTAAAGCCCAATCAAATAATTCCACTTGCTCACTACAGCCCATTCCAGTTTTTGGAGAACCATTTGAGGGGTTATTCAAAGTGACCAGGGTTCCAATTTCACCTTTAATTTTTTCAAGGAGGTAATGAAAGAGTTGGGTGTAGAGCATCAGTTGTCCACCACGTATCTTCCAGAATCACAAGGAGCTCTGGAAAGGATCCATCAAACCCTGAAGTCTTTGTTGCGTACATACTGCACTGAGACTGGTAAAGGTTGGGTGGAAGGTTTGCATTTCAGATGTTTGCGGTGAGAGGAACCGTTCAAAAATCACTAGGCCCTATTGAGCTGGTTTTTGGTCATTCGGTTCACGGGCCGCTAAAACTCCTAAGTGAGCATTTCCTGGCTAAGGAACCCCCTCGTAAGTCTGTGTTAGACTATGTGAGCACTGTGTGAGAGCATCTATACAAAGCGTGGGAGTTAGCTAGATTTCATCTTGTTGAAGCCCAATCCAAAATTAAGCTGCGCTATAACAAGTCTAGTCTTCAGCGCAATTTTCAGCTTGGTGATAAGGTCTTGGTTCTTCTTCCTGTCTCTGGTTCACCCATGCAGGCAAGGTTTTCTGGACCTTATGAGATCGAGAAAAAGCTGAATGATACTAATTATACAGATTCTACTCCTGATCGTAAGCGTAAGTCTTGTGTGTGTCACATCAACATGCTTAAGGCTTACATTAGTAGAGACAGTGTTAAGTCTCAACTTGATCCTTTTGACTCTCTTCCAATTGCAGTTAACAATGCTGTTATCTTGTCTTCTGTGTACCCTCCTGAGTTAGATGGTCATTTGAGTAAGGATGCCATTTCATCATGTGGTATGTTGTCCAACTCTGCCACCTTGTCTAAATTTGAGTCCCATCTTTCTTATTTGCCTGCAGTCCAATGTGACTGTGTGGTCAAATTAATTGAAGAATATCATATGCTGTTTAATGATGTACCATCACAAACCACTGTGGTCACTCATGACTTATTTTGGTGAATGCAAGCCTATCAAACAGCATCCATACCGTGTAAATCCCCACAAGCACCAGGTTATGAAAATCGAAGTTGAGTCACGGCTTTGCAGTATCAAGTCAGAGTCTGTGGAGCTCACCGTGCTTGCTTGTACCTAAACCTGATGGCTCGTGGCGATTTTGTACTGATTTCAGTAAGGTGTATGCTGTAACTAAGCCTGATTCCTTTCCTCTTCATCGAATTGAGGACCGTGTTGACAGAGTGGGATCAGCTAGTTTTGTTACTAAATTAACAAATTAAAGGGATACTGGCAATTTACTTTGACACTCCATGCCTCGGAAATCTCAGCATTTGTGACCCCTGATTGTTTACTTCAGTATACGTCCATGGCTTTTGGCATGGGAAATGCACCAGCAACATTCCAGCGGTTGATGTTGAAGGTACTATCATGTGTGTCAACTGTAAAGTCTGTTTAGACAACATAGTTTTTTACTCTGCAACTTGGGAGGAACATATGCAAACACTCGAGTTGGTATTTAAGTGATTGCTGGAAGCTAATCTTATCTTAAACATAGCCAAATGTGAAGGGCTGTGTGATAAAACGATATCAATATTCATTGTGATAAAAAAAAAACTCCCATGATATCGATGATAAGCTTTTGAGTAATTTTCTATATTTAGCCTGTGTTCTACATCTAGACATGCGTGTTGCTAAAAACGCTGAAAGTTGGGTGAAAGTTTAGTGAGCGAATGTGAGTAAATCTTGAAAGGTAGTATTGCAAGATTTAAAAAAAATTTGGAAATATTGTTGAAATCTTGGCATCATAATCTGATTTTGATATTTTATAAATTCTCGTTAAGCAAATTGAGAGGGAAAATATGGACGCCATATATGGGCTTGTGTTGTAACTACTGATCTATAAACCCATCACTGTCTATATTTAGTGTAAGGAGTGTGGGCATGTTTCTAATTAAATCTATGACACATTTTGAGGTCCTGTGTATTTCTTGAGCAAGTTTCTGTGAGTTCTGCATTCGCAACTATTTGTGACATCAGCAGAGCTTTTGCCAGCTTCCAGTCAAGGTTGCTCTCACAAAACCGAATGACTTCAGTTCTTTGGTGGGAATAATAACTAGTGAAACTGCCATGTACCTTGCAAGAATAAGACATTCAATCATTGTGTTTTTTCTCCTGTATCTCAAAGGTAAGATTTGTCTGTTTGCTTGTGTTCTTAGTATTTGCTTAACTTTCAGAGACACATAACTGCTGTAGTTTTACGGGGGGACTTTATGCTGTTTTGATTTCCTGAATGATGTGTTTCAGGTTTGTTTATTGAAACTAACACTGTGAATGATTCTACGGATACAATCTGTAATTTAATTGGATCAACAGTGGTCCTGAGTTCCACTTGTGAAGGGCCTAAAGGTCCAAAGGATTTTGGTTCATGGACACGGATATCAGATAATGGACAAACTCTATTAATTCCCAGAACTAATTCACGATACAAATATAGCAGAAATGCTACTGACCAGATCTGCTTCTTAAAAATAATGGATCTAAATAAGACAGACACTGGCATATATAACTTCAGCTTGACTCTGAAAACTGACAAGAAAAGTGTTATACGGAGCATTACTGTTTATGTCACAGGTAATTATTATCTGATTATTTGATCATATTACCTGATATTATCTGATTTGAGTAGAAGTTTCTTGTTCCTAAAAACATTCTCCTGATTCTCAATTGTGAAGCTCCTGATATCTGTATCTAGACACCGAGAGAGAATGAGAGATTTATATTCAGATACATGTTGTTTTATATCTTCAGGTGTGTGTAGACCGTGACACAGTGACTGAAGGTCAGAACATTTCACTCACCTGTAACACCAGCTGCGCTCTAAACCTGACTGCCAACAGTCACACCTTCATCTGGTACAAGAACAAGACACGTTTGGGTCCTGAACACTCCAGTAATAAACTGAATCTGATCGCTGTCAGCAGTGCAGATACAGACAGATACTCCTGTGCACTCAAAGACCTGGAAACATTCGCTTCTGAAGAGAGACTCATCACTGTCAATCACAGCTGTGAGTCAACATGTTTTCACCAGACACATTTCAAAGATGCATGTACTTGATGAATGTATAACTGTAAGATATATTGATAAGGCTGGTGAGTGAATTCATTGGTCAAAACTGCCTTTTATTTCTAATTTGTTTCTCATTTGTTCAGATGTGTGGAATAAGAGAACTGGAATCTTGATGCTGTATTGTCTACTGATTCTTGTGATTCTGCTGTTTATGCATGCAGCTCTTTGGATGAAGTGAGTCTTTCATCATGTTCTTTGTCACTTCCTGTTTCACTTTAACATTTATCTATCTTTAGATACAGAAACTGTTGCCCTGATATCCATTATTGTTTTTTTTTTTTCCTAAATAGAACGAAAAAAGCACAACATACACGTAAATATTAAACATGACCATGTTCAAGTAAAATCCATGCCATTGCTTGGATTAATGGAGTGATCCACGTTTAAACATTCATACATTTTGATGTTGTTTTTTTTTTCTTCAGAATGACAATGTGAACTGAAACGTCGCAGCACTGGCCGAGACCTTTGTCCTGGAGGAGAGAGAACGGTCACATCAGGATGAAGTTCAGTTCTCACATGTTCATTTCAGCAAATTTACAAACGATCAATTTCCTGCAGTGTCTGCAGCAGATGTCCAGTACGTGCCCACTGAAGTCAGAGAGCACAGTATTGCCACCTAGTTTAGAAAAGATTAACAACAACAATGACTCCCTTTACATTTTATTCATTTAGTAGACACTTTTTATCCAAACCATCGTATTGTGCATTTACTGTAAGCTGTTGGTGGTGTTATCATGATCTTGCATATTTATATGACTTGTATTTGTACAATCGCAGTTTATCAATTTCTTATTAATAATATTCATGCTGTAATATAATATAACACCATATCATTGGTTTGTGCAATCTCAGTGACAGTTGAACAGTTTCACTGCTATATTCATTCTAAATCTGAATCAATTGTCTGCAATGAAGTGACTGAGATTTTCTTTTTTTTTTTTTTAATGTTGTCTAAATATCAGTTTATTTAGAAGTTTATTTTGATATCTTTTTTTTATTGATATTTTATATATGGCTTTATTAGGCTCATTTTATATTATGTCAAATCTTGTTTATTCATGTAAAGTCTACTATATTCAACTTAAAGTTGCTTATTGTGTATTGGTGTGACGTCATTATATCATGCGTGTATGAAAAACAGAGAGAAGTGAGCGGGAGAGTAATAATTTGTGCCTCAAGTGAACACCGCATGACACAAGAGACATTGCTTTTTATCAATTCACGCAAGAAAAGGGACAACCCATATAGCAATTTGTCGCTTGTTTAAGGCAAGCAGCTAAAGACTGTGATTTTGGTGGTGATAAAGACAATCAAATCAGAGATGCAGTTTTAAATAGATGTAACTGCAATTACGTATGCCAAAAAATAATGAAGGGAGGTACAGATTTGACCCTGGCTTGCATTTTGGAAATTGCAATGCAGTGTGAACGAGATGAACTGCAGATGGCGGCAATGCACATCACTTCAGACACAAAGATAAAAGAGACGGTGAGTCATGTGTCCAGAAAAGGGGGGAAAGGATTATCAACATTGCAGCAAGCTGAACATAAGTGTTCTTTTCAGCTCCCACATCACTCTGCAGATATTCAATTGATAACAGCCCTTACTGTAATTAATATCGACCTGCAAGGTTTTTCCAATACTCTGGAACACAATGACATAGCGCACAACCAAGAAAAAAATCGGGAATCAAGATGATTCCAACTTGGGGCCTGGTAACTACTCTGCTAGCACGTCAAGTGAAGAAAAATTTGCTAATGCTAATGAGAACAAAAATTAGGAAAGCGACATTATGAATGCCATTGCTAGTATGAGGGAGGCTGTATCATTCAAATTCACATGGATCCTCTCTGCCATACAGGAGGTTAAAAACAGCACCAGTAAGTTTGCCAACAGGATGTCAGCCGCAGAACAATGAATTAGCGATACCGAGGATCAGGTTTCAGTATTGCAGAACACTGTGGTTACTCTTCAGCAACAGGTAAAACTGCTTGACACTTAATTGGAGGATCAGGAAACCTCCGTCTCGTTAACCTACCTGAAGGCGCTGAGGGTCTAAATGCGATAAAATTTTTGGAGCACTGGTTGCCTGAAGTTTTGGGGGATCTGCTTTCTAACCCAGTCACTGTTGAAAGAGCCCATTGGTACAGGGCCAACGAGATCGTAACATCGCCAGGATCCTCATTATATACTTCTCTAGCTCCAGAGACAAGGACATAATATTGAAAGCTGTTTGGGCCAAAGGTAAGGTGTGTAGTGAACAAGAAGTAAAGCTCTTCCAGGATATTGCAAGAGAGACTCGCACAAAGAGACGGCAGTTCTTCAGTGTTAAACGGGCTAAAAGCCTTGAAAATTCAATATAGAATAATCTTCCCGGCGAAGCTCCGTGTCACACGTGAAACCAGTGACCACATCTTCGAGAGTCCTGCAGAGTTTTTTTCATTTTTTACAAATGATACTTTGGTTTAAACTGTGGTGATACCTAAATTATTGGTAGAGCAAGTTTATTCCCACTGAGGTACACCAAATAACCTGTTTGACTGTATAATCATATACCATTAATTCTTTTCATTTGGGAATGTCTCGTTACATATTTGTTGTAAAATTGGGTTGCCGTTTGTGTGCGGGAGCAGAATAATTTACGGTTATTGTATATGAGTAGCTAATTTCTACTCATTCACAAAGCAGGAAAAAATTACACTTTTTATGAAAGAACTCTATTTGTTTGACCTGTGGAGGAGAATAAATATGCAGCAAGGTGTCCCTTATCGCCAATGCTATTTATTCTCGCATTGGAATCCTTATTAAGGGCATTCGAATTAGGGATGCAGACCATCGGATAGCACTCTACGCAGATTACACTATTCTTTTTTTTATCTAAACTTGGGAGGTATATTCCTGCGCTAATTGAATTAATTGACACATTTGGAAAATTTTTAGGATACAAATTTTATTCTTGAATTCGCAAGCAAGACTACTCCCTAAAATCAGGCATCCTTTTATTAATGCAATCAATGGGTTTATATACCTGGGTATGGAAATTACACCCAAACTACACAGATTAATATCAGCCAACTACAACCCAGTTGTAGAAAAGTTTACAAAGTCTTTGCATAGATGTCTTCTCTACCGGGCACACTGATTGGTCAAGTAAACATTGTTAAGATGACTATACTTCCTAAATTCTTATATTTGTTTCATTTTATTCCACTTGCCCCTCCACTTGTTTTTTCCGTAAAATGAAGAACATTTTTACCAAATTTATTTGGAAGAATAGACATGCCAGACTTAACAATTTAACTCTGTTATACCTTCCATACGATAGAGGTGGGCTATGTTTACCCAATTTACTGTGGTACTATTGGTCAGCCCAGTTAGCAGGTACCACCTATTGGTTCTCCCCACATACTCAACTGCCATGGGTCAAATAGAAACCCTAGCTGCAAAAGGTTTTGTGCTGAGGAGCCGAGACAAGGTCCGGCCATTTCAGCGACTAGGACAGTGTTGTGGCAAGAGGGACACAAAGTCTCGTTCCCTCCATCAGGGAACAGCGGTTACGACATTAATCATGACATTCCCCTTCTGTCACTCACTTGACGTTGTGTCGATGTAGTGACACTAGGGGTCTCTATAGAAAACGGCACAACAGCTGAACGGTGTTACGTGAAATGCTGATGCAGTTAATAGCAGGTGCATCAGACTGCACGTAACCTCCCCCAATGCCCCAAAAGACATCATATAGTTCCCCACATCCCTTAAGAGGGGAAGCAATGTAACTATCATGGGAGCATGCCACGCCAGCTGCAGCCTTTTCTCTCTATGTTTTCTCTCCACAGAGTATTAGATTCAGCTGGGGCCATCTAACGCTATCATACGCATCGGGGAATGTATTTTGTTCCTTTCCTATTCTTTCAGGGGGAAAAGACCCAACGTAGACCACATCCTGCCCAAAAGGGGAGGTGAATATGTGGTAAAACAACACATGGGCTCAGCAGCCGCACATGGAAGAGGCGTGGTGGTAGGTCCCGCCACGAAAGGGGGGAAACTCTACAAACACAGCGACCGGGGGCAGAGAGAGCTCTGCCCAAGGGAGATCATACCATGGAATATACATCACAGAGGTTACCGGAGTAATTGGCACCTGTGGAGCACCTATCCCAGTACAGGGCATATTAGATCTCATATTGGGGCTGGCTGCTAACTCCTCCACTGAATTTGCGAACCATAGGGCTAGGGAGGAAGGACATACAGGGCCCACAACTTTGTGAACTCGACTGGGGGCAAAAGCGAACGTTTTCGCCTCAAGGGAGGGGAAATACGCAAACGATACACCCGGCCAAATGTTCCGTATTACCGAACTCTACCTGTTCGTACCTGAAAGAACACGGGACAAAACCGGCTCAACCCGAAGATTGTAAAACCTTGCAAAGGTATTGGCCGTTGCCCAGCCCACTGCTCTGCAGATGTCTGCCATTGGCCAGTGCCTAAGGTGGGTGCCAGATTGTGCTCCGTCTTGAAGATCCTTCCTCAGAGGAATCTGCCAGGGAGGTGCTGTCACAAGGAGCGTGAGGTCTGTGAACCAAGACTGGGTGGGCCAGTATGGGCCACGAGGGTGACTGGTTCCTCGTCCTCCCTGACTTTGCACAGGGTCTGTGCAAGAAGGCTCACTGTGTGCCAGTGCGTCTGTCCCGAGGGGGGCTCCCGTCAGGGAATACCAGAGCGGGCAGTGGGAGGATTCCCAGGAATCTAACAGGTCTACCTGTGATTTGCCGAATCGGCCCCAAATTATTTGGACCACCTGGGGGTGGAGTCTCGTTGCCTGCCGCAACAGCACGTCCGTTGTGGCATGGAGGCTGCCCAGGATATGAGTGGCCCGCAGCGACCTCAGCCGCTGCTGACTCCAGAGGAGTAGATGGCGGGCGAATTGTGACATGCGACGAGAGCTTACATCGCTTTGGCGATTTATACATGCTACTTTCGCTGTGTTGTCGGACTGGATCAACACATGCTTGCCATGGATCAATGGCAATAGCCTCCGAAGGGCGAGAAGTACAGACAGCAACTCTAGGCAGTTGATGTGCCAATTCAGTCGCGGCCCTGACCAGGAACCGGAAGCTGTGTGCCCATTGCAAACAGTGCTCCAGCCCTGTTTGGATGTGTCTGTGGTGACCATGACACATCTGGACACTTAGAAACGAAAGGTTTGTCCTAGGGCTGAATAAGTGGTGGCAAAACGGCATGATAGCTACGCGATGTGTGCCGCGGCGCCATGCCCATCTCGGGACTCGAGTCTGAAGCCAGTGCTGAAGCAGTCTCATATGCATCAACGTGAGCAGCGTGACTGGCGCTGAGGAAGCCATATGCCCCTGGACCCTCTGAAAGTGTTTCAGTGGAACCGCTGTCCTCCACCTGAATGACTTCAGGCAGTCAGCACCGATTTTGCGCGCTCGCTTGTGTGGCGCTCTATCATTGAGACTCTGAACTGGGGAGAGCGTGCTCTTTTCCCAGTTGACTCAAAGCCCTAGACGGCTGAGGTGCTTGAGCACCAAATCCTTGTGCGTGCACAGCAACTCGAGAGTGTGCTAGAATCAGCCAGTCATCGAGGTAGTTGAGTATGTGGATGCCCACTTCCCTTAACAGGGCAAGAGCTGCCTCTGCGACTTTCGTGAATATGGGAGGGGACAAGGACAAGCCGAAGGGGAGGACCTTGTACTGATTCGCCTGGTCGTCGAAGGCAAGTCTACCGCCGTGAACCAATCTTGATGCCGGATGCACGTCAAAATGTGTTTCTACTTCAGCATCTTGAACGGGAGTCTGTGTAATGCTTGGTTCAGAACTCGCTGGTCCAAGATTGGCCACAACCTACCGCCTTTCTTTGGCACGATGAAGTAAGGGCTGTAGGATCCTTTCCCCATCTCGGCTGGAGGGAAAGGCTCTATCGCGAAGAAGGGTCGTGATCTCTGCATGCAGGGTGCCATGGTGCCGTGCCGCAACCGCAACGGTGCCATGGTCATATTCTCCTTTTAGAGAAGGTTCCTTTTTGGCGTGAACTCCCTCCATAATTTCAGGAGGTTAAGTTGGTATATTTGATGTGTGTCACAACAATCTATTAGTTTTACCTCATAATCGAGATCTCCCACTCGTCGTGTGACCTCAAATGGTCATTGCAACTGGACAAGTTATTTAGAGCTCGATGTGGGGAGTAATACAAGCACTTTATCTCCAGGTGCAAATTCCCATAGATGAGTACCCCTGTTATACAGCCTGCTTTGATGTTCCTGAGCTTGAAGTAGATTCTTCTGTGTTAGTTGACCCAAAGTGTGGAGTTTTGCTCTAAGATCAAAAACATATTCAATTGGGGGCCTGGGTAGCTCAGCGAGTATTGACACTGTCTACCATCCCTGGAGTTGTGAGTTCGAATCCAGGGCATGCTAAGAACATATTGAATTACATTTTTACTGTTTGAAGGTCCCTCCTCCCAAGTTTCCTGTATGACGTTGAGCACGCCGCGCGGCCGACGCCCATACAGCAGTTGAAACGGGGAAAACCCTGTGGAGGCTTGCGAGACCTCTAGCAACCTCGTGCACGAATTAACTAACCATATTTTTCAGGGTTTTATTAAATCGTTCCACCTGTCTGTTTGTGGATGGTAAACACTATTGTGAATCGATTTTATACCCAATAATTCGTACAGTTCGCACAGTGTTCATGACATAAATGTAGTGCCTTGATCAGTGAGGATTTCTTGCAGAATCCCCACTCGGGAGATTATTCTGAAGACTGCCTCCGCAACACTATATGCTGAAATGTTGCGCAGAGGCACTGCTTTCAGATATCGCATTGCATAGTCCACCAGAACCAATACAAAGCAATGTCCACATGCTGTCCACTCTAATGACTCGACGAGGTACACGCCAATTCTTTCGAAGGGGACATTGATTAACAGGCCACAATAGCACTCTTGGGGTAGCCAGCGGATTCACCAGCAGACATTCACGGCATGCCGTACACCACCTGAGAACATCCCCGCAAATGCCCGGCCAATAGAAACGGGCCATTAGTCGGTTCAGTGTCTATTCCTGCTCTAAGTGTCCTGCCATCAGATTATAATGAGTTGTCTGTAATAACATTTCAGACACCTCTGCGGTATTAACAGTTGTTTGTATCCTCTTTTGTCTGAGCGTCCTGCTTCACTCGATACAACCACTCGTTTATAATAGCAAAATATGGATATGAAAGTGCAATGTTTGTTTGGAGTTGTTGACCATCAATAACTTTCACTTGGTCAAGGACATGCCTAATGGTTTCATCTTGTCTAGAGGGAAATTCATTTTGGAAAATCCTCTAAGGATGGGAGGGGCCGAAGCCTCCCCCTCCCTTACATCATCCTGACATGGATTTGACGAGGACAGCCCCAGGTCTGCCTCCCCTGCCAAAGCATCACACATTTCACATCTAACCACTTTCTTGCTGGACCCATCAACACATATTACCTTTAATGCATTTTTAAAATTCCAGCCAATTAGTTCCCAAAATTAGTGGCTGGGTGAGAGGAACTAACCACCTCCACTCTATGCTTTTGTCCCCGAAATTTAATAACGAATGTCACTAAAGGATAATTGTGAATATCTCCATGCACACACCCTTTTGCTCATGCCCAAAGCTTCGTCTTGAACCAAACATTGGTGTATAGAGTTCTGGTTACAGCCCGTATCCACCAAAGCTTGATATGTACTCCCCTTGACACTCACTGGTATTCTGTATGCTCCAGCTCTATCGGGGGCAGCCAATGGAGTTTTAGGGACCCAGACCAGAGTTCCCAGCTCTTTCACTGTGTATTGGTCCCAGAAGTGCACTGGATCCCCACAACTCCAGCAGGCTGGCCCAGGCATTATGTCCGCACCTGTGTCAGTGGATACAGCCAGAGATGAGAGAGAGAGATGAGACACTGTGGCCACTGGTGGCGGGACAAACCTCCGTGAATGTGGAGCTAGCTTCGGTGTCAGGTTTCCATGCCTCAGGGGTACTGAGATGAGCTGCAGTGAAGGGACAGAGTGAGGGGGGGGCACAAGGGAAGGGGAGAGAGAGAGTGAGAGTGGGAGTGCTATTCCACCCTCTGATATGCAGACATGTGGTCCTCCACGAGTTGGATGGCCTCCTCCAGCGATGCTGGGTGGCAAGTTGAGCTTCCCCGGACAACAGTGGGATGAGTCTGGCCACCCACTGAGCATGCGGCCAGCCCCAGATCTTGGCCATCCTCTTAACAAATTCAGGAAGGCCTCAGGATCATCTTCTGCCCCCATCTTCATGAGGGCAACTGGGAGCATGGGTGCTGCTGCGTCCGAGGTCATGGCCGGGGTTTTCTCCTGGTGTAGTAGGTTCCAGATCGCATGCCGGTCTTCTCCTTGAGCTTGGAGCACCTCCTGGAATCGGCAATCCTGGTCTTGGGCTTCAACTCAAAGATATAACTTTAATAAACAAACTCAAAGGGGCTTTTCAGCATAGCACTCTTTAGCTTAAACTCAACAGTCTCTTTCAGATGGGTAGCTCTCTCCCTCGTCTGGCATGGTCCTTTTTTATCGCTCTCCCCAGTGCTTACTGCAATCAGAAATGGGTGTTAGACATTATAGCACTCATGTGTGTGCACTTACCAATTGCTCTCTCTCCGGACGAATGCTTGACCATGCCCCCGCTGCCACAGTATGCTTTTCGTACTTTTAGTTTTTTATATGGAGTGTGAGCAGATAACGTTATTTTTGGAAGGGAGTTTTTGAACTAATCTCCGATATTATTTCCAGAACCATTCCATTATCTGCCAAAATGTGTGTTTTGAGCTTATTCCCTGAAAGTCTATCTTTGGCAAGCTACCAAACTAAAAATGGTTATTTCCATGATATTTTGATGTATCTTTGTTAAAATTAAGAATTTATATATATATATATATATATATATATATATATATATATATATATATATATATATATATATAATATATATTATACACTCACCTAAAGGATTATTAGGAACACCATACTAATACTGTGTTTGACCCCTTTCGCCTTCAGAACTGCCTTAATTCTACGTGGCATTGATTCAACAAGGTGCTGAAAGCATTCTTTAGAAATGTTGGCCCATATTGATAGGATAGCATCTTGCAGTCGATGGAGATTTGTGGGATGCACATCCAGGGCACGAAGCTCCGTTCCACCACATCCCAAAGATGCTCTATTGGGTTGAGATCTGGTGACTGTGGGGGCCATTTTAGTACAGTGAACTCATTGTCATGTTCAAGAAACCAATTTGAAATGATTCGAGCTTTGTGACATGGTGCATTATCCTGCTGGAAGTAGCCATCAGAGGATGGGTACATGGTGGCCATAAAGGGATGGACATGGTCAGAAACAATGCTCAGGTAGGCCGTGGCATTTAAACGATGCCCAATTGGCACTAAGGGGCCTAAAGTGTGCCAAGAAAACATCCCCACACCATTACACCACCACCACCAGCCTGCACAGTGGTAACAAGGCATGATGGATCCATGTTCTCATTCTGTTTACGCCAAATTCTGACTCTACCATCTGAATGTCTCAACAGAAATCGAGACTCATCAGACCAGGCAACATTTTTCCAGTCTTCAACTGTCCAATTTTGGTGAGCTCTTGCAAATTGTAGCCTCTTTTTCCTATTTGTAGTGGAGATGAGTGGTACCCGGTGGGGTCTTCTGCTGTTGGAGCCCATCCGCCTCAAGGTTGTGCATGTTGTGGCTTCACAAATGCTTTGCTGTGTACCTCGGTTGTAACGAGTGGTTATTTCAGGCAAAGTTGCTCTTCTATCATCTTGAATCAGTCGACCCATTCTCCTCTGACCTCTAGCATCAACAAGGCATTTTCGCCCACAGGACTGCCGCATACTGGATGTTTTTCCCTTTTCACACCATTCTTTGTAAACCCTAGAAATGGTTGTGCGTGAAAATCCCAGTAACTGAGCAGATTGTGAAATACTCAGACCGGCCCGTCTGGCACCAACAACCATGCCATGCTCAAAATTGCTTAAATCACCTTTCTTTCCCATTCTGACATTCAGTTTGGAGTTCAGGAGATTGTCTTGACCAGGACCACACCCATAAATGCATTGAAGCAACTGCCATGTGATTGGTTGATTAGATAATTGCATTAATGAGAAATTGAACAGGTGTTCCTAATAATCCTTTAGGTGAGTGTATATATATAATAAGAAAAGATATGAAGAAACAAAAACAAAGTCACAAAGGAAAAACAGACTCAGACAAAATATGTTATAGATGTGGCCATGCAGATCATTGTAACTGTCCAGCATGAGGTAGATCCTAAAGAAACTGCAATGAAAAAGATAATTTTGCCAGAATGTGCAAAACAAAGCACAAAACATACAGTAAAAAGAGTGAATTGGAGGAACAGAACTAAGATTTAGCATTTGTTGTGCAAGAGGACTGCAACATGGATAGAATAACATTCTCAGTAGGGGGTATCAGATTGCCCATGTTAGTTGACCCGAGAGCAATGAGCAGATGAAGGAACATTGAAATGCTCAAAGCGAAGAAGATCAAATGCAGCTCAGCAAAGTCAGATAAAAAGCTGTTTGCATACTCATCAACTGAACCTCTGCCAGTGAAAGGAATTTTGAGTGTGAGGTAGGAATAGGAAAATGCAGCACACAAACCGAATTCACAATTATTTCTGGACGTGGTGAATGACTTCTTGGAAAAGAAACAGCGATCAAATTGGAGTGCTCAGGATCTGTGCTAATGTGGCTTGTTGAAAAACGTGAGAAATGCTATTCAAACAGGCTGTTATGACAACTCTCCAGCATATGCACACATTGCTGGTGAACTGTGGGACTAGGATTGTGTTGCCTCAGTCGCTGCGGATCAGAGCACTGCAGTTGGCTCATGTGGGTAATTTGGGAGTTGTGGGGACATTTGAGAACAAAAGTTTGCGGACCTGGAATGGACAAGTCCGCAAACTTTAAATGTGTCCGTGTAGTGCTTGGTCAGTGCATAGCAGTTGCACCCCTTCATGGTACACAACTACATTACCCATGTTACAGCAGAGAAAGATCCACCAATCAGAGAACTGCGTCCAACGAAACCCATAATACGTGGCTTGGAGACTTAATCGAGTTGCTCTCTGTGGCAGGGCGGAGGGCAGGGCCGAGTCGTGATTCCGCACACCCGGCCCCTAATCAGACTAATCAAGCCTCAGAGAGGGATAAAGGCAGACTGCAAGCTGCAGTGCAACAGAGAGAGAGAGATTTACAGACAGCTGGCAGACACCTTTGTGTGTTTGTCTTTTTGTTTCAGTTTCAAGCTTCTGTATGGACGTCGACCCCCGTGGGGTGCTTGACATCATATGGGAGGTGTGGGAGGAAGGACCTTCCCAAAGCAAAAATGAAATTCAATATGTCCTTGGTCTTCGAGCAAAGCTACACATACTGGGTCAGTTGTCACAGCAATATTTTCTCCAAGCTCAATGACACAAACAGGGGTGCTCAGCTGCAGGAATTTGCACCAGGAGACAAAGTACTTGTATTGCACCCAATGTCGATCTCAAAATTACTCTCCACGTGGCAAGGACCCTTTGAGGTTACACGGCGAGGTGGGACCTCGATTATGAGGTTAAATGAATGGATGGAGGCGGAGCACTTCAAATTTTCCACCTCAACCGCCTTAATTTATGGATAGAGGCAGTCCCCATATCCATGGTGACGGTAATTCCGGAGAGGGGTGGAGCTGGGGCCAGAGGTGATGTTCAAAGTCGATCCATTCACCCCGGTTCCTTGTGGAGACCACCTCTCACAGTGCAGTGTGTTAGACTGAAAAGTCCAAAGACTGTGTTTGTGAAACTAAAACGCCATTAAAGTTTTACTTACCTGGACTGCCACCCAGCTTCCCGCCTCCTTCCTTATTATTGGAAACCTCTACAGTTATAAGCACATAATGGTTGTCATAATGGCATTCATCTTTTTCTTTACATCTCTTCATCAGTTTAACATATTTAGATAACAGCTGCCTTGATGTCATTTATATATAACTAATGTGATCCTGAAACATCGTGTTATCTGAAATATTAATAAGTAAAATTCATCTACAGCTCATTTTATACTTATTAGACACTTGATCACCAACCATGTTCTCACTTGAGTCAACTCTTTAAAGGAGCACTTAGCAGTCTAAAGAAATTAATTGCCATTTTAAAACATATGTAGTATGAATCATATTAGTAACCTCATAAAAGCTGTTTTATTCTACATCCATGTTAAGATCACATGACCAACCAAATACTACTCACTAAATCTAAGTAACTGCACTCTTATTGGACACTTATTGGGGAGTTTTTGGTGTAGAAAGGCTAACAAATTTTGCCCTAGACAAAAATTGTGATTGACGGGGCGGAGCTAGGGGGTGTACCGAAGCCTGGCCACAGCCGCCCCTGCCACTAGCCTACTCTAGAGATATATCTAGCGATAGGAAATGCAGCTCTTATTTTGCCTAAGGAGTTTGCACTGTAGTATATTCTATAGTACTTGCATCTTTTCTGTATCATTGACGAACAGAAGGTGTATTCAATATTTTTTTTACCAAAGAATAAATTCTTAACCATTTTATAGTCTCTGATATCTGTGTGTGTATCTCTGTATCCATTGGCATTTAAAAAACAACAACAACCAAAAAGCTTTAATTTGAACATTTTACAAAATAACTTTTTACCCTTGGGGACCGAGGGGTCGCTGCCGGCCTCCAAGAGCTGGAAGAACCACTTCCATCAGCCAAAGAAGTGGAGGATCAGTTCCGTCCACCAGGGGAGGAGCAAGCTGGCATCTACCAATGGGCGGAGGAGCGATTGAGGACCGGCGACAGCGTGTCCAGGAGCAGGCGAGCAAGTTCTTCTCTCTCTCTCTCTCTCTCTCTCTCTCTGAGTCTCCGCTCTCCATTTCCTGCTCCCCACGCCTCCCCTTGTCTCTCCCAGGTTCACAGGAGGCGAGATGGACCACTGGCTAAAAGAATGGCTGGAAGAGCAGCGTCTCCCCTCCAGAGATGGGGAGGTTAGTCAGACCGGTGGCGCCCCGGCCTGAATTGTTCGGGAGAGGAGTGTGATGAGGAGAAGGGCATGGCCAGGCCGTGATGATGCACAGCCTTCACTGAATCAGCTGATCAGCAGGAGAGTGACATAAAGGGGAGCCTGAGGCACCAGTTTAAGAGAGGGAGATAGACACATGCGTGGGGGTGGTGACCGCCGCCCGGCTCGGCCGCCCATGCCTGCCGAGTTGAATCCACCCAAACTGGTGGTAAACTCCATCTAAGGCTAAATACCATCACAAGTCCGCTAGTCAATAAGTACCGTAAGGGAAAGTTGAAAGCTGATTCAGCGCTGGCCATGCATCGGCACTTCCAGACCACACCCTCCTCCTCGTCACAATATTACTATAAGAGCCTGTATTGACTCAATATAGTAAGCAACAAAGGCAGTGTATCCACTTTATTTTAGCATTTCTATTTATAGCCAAGGCTGCATCCATTTTTAGAACACATGCTATTGATATCCAGCATCCTCCAGTGAGCTGGTCCTCATCTTCCCATTGGTTCCCTGGGCCCTCCGGCATCATGACTGTTTACTGAGCAGATGACCAAGTGATGTGATTTTCATATAGTGCTAAATTCTATATTTAACCAAAAGACAACAAGAGGATCACTGTTTAACCCAGCATGATTTGAGAATGATCCAAAGAGAATTTTGTTTTCATCAATGGAAGAAACTAAATCTTAAAATATTTTGTAAAAAAATACATTCCATTTCAGTGACCGAGTACATTCTTCTTCCCAAAAGAGAACTGAAAAATACTATATAAAATGCCACACAATTCAATATGATGTTGATTGCCATAATGACAACATATTAGAAGCTGAAGTCCCATCTGGCTGGAAAGCTGAAGTGTTTTAAAGAGGTTAAAGCCCTGAAGACCCCATACGAACACTGACAGTGAGCATTTTGCTTTCAACTGCACTGCAATGATACTTCACCCACTGTTCACTTTCATAGAGGCATTAAATATTCAACACGTCAAAATGTGAGTTTCGTTCTTCATTTCAGATGTCAAAATATAAAATCAATTATACTTCCCAGATATCTTATGATACAATATTGTGTAAATCAGAAAATATTTGATTAAATAATAAAGTATGATTGCTCTATGAATTTCTGTTTTGGTATACATTACAATATAAATAGTATTTTATACAATATGTACTTGCATGTACAATTATTTAAAACATTTTTTTCAGTTGCATGCAATCTGTGCCATACTATTCATTTATCTTTCAGTCAGCCTACAGTATGTGTGTTTATATATATATGTGCATTAATTTCAGTGTCATGGTATTACCATATGATACAAATACCATAGTAACACATTAGTATTGTAATTATTCAAATTATAACATTATAGAAGCCCATTTCCACACAAATAAAAACAATTGTGCATTGGTAAGACATTACTTTGAGATATTAAATCACAATTGTGACTTTATCTCATAATTATTACTTTATCTCATAATTATTAATTTTTATCTCATAATTATTAATATGTATATCATAAATATGACGTAGCCTACCAAAGCACGATTTCATAGTGTTATGCGGGGAAAAAATGACTTTAAATATTTCTTTAAAATAAACGTACACTGGGAGTACATTCGTATAAAGTCGCAGAATAATGCCAGCAAAATTAAACTTTTAAATCTGAGGTGCGAATGGGTGTTTCCGATCATTTAAGAATTTAATTGTAACTGTTACTATGACAAAAACAGTACAACATTTTCCCTCTGATACTCAAACACGTAGCGGACACATTTCCTGTTTCTCCTGCAGGCGCTTTGTTGAAGCAGCTGACGGAATGAACCATTCCTCAGTGGGGTGAACACCACAGCTCAAACTACAGCGGTGTCAACTTTGTTCATGTAAAACCCCAAAAGTTTTGATGTATATTTAAGAAATAAATGTATTTTCATTTAACTCGCAGTTTTTATTTTAAACTGTGATTTTAGTTTTTTATTTGTCTTTGTCACTGCACCCCTCCGTCGCGTCTGTTGCCATGTTCCCGGTTTCCTTATGGGTGTGGTGACGAAATTGCTGGTGAAAATTGACTCTATCAGCTCGCGTGAGGGGTGCGTGGCCCTTTAAATGTGTGTACAATTTTAACTGATTAATTTTATAAGCTTTGAGTTTTATTCTTGCTCTTGTCAACATGCGAGGGTTCTGAAAACAGCTCAGTTTCGACCAAGCCAGCCGGATACAGGTGAGGAAAAACAATCGCTCGCAGAGTTTCTCTTTTCTGGTTTATTTCCTGCTTGTAAAAAGCACGTGAAGGCGTGTTTAAAGTTTGTAAGTTTGTCGAAAGTTTTTGTACTATTTTGGGTTGGATTTATGGTTAAAATATTGACTAACAGCTAATTAATTAAGTTATAATCTGTTGATGTAAGTGAAGAGGCAACAGGAGGCCTGACACACACACACACACACACACACACACACACACACACACAAATACACACTCTTTCTCTCTCATACACACTCTCTCAATTCAATTCAAATGAGTTTTATTGGCATGACTGTATACAGTGTACAATGTTGCCAAAGCATTGAGTAATAAACACATTACAAACATAAAAACAAAACAAAAAAACATGTATAAACAATATAAACAATAAATGAATAATAATGATAATAAAATACAATTGAAAGAGCAAACTACAGAGAGCAATGAGGAAGGGAGTGAAAAAGTATATTAAAATATTAGTTTGAATAGAGCTGTATGATGAGGGGTCAGTCTCATATACACACACACACACTCTCTCTCGCGCACACACACACACACACACATGTTGTGTTTCCATGTTTTATGGGGACTTTCCATAGACATAATGGTTTTTATACTGTACAAACTTTATATTCTATCCCCTAAACCTAACCCCTCACAGAAAACTTTCTGCATTTTTACATTTTCAAAAACATAATTTAGTATGATTTATAAGCTGTTTTCCTCATGGGGACCGACAAAATGTCCCCACAAGGTCAAACATTTCGGGTTTTACTATCCTTATGGGGACATTTGGTCCCCACAAAGTGATAAATACACGCTCACACACACACTCTCTCTCTCTCTCTCTCTCTCTCTCTCTCTCTCTCACACACACTCTCATATATATATATATATATATATACACACACACACTCTCACATATACACACTCTCTCTCTCTCTCGCACACATGACACACACACACTCATATATATATATACACACATGCACGCACTCTCTCTCTCTCACACACACTCTCACATATACACACTCATATATATATATATATATATATATATATATATATATATATATATATCTACTCTCTCTCTCTCTCTCTCTCTCTCTCTCTCTCTCTCTCTCTCTCTCTCTCACATACACACACATTCTCTCAATTCAATTGAAATGTAAAAGTACTTTATTGGCATGATTGTGTTTACATACAATATTGCCAAAGCATTAATACACAAAACAGATAATGACAAGACAAACAATAATAATAAAACCGTACAAATAACAATAAAGATAGAATTAAAAGAAGGTGCCAGTTAATGAATCAAATAAAAACTATAATAACAATATACAATATAAAATAAGCATTTAACACGACATTATGAACATAAGAAAATAAAAGTACTGTGACTGAAGTACATTAAGGCAGTGATTGGTTTCTGAGGGTGTGCAGCTCAAAAATGAATTTAGCTGCAACTGATGCATGATGGTTCTCCCCCAGTAACACCAGCATCTGATCTGATCTCCCCCAGTAACACCAGCATCTGATCTGTTCTCCCCCAGTAACACCAGCATCTGATCTGATCTCCCCCAGTAACACCAGCATCTGTTCTGATCTCCTCCAGTAACACCAGCATCTGATATCCCCTCCCCCAGTAACACCAGCATCTGATCTGATCTCCCCCAGTAACACCAGCATCTGATCTGATCTCCCCCAGTAACACCAGCATCTGATCTGATCTCCCCCAGTAACACCAGCATCTGATCTGATCTCCCCCAGTTGTTAGTTGTTAGTGGGTTTGTGAGTTTTCTGGTTTTAGGCTTCAGCTCTTGGGTTTTAAGGGCTTCATGTTGCAGTGTGTTTGGGGAACCTGAATTTAGGTGTGTCCAAAATTTGAGGGATGGTTTTTCAATATATATAATAAGGGGGTATCTGCTTAGTTCGGCCCGGCATGCATTAGTAGGTGTTCTTCTCTGAAATCTTTGAATGTTTCTACAGAGTTCTGCATGCAGGGATTCTATGGGGTGTTTGTCCCATCTCCAGTAATCTGCCATACAGAGGGGACTCCAAACCTCACTTCCGTACAGAGCAATAGGCATTATAATACTATCAAAGATCTTACACCAGATTGTTACAGGAATGTCAACTTGGGTAAATTTGCACTTAATAGCATCGAATGCTCTTCTAGATTTCTCTTTTAGTGCATTCACTGCCAGACCAAAACCCCCTGAAGCACTGATGTTTAGAGCGAGGTAGTCCTAGTGTCGGGTGTGTTCTGTTGCAGTGTTCCCCATGAGTGAATGTGTATCTGGTGTCCTGTAATCTGGCTTTTTTCTGGAAAATCATAATTTTAGTTTTTTTTCAGATTGACTGTCTGGGCCCAGTTCTGACAGTAGTTCTCCAGCAGGTCCAGGTGCTGCTGTAGCCCTTGTGCAGTAGCTGACAGCAAACACACACACACTCTCTCTCTATCTCACACACTCACACGCACACACTCTATCACACACACACACACACTCTCTCTCTCACACATACACACTCACTCACTCACTCTCTCTCTCTCTCTCTCACACATACAATTCAATTTATTGGGGCTTTATTGGCATGAATGTAAACAATACAGTATTGCTAAAGCAGAGGTTGTGTAAAAACAGAACTACATCTTAATCTATAATTAAATTTAGTTTAACAAATGTAAAAATAAATTATAAATACAAAAGCAAGATCAGAACTGCTGAAGACCACAGTGTTTAAATAACTGAAGAGCACTGACACATAAATGAATATACACACATACACTGAGGGTCACTGTGGTGAACATTGGGGTGACACACGGGGGTAAAACACATAACACAGATTCACCTGCTGTCGAAGTATTATATTCAGTTGTTCTTGTTCTTTCATGGTTATAAATTTGTCTATGCTCTTTGTTAATTTATCCATATAAATGTCCCTTGTATCTTTAAATTTTGGGCAGTAAAGGAGAACGTGCACCTCTGTCTCAACCTCACCTGTCGTACAGTGAGCACACCTTTTCTCCTCTGGGTAACCATGTTTTTCTGTGTCTGCCTCTCTCGATGGCGAGACTGTGCTCACTGAGCCTGTACTTGCTCAAGATCTGTCTGTCTCTCTCGATGGCGAGACTGTGCTCACTGAGCCTGTACTTGCTCAGGATCTGTCTCTCTCTCTCACTGTCTGTCTCTCTCGATGGCGAATCTGTGCTCACTGAGCCTGTACTTGCTCAGGATCTGTCTCTCACTGTCTATCTCTCTCACTGTCTGTCTCTCTCGATGGCGAGACTGTGCTCACTGAGCCTGTACTTGCTCAGGATCTGTCTCTCTCTCTCGATGGCGAGACTGTGCTCACTGAGCCTGTACTTGCTCAGGATCTGTCTCTCTCTCTCACTGTCTGTCTCTCTCGATGGCGAGTCTGTGCTCACTGAGCCTGTACTTGCTCGGGATCTGTCTCTCTCTCTCACTGCTTGTCTCTCTCGATGGCGAGACTGTGCTCACTGAGCCTGTACTTGCTCGGGATCTGTCTCTATCACTGTCTGTCTCTCTCGATGGCGAGACTGTGCTCACTGAGCCTGTACTTGCTCGGGATCTGTCTCTCTCTCTCACTGCTTGTCTCTCTCGATGGCGAGACTGTGCTCACTGAGCCTGTACTTGCTCGGGATCTGTCTCTCTCTCTCACTGCTTGTCTCTCTCGATGGCGAGACTGTGCTCACTGAGCCTGTACTTGCTCGGGATCTGTCTCTATCACTGTCTGTCTCTCTCGATGGCGAGACTGTGCTCACTGAGCCTGTACTTGCTCGGGATCTGTCTCTCTCTCTCACTGCTTGTCTCTCTCGATGGCGAGACTGTGCTCACTGAGCCTGTACTTGCTCGGGATCTGTCTCTCTCTCTCACTGTCTGTCTCTCTCGATGGCGAGACTGTGCTCACTGAGCCTGTACTTGCTCAGGATCTGTCTCTCTCGATGGCGAGACTGTGCTCACTGAGCCTGTACTTGCTCAGGATCTGTCTCTCTCTATCACTGTCTGTCTCTCTCTCGATGGCGAGACTGTGCTCACTGAGCCTGTACTTGCTCAGGATCTGTCTCTCTCTATCACTGTCTGTCTCTCTCGATGGCGAGACTGTGCTCACTGAGTTGTGGTGAAGTCCTGGGCTTGATGCTGTAATGTTGTAGGTTCAAACCCCAGAAATCTCCCTTGTGTCCTTGATCAAAACACTTCTGTTCAGGTTACTGTAGTAAACTTATAATTGAAAAGCACATGATATATGAACACATGCAAATTTGGGAACTCTACCAAGTCCTGATTTAATATCTTCCAAAGTTCCTTAAACTGAATCAAATGTTTTCAGAATTTCCATAGTTCATTTCTGCAATCAAGTCTAAACTAGCTCAGACTCTTTGAACAGAGGTGCAAGTTTTACTTTCGCTTTGCCATGATGAAATCTCAGTGTGTTTTGAGTCACCTGCAGTTCTCTTTCTGAATGAGAGATTAAACTGTCCAAACATGAAACATTTTGATTTATACTGGCTTTATATGCTGTTTTGCTCAAACACACTTGTGGGACATGTGCAGTCATAATAATTGTGCTTTATCAATGTGTTATTTGTAACTATGATTTGTTTAGAGTTTAAGAATGGTCTTAAGTAGGTTTACTTGAATGCTGTTTTATATAAACAAGGGTCAATCACATGATACTCTGGATTTATTAAAGGAATATTCCGGGTTCAGTACAAGTTAAGCTCAATCAACAGCATGCATCTACTTTGTGCATGACACAAGTAATTTTTCCAACAATTGTTTACAGACCGATTGTTTCACTTTTAATTGACTAAATCACAGTTCCAGTGGGTCAGAAGTTTACATACACCAAGTTAACTGTGCTTTTAAGCAGCTTGGGAAATTCCAGAAAATTAGCTTCTGCTAGGCTAATTGGAGTCAATTGGAGGTGTACCTGTCGATATAACCTTAAAGGCCGCTCAGTACGGAAGAAGCCACTGCTCCAAAACCAACATAAAAACCCATACTACAGTTTGCAAGAGCACATGGGGACAAAGATTTTTTTTGGAGAAAAGTTTAAATGTATTTGGCTAAAGTGTGTGTAAACTTCTGACTTCAACTCTGTGTGTGTGTGTGTGTGTGTGTGTGTGTGTGTGTGTGTGTGTGTGTATTAGCTTGAAAGTTGTGTACCCTCTCATGTATTCAAGGTCCAAAGAAAGTATCTTAATACCCTCTTTAAGACCCATCACATTACTTTATTAAAGTCATGAAAGCAGTTATGCAGTAAAGCTATAAATGGTTTTCAAAAAGTTATGAAACCAAATTGGACACAATTCAATTTCTTGTTACGCGTTTTAAAATTGGCTTTATTTCTTATTTTTATCACTTGGGTAAGCGTATTTTTCAATAACCACAAACCAATTCAAAATGCTTTATTTATTAGATTCATGAGGTTTTGATATAAACCGTGTTTATAGGCACATAACAAAATCACAAAGAATATGAACACCGTTAAAGGAAAGAAGTTTTATGAACATGACCATTTGCACCCTCCAGATGGGCATCATCTGTTTTTCAATCACCTATGTTTTAAACTGATGCAGTATAGATTGTATTTGGCCTAGAGGTTTGCATGGGCATTTGCCCATTTCTGAGAACATTTGACCTGACCCGAACTGTACTGTCAAATTTTATGCCCCAACCCTAAATCGCTCACTCTTATTTCTTCTCCAAGCAAATAATTTGTTGCATAAGGCTGTATTTTATTTAAGCATCATAGGCAACATTTGGAACAAAAGGTAGACTGATATATTAGTTTTACTGTTTAATCAGTGCCCATAGTTGCTTTTTAGAACTATGCTAAGAACTCTATATACACACAGTGCATCGGAAAGAATTCACAGCGCTTCTTTTTCCACATTTTGTTTTGTTACAGCCTTATTCCAAAATTGGATTAAATTCATTATTTTCCTCAATTCTACAAACAATACCCCATAATGACAATATGAAATAAGTTTGTTTGAAATCTTTGTAAATTTATTAAAAATAAAAAAACACATGTACGTAAGTATTCACACCCTTTGCTCAATACTTTGTTGAAGAATCTTTGGCACCAATTACAGCCTCAAGTCTTTTTGTGTATGATGGTGCAAGCTTGGCACAACTATTTTTGGGCAGTTTCTCCCATTCTTGTTTGCAGGAACTCAAGCTCCATCGGGTTGGATTGGGAGCATCGGTGCACAGCCATTTTCAGATTCACAGAGTTGTCCCATAGCCACTCCATTGTTACCTTGGATGTGTGCTTGGGGTCGTTGACCTGTTGGAAGATGAACCTTAGTCCCAGTCTGAGGTCCAGCGCACTCTGGAGCAGGTTTTCATCAAGGATGTCTCTGTACATTGCTGCATTCATCTTTCCCTCGATCTTGACTAGTCTCCCAGTTCCTGCCACTGAAAAACATCCCCACAGCATGATGCTGCCACCACCATGCTTCACTGTAGGGATGGGATTGGCCAGGTGATGAGCGGTGCCTGGTTTCCTCCAGACATGATGCTTGCCATTCAGGCCAAAGAGTTCAGATTTTGTTTTTCATAGTCTGAGAGTCCTTCAGGTGCCTTTTGGCAAACTGGGGACGGGCTGTCATGTGCCTTTTATGGAGGAGTGGCTTCCGTCTGGCCACTCTACCATACAGGCCTGATTGGTGGAGTGCTGCAGAGATGGTGGTTCTTCTGGAAGGTTCTCCTCTCTCCAAAGAGAAATGCTGGAGCTCTGTCAGAGTAACCATCGGGTTCTTTGTCACCTCCCTGACTAAGGCCCTTCTTCCCCGATCGCTCAGTTTGGCCGGGCGGCCAGCTCTAGGAAGGGTCCTGGTGGTTCCAAACTTCCATTTACGGATGATGGAGGCCACTGTGCTCATTGGGACCTTCAATGCTGCAGAAATGTTTCTGTACCCTTCCCCAGATCTGTGCCTCGATATAATCCTGTCTCTGAGGTCTACAGACAATTCCTTGGACTTCATGGCTTGGTTTGTGCTCTGACATGCACTGTTAACTGTGGGACCTTATATAGACAGGTGTGTGCCTTTCCAAATCATGTCCAGTCAACTGAATTTACCACAGGTGGACTCAAATCAAGTTGTAGAAATATCTCAAGGATGATCAGTGGAAACAGGATGCACCTGAGCTCAATTTTGAGTGTCATGGTAAAGGCTGTGAATACTTATGTACATTTGGAATGCCCAATTCCCAAATATGTTTCTTTATTATCTCGAAAGTAATGGAGCAAGCGTCTCCTCCTGCATGTACACCAGAGCAAATTGGGAAAAAAAACACTGATTTGTCGTTTATCAAGTGCTGAAATGTTGCTGCATGAAAAACAATCTGGAATCATGTGTAACAGTGTAACAATCATGTGAAGTCCTCCACGAGATGCTGAAAAATCAGTGTGATGACATCTATCCAGTGTTTGTTTATAGAAAAACTATTGAAAAACACAGAAAATGATACCAGGTGTAAACGGGGACTTTTTTATTTATTTATTTTTACTTTTGAGCTTTTTAAAGTCTTGGCCAGGCTTGAATTAGCTTATATTTCAAAGTGGATCAATAACTTATCTATTAGTTGGTGTCATCGCCATGGCAGTTCCTTGTGACGGAGAATGACATGGAATATTTTAAGATGCCATCTGTAACTGTGTGATGTCATCATTGTGTTGACATCATCGGGAATCAACAGGGGACTTACTGTATGTCACTCCTGGTACCAATAACCAATGGTCTTTAAATAAGACAATTTATTCTTAATCTTATTTCTGTTTACATACAGTGTTAAGAGTTAGTAACAGTCCTATTAACACATACTTATGGAATCAAAGGTGAGCGAGACATCAGTGAGACAGATGCTTGATTTGACCAAAAGGTCACTGAACATATGGCTGACATTTGACAGTAGTTGCTGTGATATCGAAGACCCTGTCATTTCACACTGTACTCAAATCAGTTCTGAATGTTTAAAGTAGCTGAAATGGATTTTGGGAAAGGAACTGGCCCAAGATCAGTATTTAACAGCTCTGTCCAGTGGAGTATATAAGAGGGACACATCTGTAATAAGTGTGCATGTCTTTCAGGTCCAGCGTGTTGTCGTCTCAGGTGTAGGTCAAACAGCAACAATGAGTGAGTTGGAACAGTTACGACAGGAAGCAGAACAGCTTCGCAACCAGATCCGGGTAAGTGAAACCGGCGCCCTCCCGCCGGTGTACAGCATGCTCTGAACAGCATGCTACTTTTACTATTGCTAAAGTAAATGGTATATATAATGTGCACAAAATGTTCTGTATGTTTGTGTTTCTTAAACTTTGGGCACTTTTATGTCCCAGGGGTTGATTTGAATTTAACTGATTTTGTTATTTGAAGGAATAATTAAAACTGAATAGGAAAAGATTCACCAGGCCTTCATAATTAATTTTTTGTGCTTTTCAAATTATTTTTATGTATAGATTTGATTTTAGTCTTGTCCCAGACAGTTGTGGCATCATTTCCACCTCACCAAACAAGTTATTGTTAGTTAGTGTAGTTGTTAACCAAGTGGACTGAAGTGACCGTGACGAGCATGCTTGAGGTTAATGAATATGAGAGTTTTGAAGAAAACAAAGAAAACTCATGTGAAATCACTCATGTAGAGTGGTTTTATTGGGTGTCATTTCCAATCAAGCTGTACTGCCACTTACTGAAATAAACATGCAAGGTAACGAGGTCACGTGACATTGGAATAATGCATACTGTTTTAATTTTTATTTAGTATGCAATATAAAGTATATAATGCACCGGATTGAAGAGTAGTGTTAGAAATTAACTGTTCCTTTTAAAGGGTTATTTCACCCTAAAAGGAAAATTCTCTCATTATTAACTCACCCTCATGATGTCCCAGATGTTTATGACTTTCGTTCTTCAGCAGAACACATTTGAAGAAAAATATCTCAGCTAATTAGGTCCTTAAAATGCAAGTGGATGGTGATCCGACTTTTGAAGCTTCGATAATCACACAGTCAAAATAAACGTCATTCATACGACTCAAATGGTTAAATTAATGTCTTCTAAGCAATACGAACACTTTTGGTGCAAAAAACATACATATTTAAGTACTTTTTTACTATAAATCATCACATCTGGTCAGCAGTGTTAAGCACTTGTGACGTAATCACGTTGGCGTGTTCACATGAAAACTGACGCACGTGCGACCCACCCAGAAGAGCCGCGTTGTTTACATGTGAGTAGGAGGAACACTGTACAGAAGTTGGGTTGATTTTGGTTTAGATCTGTTTCTTTACTCACAATGGTGCATTTGTGCGCTTATCCTGAATGTCTCAACCGAGAGGAGAACATGAGATTACGTCCGAAACATTTCAACGCGAATGTCACATGAGAGACCAAGTGAACTCTCATAAAGCTTAGCAGAAACTATGCTTTGTAGTTAAAAAGTACTTAAAATACATACATTTTCCTAATTTGATTTGAATGAAATAGATTCCAATTTTGATGCGATTTTAATATCGATAAATTTGGGGATATTTTAGCTACAATGTCAACAGACACGTTTTAATTATAACATGTTGCCTGATCTCTACAGTGCATAATGTGCATTGTCATGGCTATACATTCTGGTTTACTCATTCACACATTTCCAAATATTTGTGGCTATGCCTCTTATTAATAAATACAACAGCTCATAACTGGGGTAGATTTTGCCCCCATATTGTGGCTTTTGGTGGCATTTTTTTGTCAGTTTATTTCATTTTTGTATCTTTAGTGAGCTAGTTTTCAATTCTGGTCATAGCCAATAACATTTCTTTCATCTGTTTTGATTGATATAAAATTAATTTTGTGTCTTGGGCTTTTTATATTTATTGTTGTTTCTCAGGATGCTAGAAAAGCCTGCAGTGACTCCACACTTTCACAGGTACAGGAACAACATAATTATTTTCAACCTGATCTCATACAGTAGAATCATGATACTATACCTTCATTTTTACTTGGCTTGTTATATTTCATCATAACACTTACTGTAGCACATGACTGCTACATTTTACCATTTTACACAACCAATTACATATACGAGCTTGTTCCGGTGATCGAGCATTGCACTTGTAATGCAAAGGACCAGGGTCCAAGTCATGAAAAGAGCGCGAGTCATCATGCCATAGCCGAAAGTGTCATTGAAGCACCACAAAATGACGTGGTTATGCAAGTGTTCTCGCTCTTCTCTCTATTATCACTGTCGAATAATGTTGTGAAATAAGACATTTTAAAGAATCAGCTGAAAGCACAACGGACAGCAGTACCCATATCAGCTGTACACATTTAGTTTGAAAATAAAACAAGGATACTTCAGCTTCTTGTGGGCTGTATTAGGTTTAATCTGTTGCTCTTTTTCGGGTTCCTGTGACAGATAACGTCGAGTTTGGACTCAGTGGGGCGCATACAGATGAGAACAAGACGCACACTCAGAGGTCATCTCGCCAAAATCTACGCCATGCACTGGGGCACTGACTCCAGGTGTGTGTTTCATTGTAAAGAGCCCCCCCAACCATCGGGATTTGTTGTAGGAGTAGTAAAAGTGTTATAAATAGTGTCCCTTACATAAACAGTGATTAATGCTACAGGAAAATGTGTTTTTCATATGTTCTGGGAACCTGGTGTTCCTCTTTGGTGGTGCTGTAAGATGGCCATTCTCAACACACATTGTATCTGTGTCATATATTAATTACATTTTATTATTGAAAAATTGTGCAGGGCATTGGCTTTGCACATTATAATTATTAGAAGCTTCTATAACGGGTGCTCCATATGGTTTATGTTATGGCAGTTCTTGGCTAGAATAAGAGGAAATGTGGACCAGACGCTGATATCAAAAGTCTGGCTTTGTGCAACTAATAAAGAATATATTATGTTTTGCTTTAATTTCAGGTTACTTGTCAGTGCCTCCCAAGATGGCAAACTGATCATATGGGACGGTTACACGACCAACAAGGTAATGAGATACCAGAGTTATTTAACCCTGCTTGACTCTAGATGTCTGTGGTTTGTTGTTTATCTTCAGCTTTATCTTGTGTTATAGTACTGAAGGGATGTTTTAAATGATATCCCACAGATGCATGCTATTCCCCTGCGCTCCTCTTGGGTCATGACCTGTGCCTATGCCCCATCGGGGAACTACGTGGCCTGTGGAGGCCTCGACAACATCTGCTCCACCTACAGCCTTAAAACCCGCGAGGGCAACGTCAGGGTCAACAGAGAACTGGCTGGACACACAGGTAAACACACACACACACACACACACACACACACACACACACACACTTTCTGTCCATTATTACAGTCTGCTGAGATATTGTCTCAATCTCCAATGACCCTTCCTTCTAAGATGGTCCTAGCATACTTGGTATTTCAGAGTATTAACTGAGTACTGAATAGTGTTTGTATTCTTCCTGATATAGCTAATTATAATATAACTATAGCTAATTGTCTGGATATGGGATGATCTCATTGTTAAATTGTTTAAAGTACTTTTTCAGTCCATATACACTGATCAGCCACAACATTAAAGCACCTGTCTAATATTGTGTATTGTGCCCCCAAAACAGTGCCAAACCCGCATCTCAGAACAGCATTCAGAGATAATGCTCATTAATTGTAAAGAGCGGTTATCTGAGTTACCGTAGACTTTCGAGTCCACCTTAGTCAAGTCCGAGTCTTTTAAAAATCGAGTTGAGTCCAGGTCCAAAAGGGGCAGAGTCTAACTCAAGACAGAGTCCGTAACCGGTCCAAATATACACTCACCTAAAGGATTATTAGGAACACCTGTTCAATTTCTCATTAATGCAATTATCTAATCAACCAATCACATGGCAGTTGCTTCAATGCATTTAGGGGTGTGGTCCTGGTCAAGACAATCTCCTGAACTCCAAACTGAATGTCAGAATGGGAAAGAAAGGTGATTTAAGCAATTTTGAGCGTGGCATGGTTGTTGGTGCCAGACGGGCCGGTCTGAGTATTTCACAATCTGCTCAGTTACTGGGATTTTCACGCACAACCATTTCTAGGGTTTACAAAGAATGGAGTGAAAAGGGAAAAACATCCAGTATGCGGCAGTCCTGTGGGAGAAAATGCCTTGTTGATGCTAGAGGTCAGAGGAGAATGGGCCGACTGATTCAAGATGATAGAAGAGCAACTTTGCCTGAAATAACCACTCGTTACAACCGAGGTATGCAGCAAAGCATTTGTGAAGCCACAACACGCACCACCTTGAGGCGGATGGGCTCCAACAGCAGAAGACCCCACCGGGTACCACTCATCTCCACTACAAATAGGAAAAAGAGGCTACAATTTGCAAGAGCTCACCAAAATTGGACAGTTGAAGACTGGAAAAATGTTGCCTGGTCTGATGAGTCTGGATTTCTGTTGAGACATTCAGATGGTAGAGTCAGAATTTGGCGTAAACAGAATGAGAACATGGATCCATCATGCCTTGTTACCACTGTGCAGGCTGGTGGTGGTGGTGTAATGGTGTGGGGGATGTTTTCTTGGCACACTTTAGGCCCCTTAGTGCCAATTGGGCATCGTTTAAATGCCACGGCCTACCTGAGCATTGTTTCTGACCATGTCCATCCCTTTATGGCCACCATGTACCCATCCTCTGATGGCTACTTCCAGCAGGATAATGCACCATGTCACAAAGCTCGAATCATTTCAAATTGGTTTCTTGAACATGACAATGCGTTCACTGTACTAAAATGGCCCCCACAGTCACCAGATCTCAACCCAATAGAGCATCTTTGGGATGTGGTGGAACGGGAGCTTCATGCCCTGGATGTGCATCCCACAAATCTCCATCAACTGCAAGATGCTATCCTATCAATATGGGCCAACATTTCTAAAGAATGCTTTCAGCACCTTGTTGAATCAATGCCACGTAGAATTAAGGCAGTTCTGAAGGCGAAAGGGGGTCAAACACAGTATTAGTATGTGTTCCTAATAATCCTTTAGGTGAGTGTATCTGTTCATGAATCTGAATTAAAATTGTAACTGTAAACTCAACATCAATATTTTAAGCTTATTTTAACCTTAACAACTAAGAAAAACATTTTGTCAATATAAATGCAACAGAAACACCTCTTTTGCATTTTATATTCACGTGTTATGATTAATATCCTGCTGAACAGGCTTTAAAGTGGTTTCAGAGTGAAAGTATATGCAACATATTCTGTTGACATTTAAATTATGTGTTGCTTTCCTCCTCCACTCAAACAAAGACTAAAGAAAGCGAACGCTGCGTTAGTCATGACAACCAGAGGAATTATTATTTCAAGTTTTTTCTACTTCATTTTCAATTTGTCCATTTCAGTTTCGTTTGATCTAAAATTATGGGTTAAATACTTGAAATTAATTAAATGCATTTCATGTGTTTAATACATTTAATCAGTGATATTGAATAATTTAATAATCCCCATAAAATTAAACAGAAAATAAAAATAGATAAGTTCAGATACTATTAGAAATGTATTTTTATTCTAATACACTTTTCAGTCCTCCTGCTGTGTCCAGGTGTAGCCTACTTCCCTAAAGTTAAGATAACATTTTGTATGACAAACTGTCCTTGAACTGACGTGTTTTTCTTTTCACAATATATTTAGTTTGGATAATGGGTGAATAGAGACTTCTCCCCTCACTTGTGTTGTTCATTGTATTTTATGACTTTTTTGCCATTGAAGCGCAAGTTATAGCTTTACAGGTAACACACACAGAGGTTACACTACAAATATGTAACTGACTGAATTTTACAATTTCATTCATGTTCCGTTTCATCCGTCATATTAGTTTAAATATCCCTTATAGGTAACATTTGATTTTGTCTCGATATTGTCAACATTTTCAGTTAGAAATGGCTTTGTGTTTTCACCATGCCACAGTCCAAATCACTGAGATCACATTTTTCCCCATTCTGATGGTGGATGTGAATATTAACTGAAGCTCCTGAACCATATCTGCATGATTTCATGCACTACGCTGCTGCCACACGATTGGCTGATTAGATAATCACATGGATGATTGTTGGTGTCAGATGGGCTGGTTTGAGTATTTCTGGGATTTTCACACTCAACAGTCTCTAGAATTTACTCTGAATGATGCCAAAAACAAAAATCATCCAGTGAGCGGCAGTTCTGTGTTTGGAAACACTTGTTAAGATCAACAGAGAATGACCAGACTGGTTCAAACTGATGAAGTCTACAGTAACTCAGATAACATCTCTGTACAATTGTGGTGAGAAGAATATCATCTCTGAATGCTGTTCTGAGATGCGGGTTGGTGCTGTGTTGGGGGCACGAGGTGGACCTACACAACATCGGGCAGGTGCTTTAATGTTGTGGCTGATCGGTGTGTGCATATAATATTAAGCCAGTATAATAATGAAATCACGTAAAAACGCTTGGATTTGCTGTAATTCCATTTAAAATATCATTTTCTTTAAAATTGCATGACATTTGTGTAATGTTCAGTATTTCATATAAATAATTATATAATTATTTTCCCTTTTTTATGAATGGTTTTATCTGTAGGTTATTTGTCTTGCTGTCGATTTCTTGATGACAATCAGATCATCACCAGCTCTGGTGACACAACATGGTAAGTTATTACCATTATGGCTCTTATTACATTATGTTTATAATAATAATGAAACTAATACGTTTCTGATAAAAAATATAATGAGATATATGGGACATGCAGGTGGCTTTTGCATATTTTAACTTTAAAGAATACAAATTTATGAGGGTCCGTTTAGGCCATAATTAAAACTTTACCTCTCGTATACACAAAACACTCTCACATTCACAACAAATGTACACACACACACACACAAAATCTCACACATTCACATCTTTTACTTGTCTCACAAACACATAAAACACTCATGCATTCACTACATTTTTACCTCTCTCTCTCACACACACACACACACACACACACACACAAATAAAAATTTGTTCCGTTAAATTGACATATCTCTTTGATGTATAACTGTTGTTGCAGTGCATTGTGGGACATTGAGACAGGCCAGCAGACCACCAGTTTCACAGGACACACAGGTGATGTCATGAGTCTATCGGTCAGTCCAGACTTAAAGGCATTTGTGTCCGGGGCCTGCGACGCCTCAGCCAAACTGTGGGACATCAGAGACGGGATGTGTAGGCAGTCTTTTACAGGCCACGTCTCCGACATCAATGCTGTCTGCGTAAGTATTTACATTAGAGATGTGTCCCAATGGTCAACTAGCTTTATTTAATGTGCTGTGCTTTAGTTGTCAGACATTAAAGCAAAGTAAAGTATCCGCACCGTCTTTGGAGCATTCTGCCATGAGTTAAATATAGTCCCACTTTTAAGGATTTGTCTTGAGACCTCTACATTCTGTTCATTTTTCTTCGTCTAGCTGTTTTTGAGCTCAAGAACACGTCCTATGTAAACACCCTGTAAGAACATTTTCAGAGCCTAATTATAAAAATGTTTGGTAACATTTTACAATAAGGTTGTATTTGTTAACATTAGTTAATGCAAGAGTTGACATGAAATACAAAATGAACAGTAGTTTTACATCACTTTTTTGGTTGATGTTAATTTCTACATGTACAAATACATTTTTAATTTGAAAAGTTGTACATGGTAAGATTAATTAGTGGTGATTGCCTCAAATAATTTAATGCACACCTATCTGTGGATTATCCCGCTTATACCATGTTCACTTGCCAGCATTGATTAGTTACTGCTGTCATTTTTACATGGCAAATTTTGATTGGAAGATTAAAAATAACGGTTAACTTTATCTATGGGTCATTAGATCTACAGTTCTTCAGTTCTAAATCAGACACGGAGATGAAGTATTGCAATAATATCACAGTTATTTGGAGATCAAACATGCTTTAAAAACTACATTTAAATACTCAATCCAGAAATAACAATAGCCACATAATGTAGAAGGGTTGGCACTCCTCAGAACATGTAATATTTAATCCTGCAGTACTTCACAGTTGATTTTAAAGATGGCAGCGTGTTTTGTTGCTTTGTGACGAGATGGTTAATCCCAGCTCTATATTCAGACTATATTCACGGCCGAGGTCATTTGAACAGAGGCATAAAACTCTCGCAAAGTCTCATTATGGAGGACAGCAGAGTAGGCGCATGTAACAGTTAAAGGATGGGCAAGGAGGAGGCGGGAGTCGGCTGAACAGTCAACGTAAATCTCAACATAAACGCACACACATGCAATGTGACCGTGTGCACCTCTCTCTCTCGAATTGGCATCTCCGGCCCCCCTTTATCTCGGTCTCCCACTGATCAGCTGAATCAGTGCCGGCTGTGCACCCTCACCGCACAGCCACATCCACAGTCACAGAACGGTGATTAAAACTGACTGGAAACACCTGTGCATTAAACCATTTTAATACATGCATTCCATCCGAACAGATCATAGTATAATGCAGTATAAACTAATGTGAACTAACAGTAAACGATAGTATTTTGATAAATAAACATTTACCAATTTGAATAAATTCTTTAACAAATATTGTGCATTGTTAGTTCATGTTACCTAATGCTAGCGGTGGGCGATATGCCAGTAGACTCGATAAACTGGTGGAAATTTGACAACTAGTATACAGTTTGAATTATAGTCTATCGCAGTTATGCAAAATCACCATCGCATGGCAAGAAATGTGCACCTCATTCTATTCACGTTGCACGTACATGGTACACATTCTGCTGGAGTAATGGAGGAGGAAGGCAGAGCGACTTCACTTGAGACTTTAAAAAAGACATAAACCGGATTTTTCAGACACTGAAAATTTTTCAGCGGCCGCCCAAGTGAAATTTCGGGCTAACGAAGCAAATATAATGACATTCATCTCACGTTCTAAATAGGCTTCTCGCTTGTTTCCAAGATTGTCGTGCATGCTGTCTTAGGAGCAAACAAGTGCAGGCTTCCCGTTTGTGTTCCATAGACAGGAGAGCACAGAGAGGGCATCACTCGCTCTACTCCATCCAGTTCACAAACCATTTGAATTCTGCTGAGTTTTTTACCTTAAAGGGCTAAGGAGAAAGTCGTACACCTCAAACAGCTAGACAGCCCAACATTTTAACCAACACTGATGAAGAAAACCGCTAAAACAATGTGTAATTACAACCCCAATTCCAAAAAAGCTAATAATGAAAAATGCTAATAAAAAATGCTATATTGAAAGCACCACAACTACACACTATATGATGTCTTACATCATATAGTGTCACAGTCACAGTCATTTCAAATCAGATGATTGCAACACGCTCCAAAAAATTTAAGACAGGATCAGTTTAAGACTAATAACAATTTGATGTCGTGTCAGTATATAAGGAGCCTCCAAAAACAGCCTAGTCCTTCAAGAGCAAGGATCATTCGAGACTTGTCAATTTACCAACTGATGCTTCAGCAAATAATCCAGCAATTTCAGATCAAGGTTTGCCAAATACAAATTGAGAGGATTTTATGCATTTCACTCTCTACAGTGCTCAATATAGTTAAAAGATTCAAGGAATCTGGTCAAATCTCGGTGCGTAAAGGGCAAGACCAAAACCACTTCTGAATGCACGTGATCTCTGATCCCTCAGATGTCACTGTCATAAAAACATCCTTCATCTGTAATGGATATCATGAACATGGCCTTGGGATTACTTTAGTAAAGCTTTGTTAGTCAACACCACTCGCCGCTTCATCCACAGATGCAAGTTAAGACTTCACTATGTAAAGGAGGAGCCGTACATCATCACTGTCCAGAAGCACTGCCGACTTCTCTGGGCTCAGTCTCAACTTTAGTAAACCTTTGTTAGTCAACACCACTCGCCGCTGCATCCACAGATGCAAGTTAAGACTTTACTATGTAAAGGAGAAGCCGTACATCATCACTGTCCAGAAGCACTGCCGACTTCTCTGGGCTCAGTCTCAACTTTAGTAAACATTTGTTAGTCAACACCACTCACCGCTACATCCACAGATGCAAGTTAAGACTTTACTATGTAAAGGAGAAGCCGTACATCATCACTGTCCAGAAGCGCTGCCGACTTCTCTGCGCTCGGTCTCAACTGAGATGGAAAGTAGAACAGTGGAACTGTGAGTCCACATTTCAAGTAGTTTTTGAAAAACACAGCCGTCGTGTTCTCCGGGCCAAAGAGGAAATGGACCATCCAAGCTGTTATTAGCGTCAGGTCCAAAAGCCAGTTTCTATATGGGCCAGGGGTGTGTTAGTGCCCATGGCATGGGTAACTCTCACATCTGTGAGAACACCATGAATGCAGACACATATGTACACATTTTGGAGCAACATATACTGCCATCCAGCACTGTATATTCCAGGGATGTCTCTGCATTTTCCAGCATGACCACTTCAAACCACATACTGGCCGGATTACAAGTGCATGGTTGTGTAAGCAGAGAGTGCGTGTGCTAGACCCCATACAGCTGTGCAGCTGAAGATCTGCATGATGGATGAACTTAAACTTGTGTCTTCAGTGCCCAAATGCTTAATAAGTGTTATTAGAATAAATGGTGATGTTTCACAGTGGTAAACACTCGACTGTCCCAACTTTTTTTGGAGTGTGTTGCAATCATCTGATTTGAAATTACTGTACTTTTAAAAGAATTATATAAGAGGAAGTAGCATTTATTTATCTAAGCATTTAATTCACTCACTGGATTATTAAAAAATAGGCAATATGGTTAATTAATATATAACCAGGTTTTATTTATTTTGTTAGAAAAACTTAACTATATTGTGATGTCATTATCATGATATACAATTATTCATATCATGATATATCGCCCACCCCAACGTAATGCATTTACTAATGTTAACAAGTATAGCCTTAGTGTTACCATTTTTTCTAAAGACCGTTTACTCGACTGGTTGTTCAAACCCTCTGACTAGACGATTTTGAAAATATGTAGTTTTGCACATCTTTTTATTGTGTTGTAGCAACTCCTGTTTAACACTAAATGAACAGTCATGTTTTGTCATTTACTTTGTCTTGTCAGTTCTTTCCTAATGGAAATGCCTTCACTACGGGCTCAGACGATGCCACTTGCCGGTTGTTTGACCTGCGTGCAGACCAGGAGCTGATGATGTATTCTCACGACAACATTATCTGTGGCATCACCTCTGTGGCTTTCTCCAAGAGCGGACGGCTGCTGCTGGCTGGATACGACGACTTCAACTGCAATGTCTGGGACACTTTAAAAGGCGAGCGCATAGGTGAGAGAAAAACACTTAACACTGCTGTTCAGCGCTCTTTGAAGGGGTTTATTTAATCATTTATAAAGAGCATTTTTTTTTTTTTTTGGGTTGGGGGAGGGGGTTCTATTTTTATCTTTAACATCCAAGAATTGTGTGGGAATGACTGGAAGTTCAACCTATATATAATATAGGTTTATATATATAATATATAATGTTTTTATATATGCCAACCATGTAATAATGACTTTTGTCTCTAATATTTGTTTTTTATTTCCCTGATAATTCCATTGAGGTTTGCCATTCCATTTGTGCATGTGCTATTCTTATTGTCTTGATAACACAGATGTACTTTGTCAGAATTATGGAGATTTGCATTTGGAATTGTCCATCAATGTTTTTAAATTTCGGTAAATGATGGAAAGGTTTCAGATGATGTTTGATCATGTGTGGGACCCTCTCTCTCTGCGCAGGGGTTTTGGCCGGTCATGATAACCGGGTGAGTTGTTTAGGAGTGACTGATGATGGAATGGCTGTAGCCACGGGATCATGGGACAGTTTTCTTCGCATCTGGAACTGAGAGTGCTCTTAAAATCTCCAGGTGCCGTCTCTCTATCTTTCCACAGCAGTTCAACTGTATTCAATATTAGTCAGTATGAAATTCAATTGCGTGGGAGAGCCAATCGTCATAATTGGCCACAGGAATCATAAGAAGTTTCATTGTGTAATATGTAAATATACATGTATATGAATATAGATATGGTATATATGTACAGCATTATGTGTATGTATATACCATATAGTATATACATACATAGTGTTCATGTATATATTTTTCTAGTTGCTCATTCACCCATGACCTTTTTTTAATATTTCATTTTCTTTGTTTTTTGTACTTTATTTTGTGTAAATGGAAAACAACGCTAAACATGATGGAACGTTTATCAAACAGAAGTGTGTGCGCATTACAAAAAGTTGGAATGGTATTGAAAGTGTAAAACACAATACATGCGATCTACACATTTACTTGTATTTACTCCACTAAATCATTCATCATGTATTGGTGTTTGAGGGTGTTTGCAAATGTTTTTTTCATGGCCTTGAGATTGTATGTTAAATTGAAGCATTATGACACCTTTACTGAATGGTAAATAAAACTATCTATATGCCCTCGAATTTTAGCCTTAATTACTAGTGATCAAAGTAGATTAATCCTAATAATAGATTCTTACTCCTGGTGCTTACAAACGAAAGTATGTGCTTTTAAATAATTGATAACACTTTTTTTATATATATTTTTTTTATTCATAAATGCCCCCCCATACATTTGTTGAAGTGTTGCAGTATACAGTATGAAATACCCGTTTAAAATAAAATGAAAAATAAGTGAGTATATTTTGAACAATGAAAAGTTTGCTTTTTTTTTCTGTTCACGAATTTCTTTTTTTTTTTTTCATGACTGTTAAGCACGTTTTCCCTTAAAATTCTCATTAACATAATACATCTGAATGTTTAATTATTGCAAGTTTTCTTGTAATACCCCTTATTCCCAAAGGTGATCCTCCAATAGTTTCTCATTTATGTAATGTAATTTTGTTCTTTCAATAAAATCAACATAAAAAGAAGTACAGCAAAAATATAATGTAGATGTATTTCACAGATTAAATGTTTAATTGTGGTTTTTCACAGTAATGAGAATTTTTAGAGATGTGCTTATTTGTCATGAAATAATGTTACAATGCAAAATACATAAACAATTGTTCTGAAAATAGGTGTTTAAAAAAAAGAAAATTATGCAAAACCTAATTAATTTCTTTTGATTTTGGGGTGTTTGTGACTCTGACATGTTCTTGACTTTTTTTTTTTTTTTTTTTTTTTTTTTTAGATTCTCCCATGATAAAACATCTTTGTTTCAGCATATAAATGTGAGCAGACAGTTGGACATGAATTACACTACCTGGTCAGGAAGATTTACCTGTTCCCTGAATCATTGCATTAGATTAGATTTGTAACATGAATGTAAAAAAACAACATGATTGGAGCGATCAAGCCATTCACTAAATTTTGCCATATTAATAAGTGCCAGAGTCCTCACTGTGTGTCTCTGTATTTAATTTTTTTTGCACTTCAGGTTGTCAAATTATATTGTTAACTCTCTTAATACATTTCATATAACTGTGAAATAGCATTTAAGAACTTTTGTGTGTGTGTGTGTGTGTGTGTGTGTGTGTGTGTGTGTGTGTGTGTGTGTGTGTGTGTGTGTGTGTGTGTGTGTGTGTGTGTGTGTGTGTGTGTGTGTGTGTGTGTGTGTGTCACACACACAGTTGAAGTCAGAAGTTTACACACACTTTAGCCAAATACATTTAAACTCCGTTTTCACAATTCCTGACATTTAATGGTGGAAAACTTTCCCTGTCTCAGGTCAGTTTGGATCACTACTTTATTTTAAGAATGTGAAATATCAGAATAATAGTCGAGAGAATGATTTATTTTAGCTTTTATTTCTTTCATCACATTCCCAGTGGGTCAGAAGTTTACATACACTTTGTTAGTGTTTGGCAGCATTGCCTTTAAATTGTTTAACTTGGGTCAAATGTTTTGGGAATCCTTCCACAAGCTTCTCACAATCAGTTTCTGGAATTTTGTCCCATTCCTCCAGACAGAACTGCTGTAACTGAGTCAGGATTGTATCCAAAATTTGTGGGCAGAACTGAAAGTGTGTGTGTGGCTCTTGCTCACACACACTTTCAGTTCTGCCCACGAATTTTATATCGGATTGAGGTCAGGGCTTTGTGATGGGCACTCCAATACCTTGACTTTGTTGTTCTTAAGCCATTTTGCCTTAAGTGTGCTTGGGGTCATTGTCCATTTGGAAGACCCATTTGTGACTGAGCTTTAACTTCCTGTCTGATGTCTTGAGATGTTGCTTCAATATATCCACATAATGTTCCTTCCTCATGATGTCATCATCTATTTTGTGAAGTGCACCAGTCCCTCCTGCAGCAAAGCACCCCCACAACATGATTCTGCACCCCCATGATTCACGGTTGGGATGGTGTTCTTCGGCTGGTGAGTCTCGCCCTTTTTCCTCCAAACATAACGATGGTCATTATGGCCGAACAGTTACATTTGTGTTTCATCAGACCAGAGGACATATCTCCAAAAAGTAACATCATTGTCCCCATGTGCACTTGCAAACTGTAGTCTGGCTTTTTTATGGTGGTTTTGGAGCAGTGTCTTCTTCCTTGCTGAGCAGCCTTTCAGGTGATGTCCATATAGGACTCATTTTACTGTGGATATAGATACTTGTGTACCTGTTTCCTCCAGCATCTTCAAAAGGTCCTTTGCTGTTGTTCTGGGGTTGATTTGCACTTTTTGCACAACTACATTCATCTCTAGGACACAGAATGCGTCTCCTTCCTGAGCGGTATGATGACTGCGTGGTCCCATAGTGTTTATACTTGAACGTGGTACCTTCTGGCATTTGGAAATTGCTCCCAAGGATGAACCAGACTTGTTGAGGTCCACAATTATTATTTTCTGAGGTCTTGGTTGATTTCTCATGTTCTCATGATGTGAAGCAAAGAGACACTGAGTTTGAAGGTAGGCCTCAAAATACATCCACAGGTACACCTCCACTTCAGTACAGAATTTTCCAAGCTGCTTAAAGACACAGTTATCTTAGTGTATGTAAACTTATGACCTGCTGGAACTGTGATTTAGTCAATTAAAAGTGAAACAATCTGTCTGTAAAAAATTACTCATGTCATGCACAAAGTAGATGTCCTAAACCACTTGCCAAAACTATAGTTCGCTAATATTAAATCTGTCGAGTGGTTAGAAAATGAGTTTTATTGACTACAACCAAACTGTATGTAAACTTCTGACTTGTATAAAAAGGGATCCGCTTGAAAATATGTTGTGGTATTAATGTAAGAATGTATTTTTTTGTTCTTTTACAGTATGAAGATGCTTATTTAGCATAAATAAACAACCTATTTACCATTCCAGAGTTTGTCAACACGCCATAGAGGAATTTTTGCTTGGTTTTAAGATATTAGTTGACTGTGAAAAGAGATGTCATTAATAGCAATGTCTCCTTGAAAATTCAACAGTTTGCACAGGAAGTTTGTTTGCTGGTATTGTAACTAGTATTGGTTAAAAGTATTGCTTGAGAATTCAGATTTCTGTTGATGGTATTGTGGTTTACTATAGAGGTTGACAGATTGCCAATCCGTGATTATTTTTGTGGTTGTTTTATAATGAGCAAGTGTAAAATTTGAGTGGTTGTTTTAGATCAGCTGAAATGGGCAGTTTTAACATCTTGCCATCTTAATTGTGGTTTTGTTTCTCCATTGGCTCTTTCAGACCTTTTAGCGAAACCATTGTCAACTTTAAAACAAGTTGTTTGGGACATTATTTCCATTCCTGCTACAGGCCAAACCACTCAACTGAGCAACAGTAAAGCATTTTAGTATTACCTGTTAGAAGCCCAATGCTTAAAGTGTTTATAAGTAATAGGCTTTTGGCTCATTTGTATTTTACATCATGTTATTTTTATTTTTGAGCCAATGAAACCAGGAGTGTGGTGCCTTGTGTACTTTCACTGTGCCATATTTGCAATTAATCAATTTAATAACTTTGTTTCAACTTTTTTGGTATTTGTAAAGTAACATGGTGATAATGTTGCTAAACACTGATATTGTAACCAATAAAACAAAGACTTTTAACCAAATCTAAAGATTGATGTGGTGTTTATTGTGCATCTTAAACTTATGCAACTATATTTACATATGCAGTATGTATTTGAGCTGTCTAAGGGGAATAGGCCTATATACACCAATCAGCATTAAATATTGTGTAGGTCCTCCTCATGCCACCAAAACTGTGCCAAACCACATCTCAGAATAGCATTCAGAGATTATATTCTTCTGACCACAATTGTACAGAGTGGTTATCTGAGTTACCATAGACCAGAGATGCCCAAACTAGGGCTCACAGACCAAAGTTGGCCGTGATGGCCTTTGATTTGGCCGCCTTGACGTGTATGACAAGAGTGGGGATAAATGCTATTGACGCAGCCTTCCATTGCTTTAATTTAGCAGATTGTGGAGTAATGTTTTTTGTATAATGAAATCATAAAGGAGGTGAACCAGGGTAACTTTAATATTTTAATATAATACTGTTTGCAGAGCCTGAAATTCGTCGATGGATTGCAGGTATTGCGCACAATTGCCAAAATTTCCACGTTCATAATGCGGGAAGTTCCCGCACACTTATTCGGTTTGCGTTAAAGTGCAGCTGCAAATTAGTAAACCAATAGATAGAGATGATCAAATCAATTAACTTGTTTTTGAATCAACTTTGAATCAACTGTGTTAAATTATCTCTTTAATTACACTCACCAAAATCATGCAAATGATGATCTCACTACAGTCTCTCTCTCGTTAAATTTAGTGCGAGCGCGCTGGGAGGAAGTGCTCGGTCATGGAGTTACTGAACTTAAGATTTTGCAGATGTATAAACTTTTCTAAATGTATTAATGACGTTATGCTATTGTTCCTGTTTATAATCAACAAAGCTGTTAACATTGCAAGCGTGTGCACCTTTCATATCTTGGCGCTCGGTCATAATGTAGCACATTTGCAAAAATGTTTTGCGTAACATACCAGCTGCATTGATGAAGAGAGACACTTAAACTCCTGCTGCATCTCTCATTTCTATCTCTAGTACCATCCAGGGTTGGATATTAACGGCGGCTCTGGGCAAAGCAAATTTCCCTTGCAATCTGATATAGTTACAGATACACACGTCGTGATTATTCATTTTAATTTTCACTGAACATTATTTGTTTCTTGCCGTCTGTTGTGCAGATGTTGGCGTGTCGGTGGCGGATGCTCGTGCCATACGTCCACTCTGCTTCTCACACGCCGTATGAGTTCGGTGTCGTGCTCCTGCGCTAAAAATACCAAATGCTACAATGTAGTTAACAATATGAACAAATACTCTCTGGATGTGTAAAATAGACTTGATGTTAAATAAAATGAAAATTTTTGTTTTATTCTATAAAGTACTGACAACAGGGATCTGGTGCTCCTCCATCCACACCTTGATTGGCCTGTCTGCATGAAGCATTGTCCTGCTGGAGAAACCAATCCTCAGAGTTGGGGAACACTGTCAGAACAGAAGGAAGCACGTTCCAGTATATCCTTGTACGTGGCTTGATTCATGCGTCCTTCACAAAGAGGTATCTGACTGATTCCAGTCTTTCTGAAGCACCCCCAGATCATCACGATCCTCCACCTGGTCGTCTAATGCTTAGACGGAGACCTGGAGAGGCCTTCAAGCCACAATGTCTCTCAACAGACACTGACTGTACAAATGCAACTGAACTCATGAATGTGCTCGATAGCTTCAAATTAGTAGAGTATGTGCATTTTCCAACCCATTAACATGGTCACATACTTGATTTAGTTCAAGTACTTCAGGTCTAAACACGGATGTCAGTTTTAAGACTCTTAAGTTGTGATGTTAGGAGGTTGATTTCCAGGACATGTGTGGCAAGGACGAGAGCAAGGCAGAAGAGAAGCGCTCTAGAAGATGAAATCCAAGGCATGATTGTATATAAGTGGAGCAGTCAGGAAGATGCCAGCCACATAACAACGATATGAACCCTGCTTAGTCCTACACCTAAGAGTTGATCGAGAGGAAGGAAACCCAACCAGTCAAAGAGCTGTCAACACAGGTTATTAAGAGAGGGGAGACTCGCCTAATACCCATGCTGAAAGAGGTGATTGACAGACAGACAGAGAGAGGGCTCGCAACATACCGGTGAAATGGAGCAACAGTGCTTTTCAGTCTCCAACGGCAGGTGAATGCTGTTCTTCTCCAGTGGGCAGAGAGACTCCAGAAATAAGTGTCCAGATCCAATTCCAAACGTAATATAAGTCCAGTAGATCGCGATCAATAAGATGTTAACTTTGTTAACAAATCAAGAAAAACAACAACAATAACAAACACGCAAATCATATTCTGAATGTGAAGCGGCAGCCAGACGCCCACAGCGTTCTCACACATAAAAAAATTATTGCCGTAGCCCTAGTTCTTATTCACTTCCCATTATATGGGAAAAAAGTAGCCAGGACAAATTCATAAAAGGTTTAAGAATAAACCAATTGACATTGGGTAGATTTTTGCCCATTAACCAGATTTCGTGTTGTATGTGTGCAAGTGTCGTGTGCATGACTGTTTACGTTTAGACGTCAAAAGCAGAGAATGGCCCGATGATTTCAAATCTCACATAAACACGGTTTACTTAAATTGTCTGATTATTTGAATAAGTAGATTTTTGGTTATTATCAGTGTGTTTGTGTGCATATAACCGCTCTCATTGTCAGTTTTTACTCCACTAAAATCTGCTAATCTGGACGTCTTACTATCCACAGCATGATCATTTTGGAAATGCAATTATGGGAGACAAATTTACACCAGCTCAGTGTATTTTAAAGAACTTCACAGAACTGATTTGTATGTAATGACCGTTATAACTGATGTTTTCCCAGGCAAGTGATTTCCTACAAAGCCGTTTATGTCTCTTGCATCACTCTGTGCTCTCTTCTCTCACATAATAAAATTATTTGATCTCAATATTTCGTTCTGTTCATTTAATTGGTAAATAGCCAAGTAGGATCATGTAAACTAACCAGGATTTGGGAAAGAGTACTTGTCCATCAGAACCAGGTCATCTCTGAGCAGAGCACACTTTGTCTTGGGCCAAAATACTTTCACTAGGCAGCCAGCGTCCAAACTCTCATCCATATGTAGTGCACGAGCCAACTGATTTACTGTCTGCAGAAGAAAGAAAGAAAGAAAGAAAGAAAGAAAGAAAACTCATTTAGTCTAACATCAAATTGGAAATCAAATTTAGGACTTTGAGTCACAACCAAACAAACAGGGTTCTAGATCTGTGGTTCTAAACCGTGAGATTGCAGGTTTGTTCTGACAGGGTCACAGACAAAAAACAAAACATACTAAATACATAAACATTAAATAAAAATAAAATGCAACAAACCATATAATCATGCACAGTTAGGATGGCAAAATGAATGGATCCATCAACATTTATGAAGAAAGCGATCATTGTCTATTGAAGGGTTGGGTTATAAAGATAGTTTCAGATTGTTCGCAATCTTCATATGAAGGATCCTGACATTCATTTGAAAAATCTTTTTTACTGAATTCTTCAAATGGTGTGAGATTGGTGTGGAACTATTTGTTTGTCTGGGGCAAAAAATGACACCCTTCACTTATAAGAACGGGGAGTGAAAAATGAATTACGTACATTCTGAGAAAAGTTGTCATCAGTACCTTGATACTTTTCTCCTCTTCTGAGCCCTTGGTCTTCAGATAGGCCTTGTGACCTCTACACTCAGGAAGCAGTTGGTCGTCTGACCGATGCCACTGGGCAGCACACGGTCATGCAGCATGGCAATAATAACTGTGATCTTGCCATTGCTTGTTCTAGAAAAATGATAAAAATGAGGACTTTAATTTTAAGTCAAATACATCATTTATTGATATGAAACTGAAAATGATCATACACAGCTGCTGGTCAAATATTCACAGAACTCACCTGCCAAAAAAGGCCACCTTCAAATGTCTATGAGCTAACACCTCTTTTATGGTGGACTGTATGTTTGTGTGTTTTTATGTGGTCCAACTGGCCCCTGTTTGCAATATTCTCCAATGACTCATTCAGACAGGTTTCTGTCGACACAAATACTTAACCAAAATGCTAATTCAACACTACAACACAAACTTACTTTCCCCTTCGATAAGCTCGGACTAATCTGACCTTAATAACCTGTTTCAATTTGTGATATTATCAGACTAGATTTGTACTTTTGCATACCGGTAATTTAACAATTACTTTAAATAAAAATAGATAAATACAAAATTCATCTTACCTTTCACAAACTCCGAGCCCACTTGAACATAAACTAAAAGCTGCTCAAAACCATCACCAATCGTCTTTTTGCTTTAATGGAGAACGATTATCCTGGTCCATTTCCAACCCTGTATGGAGAATATTTCAAAAACATCATTACTTATCAAAGTCAGGTGACTAAGACTTTACTGTGCAATTCATCTGTAAATTATATTTACTGATTCTTACCTTCAAAGCCTTCTTATCAGAGCAGCCAAATCTGTGAACAAAGCAAAAATAATAAAACAATTATTCTACATATATTAATCTGGAAAATCCCCTTACAAACAAAATGGTACAACAAAGTACCAGGTTAACCATGTTTTTGGACATGTAATTTTACCACATTTCTATCGGATGCATCACAAAAACATGGTACGACAACAGTGCTGTTTTTAAGGGTTATGCAAATCTCCTAACGTAATACAAAATTTTGATGATTCATTTAACATAACACTCAAAATTCTGACACACAAAACCATTATAACAGACCGTAAAATCTGGTGATGTTATTGTTCATCCTTTAAAATGACAAAATATTACAGTACAACTACTACTAAATATGATAACCTTTTATTGAAGAGCTAAATTACTGTATACTCAAACGCTACACTATTAAATAGGCACACAATGTTAAACTCAAAATTAAAATGAATGATTAGAAAGTGCATTGTAATAGATATTATTCATATGAAACGGTAGCCAGCTTGTAGGTAGCTGTGCAGTGTGTAAACCTCACTCCCCTGGACTCAAGATGCACACTAGCGACTGATGCTTGGGGCTGTAGCCTTTAATGTCCTCGTTAGTGTGCCCGCCTCCCATGCCGGAGATGGCGGTTCGAATCCACCCAGAGCAGGTCGAGTAGGACCAGTTACAGTGGTGCCATGACCTGGATGGGAGTGAGGTTTAGGGGGGTGAGTGTAACGGTAGCCATCTGGTAGATAGGTAAACCTCAATCCCCTGACCTCGAGAGGCGCACTAGCGACTGCTGGCATAAAGGTGAGTATCTTCATATAACACAGGAGCAGGAAATCATTAGAGAGTTTCAGCCAAATGCAAGGTTAACAAATTCACAAATCCAGTAATCACACATAGGGGTGCGGCAAACGTGGCAGTGAAACACAGGCAAGGAGTCATTCATAAATGTCTATGAGTTGGGGTCATTCAATCTTCATGTAAATCACAATTCTTGGGAGAACAGAGCAGTTAATCAAAAACCTGAGTGGACTCAGTACAAGTAAAACGTCATGCCATATGCTCGGTAAATATAAAGTCACTTATCTTGAGATTCCAGAACAGAGCGTCGTTGAACTAATAACTGATATGCGGAGTAGTAGTAAATCCCTTTGTCAGCGCGTAGAGAAGGTCCAGGGTGCCTACAACAAGGTTAGATGCTGACTGAAGGGGAAAGTGCTATATAAGTACGTGTTCTGATGAGGTGAAGATGAGTTGCAGGTGTGAGTAATTAGATCGCTGGTGAGTGAGAGCGAGTGACAGACGGTGAGGGAGAGCCCGGTGCGCTCATGACAGTACCCCCTCCTCCACGGGCTGCTCCTGTGTACCGCTGATCCTGACGTCGGGGTTGACCTCTACCCCGAGGTGCTGGGCGTTTGGGTGGAAGGCATGCAGCGGGATCAAGGATATTGTCTCTTGCTACCAAGATCTTTCCTCTGGGCCGTAACCCTCCCAATAAACCAAGTGACGAGGAGATTTGGCTATAGCATATTCAGGACATCCTTGAACGAAACGGCGTATATCTGGACTGGAGGAGCGAGAGGGTTCATTGGATACCAGGGTGACCAGTGCCCAGTGAGAAGTGAACAGATTCCAGGAGTGTGGCTCGAAGTGTGGCAGGGATATAGTGTTTACCTTCGGGACACTCAGGCGGAGCAGGATCAGAGGCAGATGCTTGGGTGATCTAGTCATTCAAAGCCCATTGTATGGGGCACATGAAAATCTTCGATGGCAAGATAGTTTCAGTTTTTACAGGGTTGTATTCAGGAGAATGTCTGTGAGACAAACCATCTGCCTTGGTGTTCTTGTATCTGTGGTGGTAGGACATAGTGAACTGGAAGCGGGTGAAAAACAACACCCACCAGGCCTGATGTGGAATTAAACTGTGTGCCTTCTGAAGGTATTCCAGGTTCCTGTGATCAGTAATGACTAAGAAGGGGTTGGAGTGAACCCTCGAGCCAATGGCGCCACTCATCCAAGGCTGGTTTTATGGTGAGTAGTTCTCTATTCCCAATGCCATAGTTCTGAGATAACTTCTGGGAATAGAAGGCACATGAATGTCATTTAGCTGGATCCCCTTGCCTCTGAGAGTGTACAGCACCTACTCCGGTGGAGGAAGCATCGACCTCAACCACAAAAGGGAGTTCAGGAATTGGGTGGACTAGTACCGGGCTGTGTGGAATGTTTCCTTCAGCTTGAGGAAAGTGTGGGAGGCTTCTGGAGTCCAGGATAGGGTTTTGGGTCCTTTCTTGAGTAAGGAGGTCAGGGAAGAGGCAATGGAGCTGTAGTCAAATCTTCGGTAAAGGTTTTCAAACCCCAGGTAGTGCTGAAGATCTTTGACAGTCTTAGGAACTGGCCACGATTTGAGAGCTCCAACCTTTCCTTGGTCCATCTGGATTCCCTGCGGACTGATGTTGTATCCCAGGAACTGAACATGACTCAAATGGAAAGAGCATTTTTCAGCCTTGAGGAACAACTGGAACTTGCCCAGACGTTCTATCACCAGTGCCACACGCTGACGATGGTCGGATAGGGTCAGGGACTAAATCAAGATGTCATCGATATATATACACAAGAACGAAACTGTGGAGGTACTCCCGGAACACCTCATTCATAAATCCATGAAATATGGAGGAGGCGTTGACCTGGCCATATGGCATAACTCTGTATTCGAAGTGTCCTGTTGGTGTTACAAAGGCCGTCTTCCACTCAATCCCCTTCCGTATATGAACAAGGTTATAAGCGCTGCAGAGGCCGAACTTCGTGAACACAGTTGCTCCTCTTAGCAGTTCCAGGGCAGCAGGGAGGAGGGGAAGGGGATACTGATACATGACTGTAATGTTGTTGAGGCCACGGTAGTCAATACATGGTTTCAGGCCTCCAATCTCCTTCTGAATGAAGAAGAAGCTTGAGCTTGATGCGGCCAGGGAAATGGATGGACGGACATAACCTTGGGCTAAAGCTTCTTCGATGTACCCTTCCATAGCTTTCTGTTCTGGGAATGATAAGGGGTAAATCCAGGCAGTGGTGCACCTGGCAGGAGCTCGATGGCACAGTCACAAGGTCTGGAGTGAGCAATGTGGAAGGGAGCTGGGAAGTTTTCTTGGGGCAGAAAAATGGCTGGGCTCTCGATGGTGGTAGAATAAACATTCACAGGCTTAACCACAGAGGAGATCTCCTTTTCCCTTTGAAAATGGAGTAATGGGCATATACAGGTTTTAAAACACTACTGTCCAAATTGCAGTATTTCTCCAGACTTCCAGGACAGAATGAGTACACAACTCGGGACGGCCCAAGATGATATCCGCAGTCGAGCCCTCCAGTACCATTAGCTCAATATCCTCTAGATGCATGAAACCCACCTGCAAATGTTACCGGGTGGTATGGTAATGGATGTATCCCTTGCCCTGTGGTTGACCAATCACGGAGTGTATGGGGAGGTCAGTGTCAAAGGGGACCTTAGAGAGTTGGAGCTTGCGGCAGAGGTTGCCGGCGATGAAATTCCCCACAGCTCCAGAGTCAAGGAATGTGGTGACTTTTAAAGACAGATAAGCAGAGGACACATTTGCTCTTGTGCATAACGGAAAATTGTTGGAGTGAACCACAGTAATAGAACTCACAGGGGTGCGTGAGGGTTTCACAGGGCATGTGGCTAGGAAGTGTCCCTGATTGCCACTATATAAACGCAGTTTATTAGTGAATCTCTGGTTTCTCTCTCCGCTGGATCGAGGGGAGAGTGATCAAGTTGCATAGGCTCTGGGTTGGGTGTTGGAGAGCGATTACCAGACTGGTGGGGAACAGAAGGAATTTGTTGGACGGAGCGTTCAGTTAAGCAGGACTGCATGCAATGCACCACTCGTATGGATAACTTAATAAATCGAGTCTCAGTCGAGGATCCAGACCCTGTTGGTACGTTGTCATCAGGGCAGGTTCTTTCCAACCACTAGCTGCCACCAACGTGCAAAATTGGAGAGCATAGTTGGTGATTGGTCATTTCCCCTGACAAATACTATAAAGCTGTTCAGCCTATGAGGAGTCACCTGAGGGGGTACAAAACACTTTGGAAATGTTCTAAAGTCTCTGTTTCTGAACCTCCATGGTCCCAGATTGTTTTAGCACACTGCAGGGAAACACTGAGACTGCATCTCTAGATCAAGCTGGCTCTGCAGGATAAAGCCAATACAATCTCCCGTGGATGCGAAGTATGGGGTTGGGATCACTATAGGACTGGCGGGAGGAGATAGAGAAACTGGCTCTGGTGCAGGAGTTGTGGCTGGTGTCGTGGAATATCACGATGAATCTCTCTAAGTTGTAAGAAAACTCTCAGAGTCTTGAGTTCCAGATGCCAAAGTTGTAGTTTATTGAACACCAACAAACATGAGACCGGCCAGCTGTCCGTTCTGACTGTCTTAGTCCAAAACCTCCTCTTCTATACAGTTTGTTATCTGGCATTACCTCATTTCTGTGCCCCTTTGTTATTTTTGTAACCAATGGATACTATTTGCCACCATTATCTCACAGAGCCTTTTGATATCTTTTTACTGGTAGAAACTTGGCTTTAGTCTATCTTCAAGGTCCTTAGTCTCATTATTTTGTTACAGCTGGGTGCTCTTTGTGGCCTTTGCAGCATCAACACTTTTAGTAACCTCATATGCTCTCTCCTGGGTCACACAAAGGCCAGGAAACTCATATAAGTATTTTGATATATAAGAAACATACTAGAATATTGAAAAATATACTATACTGGCTGTGTAGGTTCAGGCATGTGGAGAAGGGATGCCCTGAGCTGACGTACAAGATCCATGAACGGATCATCTTCCACGCTGGCGGTAACTTCTGCTGGGTTCATATTCCTATGGTCTAGCCTTTCTGTAATGACACCAACATGCTAATGTCACATGATATGCAGAAAGTCTTAAAGTTCAGATATACACATGATAATGGTGGTGAGCGTAGATCCATAAAGGGTAACATAATTTAAGCCACCTGCCAAAACAGGGAACCTCAGCATCATGCTGGTATAAAGGTGAGTATCTTCATGTAACATAAGAGTAGGAAATCATTAGAGAGTTTCAGCCAAAAGCAGGGTTAACAAAGTTACATATACAGTAATCACACATAGGGGTGCGGCAAACATGGCAATGAAATGCAGGCAAGGAGTCATTCATAAATGTCTATGAGTTGGGGTCAATCAATCTTCGTGTCAATGAAGACATCACAATTCTTGGGAGAACAGAGCAGTTCATAAAAAACCAGAGTGGAGACAATACGAGTAAAACGGCATGCCATATGCTCGGTAAATAAAGTAAATTATCTTATGAACTAATAGGCGATATGCAGAGAAGCAGTAAATTCCTTTGTCAGTGCGGAGAGAAGGTCCATGGTGCCTACAACAAGGCTGTTTGAATGGGCCGCTGAGATCCGGGGGGCCGGAGCATACCAGATACCAGTAAGGATCAAGGTGGGTACTCACCAAGCATTGGTGGACACAGGTTGTAATCAAACCATGGTCCACCAACACTTGGTTCAACACGTGGCATTGGGTACAGCTAAAACAGTGAGGGTGAAGTGTGTGCATGGGGATATTCACAAATACCCTATGGTGACCCTGCTGATTACATTTCGGGGAACACAACATAGAGTAGAGGCTGTGGTTAGTTCCCGCCTCACCCATCTGCTGATTTTGGGGACTAATTGGCCTGAATTCAGAAATATATTAAAGGGAATATGTGCGAATGGGTCCTGCGTAAAGTGATGAGATGTGATTTTTGCGATGCTCTGGTAGGTGAGGCGGAGCCGGGGTCCTTTTCATCAGCACCACGTCAAGATGATGTTGGCTGCGGCCCCTCCCATCCTCAGGGGATTTCCTGAAGGGGATTTCCCTTTGGTGCAGTTGAGAGACGAAACCCTTAAGCATGCCTTCGACCAAGTGAGAGTGATTGATGGTCAAGTGTCGCACTTTCATATCCCTATTTTACGATTATAAATGAGCGGTTGTATAGAGTGACGCAGGATGCTCAAACAAAAGATACAACCCAGCTTTTACTACAGCGGTGCCACCGGGAAATGTTGTTCCAGGCGGCTTACTGTAATCCGATGGCAGGTCACCTAGGGGAAAGGAAAACACTGAACCGCTTAATAGCCCGTTTTTATTGTCCCTCTAATCAAAGTCCCCTTTGAGAGAATTGGTATGGACCTTGTCGTGCCAATCTTCAAATAACACTCCAGTCACTTGCGGAGACCACCTATCACTGTATCAGCTCGCATGGGTTGCCAAGTTGCAACAAGAATTTTCAGACGTGTTCTCCCCTCTACCGGGTCGTACGTAGAGGGGTAATAGAGGAATCCCACAGCGATTGGTCCAGCCCGGTTGTTCTAGTTCCTATGAGCGACGGGTCTGTACAGTTCTGTGTGGATTATAGAAAACGTGGTGTCTAAGTTTGATGTGTACCCGATGCCCCTCGTTGACGAGTTGCTCAATCGGTTAGTTACTGCTCAAGTTGATTCGACATTGGATTTGACAGGTTATTAGCAGATCCCCCGGACACCGATTTCCCATGAAAAAACAGCCTTCTACACGCCGTTTTGATTGTACCAATTTGTGATGCTGCCATTTGGTTTGTTTGGGGCCCTGGCTACATTTCAGCGTCTCATGGACCGAATCCTCAGACTGCATACTGCTTGCGCCGTGGCACATGCAGCATCTGAGGGGAGTTCTGAGATCGCTTTGGCAGGCGGGGCTCACAGCAATCCCCAAAGGGTTCTACTTTGGTCATGGGCAGGTGCGACCCCAAATTGACAAAACTGCGGCGATTGCAACCATCCCGAGTTCTAAGACCAAAAAGGTTGTGAAACAGTCCCTGGGGCTGCGTGGCTATTACAGAAGATGTGTGCCTAATTATTCGGACATCACCATCCTGCTGACTGATCTCACTATAAAGGGGGCTCCAGACCCGGTCCAGTGGACGGAGCAGTGCCAACAGGCGTTCACCCAGGTTAAAGCCACACTTTGAGGGGGGCCACTTTTTCATTCACCTAATTTCTCTCCCCCTTTCCTATTACAGATGGACCCTTCAGACAGAGGACTGGGGGCATACTCTCGCAGGAGGTGGGGCTGTACATCAGCCGCAAGCTCTCCTTGAGGGAGACAAAGTAAAGTATGGCACCGTGGAAAAGGAGTGTCCTCACTCTACTGTACTAACTGCTGGGGCGGGCCATCACCCTCTACTCGGATCACGCCCCACTCCAATGACTCCACCGCATGAAGGATGCCAACGTGCAGATCATCCGGTGGTGTCTGGCTCTCCAGCACATTAAATTCAAGGTTGTCTACAGACCGGGGGCGCAGATGGCAGTTGACGACTCCCTTTCCAGAAATGGGGGGGGGAGATATGTGGCAGCGGGGGCATGGTTGAGCACCTGTCTGGAGAGAAAGCTCTAAGGGCGCTTGCACCTGAGCTAAATTAACACCTGTCTCTAATTCCAGTAAGCATGGGGAGAGCGGCATATAAATGGCCAAGCCACCGCCAGATGAGAGAGAGAGAACGGCACGAGTGACCAGTGACTGGCATGTCTTATTGAGTGTTTTATGTTATTGTGAAGCTGTAGACTCTGTGTCACAACATTTGTGTTACACTGATCTGAGTGCACGCAGAGTGTCCTCCCTTCCATCTCCGAGCTTGAATGTGTTACAACCATTTTTGTATCTTTTGTACATCAGAATCACCATTAGTCAGATTAAAAAAGAATGAACACTGCATGCATTTCTATAAAGAATTTTCTTTTTATTCAAACTTTATTTTAACAATTTGGTGTCATTGGGATTTGAAAATCTTTTACAAGAGAGACCTGACTAAGAAAGGCTGCAACCATTATAAGACACATATAAAAACATATTTACAACAATTACAATAAAAAAATAAAATGTTTGTGGGGTAATGATATGAGCGTGAAGCAATTATCTGTGTTCAGCAACTGCTTTCGGGTCCTTGAATAACATATAATGCGTGAGAAAGGGCAGCCGGTGGACTTTCTGCTGCCCTCCTAGGGTAAGATGGTGCCCCCCTAGGCAGTTGGTGCCCTACGCAGACTGCGTAGTCTGGTTATATGGAGCAGTGGTACTGGAGATCTTTTACAATTATAGACATTTTTCTAGTTGCAACAGCATAGATGGAAGCACTTTTTTCAGACTTGAGGTTTTACGTAATTTCTCTGAAGTCATGATCTTGTGTTCAGTCTCTCTGAGCTGGTTGGTGATTATGTACTATGCATTTTATCAACAGTATGTAAAGAATAATGGTTACAGGTCTGTAGCCACCTCGCAAGTGCATCAATTGACATCTGCCTCTTTTCAACCTTAGAGAGCTCTGTAAATACAACATAGAATGTATATTACTACATTATTTAAAATGCATATTAGATATGCCCACTGTTTATCCCATATTTTGATGACAATGGAAAACTACTGAGTATTTGTTTGTGAAATACAATTCAATAACTGACCAAATGATTTAATTTCCAGCAAACGCTTCTGAACTTCTTCTATCATTATATTTTCCCATCTGCTGAATTCTCTCTCCAGAAGTGCCTTTACCTGCTCGGGGACTGAAAAAGTTTGGATGAGCATATGATCAATATTCATACCATGGAAGAGTACCAGTACATCGTTTGAAGACCCCGCCACCGAAACCAAAGACCAAATTAGCCAATATCTGAAATACAATCTCAATGACAAAAGATTTTGATTTGAGTTATCAATCAATTAACCCAAAATAGGGTTAATTGTGACATCGCCTAATTGTAAACTTTTCAAAATAAAAAATCAATTAAACTTCCACTTACTACAGTCCTGTTGAGGTGTCAGCACCACTTTCTGCGGTTCGGTGGTATCAGGAGATTGATCCTTAACTACAAATGAGACACAATTTTAAAAAGGAAATCAGGGAATAGATGTTATACTCAAGATGGCCAAAGAACACATACAGTTTGCCAACTTACACTCAGTAAGATGTTGTAAACTTGCACTGTCATGGTGTTCTTCCATGATATCCATCCATAAATTTCCTATCTTCTTTTTTATCTCTCTAGCTTTTCTTTTGAAGTTCTCATCCAGAAAGTAGCAGATATCATTCAGTCTGATCTCCTCCATCATCACATTTTCCTGAGGATCAGTTCTCTGAAAATTTGACTCTACATGTTTTGTCTCTGTAGTGTTGAGATGGAACAAACAGTTTTCTGCCACCATCTGATCAATCTTCTGGAGCAGCTCTGTGACTTGAGCTCGATTCTTCATGTCTGTGTTGTCAAAGACGTGATATCTGTTCCCACATTTCTCAATCAGCCACTGGAGGGCATCTCCTTCACTCTCAATGTGCTCCTCGATTGAGATGTCTGGGTATCTGTCGCCCCATGTGAACAAAACTATGGTGTGTCTCCAGACATCCTCTCTGAAAATGGCCATGTACTCTTCAATGACCCGTTTTTGCTCATTCTTAAATGACGTGTCTGCAGGAATCGTCAAGATCATGGCATTGGGATATTTCACACGTTCTGCTAGACCTTCACACTCCAGGATTGCAGTCCGTACAAACTCTGGATTGAATTTAGTTGAGAAATACTTCCAACAGCCTGGTGTGTCCAACACTGTTATATTTCTGCCATCCACATCGCCAGAATGACTTGTGCACTGTTTTGTTTTTCCTTTCTTGAATATTTTTTCATTGAAGATAGTGTTTCCTGTTGAGCTCTTGCCAGAAACGATCCACCCCAACAGGACAATTCTCAGTTCTGCGAGCAGAGATACAGCTCCTTGTAGAAACATAATAATATTAGGATTTTGTTAGAGGTTTCAAAGAAAAACATAGTTGCATAGTTATTTGTATGTTTGCAATACACATATGTCTGTGGCTTACTTATTTCTTTCAGCAGTTCTGTTTTTTCCTGCACCATCGTTTGTCTGGATTTTGCTCTCTCTTGGATGTCTTCTCTCTTTTTCTGCACCTCAAGTTTTTCATCACCAGATTCAAAGTGTTTACCATCATTTACAGTCACAACACCATCAATCTTCACAAGCAGTTCTTCAACTCCATTTCCTTTATTTTCAATATCAAAAACTTGATATCTTCCTCCACATCTCTGTATGATCTGTTGCAGATCTTCTCCTTGACTCTGTAAGTGCTGCTCAATGGATTCATCATTCAGTGAAACAGTTTTTGTAAAGAGCACTATGATGTGTGACCAGATTCTCTCTCCAAAGAGATTCAGATGTTCCTCAATGCTGATTCTGTGTTCTTGAGTAAAAGGCAAACTGAGATCAATAACCAGCAGAAAAACATGAGGTCCTGGAGGACACTTGAAGACACTGCACACAAGTTCCTGTTTGACAACTTCTGGTGAGTCTTGCAAGCCAAATGTCTTCCACCAGCAGGGAGTGTTAATCAGAGTGATCTTTCTTCCATTCACTTCACCGTCTCTCCTCACAGACTTCACGAAGAATCTGCCAGGCTCGACTCGATCTCCTACAATACTGTTTATCACTGACGCTTTGTCCGATTTCTGCCATCCTAAAACAACTACTCTTAAATCTGAAAGGATGAAGACAGACATTTGAGAAGTAAAACTGTATATTTAGATGTTTTATTTTATTTGTACACCATAAAGGCTTTGTTCAGACAGGCAGCGAAAATATTATTTATGCCGTATCTGACACAAATACGTTTATCTAAAGTTTGAATTGTAAATAACAACTTGAAATTCGATTTTTACGACCCTTATCCAAACCATCCAATGCACCCATATGTTGTTTGAAATCTGAGTAAATTCAGATTTTTGGAAATTTGTTTTCAGTCTGAATGTTCAGATAATATTTAAAGGTAGTTTTTCTCTATGCAATGCTATGCACATTAATAGCAGTACAACATTCACTATTGAATGGTGAAGGATTGAATAAATGCTGACAGATACAGTGTGAAGCTGTGAAAGCTGTAAGAAGTCTCCTATGTTTCCGTGAAATATTTAAGGTGGTTTTATTAAACCATGAAGTTTAAGAATACAGAATACCAGGAACTTTTTGTTTTGTTTACAGTAAAGAATGCATTTAGACGGTTTGTAACAATAAACATAATTACATCTGTTAGTGAGCTTTACCTTTCTCCATCATTCTTGGCTTCTTTTTTGTTATCCAAAGAAAGACTTCAAACTGTTGAAAAAGAGAAAAATCAAACTAGCTCAAACTACTGAGGCAAAACATAAATAAAAATGTACTTTACTAGTACTCTGCTGATACTAATATACTCAAAAGACACTTACATTATGAGGAATACAAGATTGCACTTTAGTTTGTCGTGATCAGAAATGAAGTGGAAAGTGAAAACGTTTTAACCCATATCTTTCATCTTGAAACCAGAATATCAGGTCTGATTTGTCATGTTGCGGAGAATGATTAGCTGGAATGATAACAGATATAAACAATAGCCTGGCAACCAGAAAAGTAGCATCAATATATTTTCCCCAAATAAATGTCATAAACAAGCAGCAAGCATGTGATACTTAAGGGGAATGAAAATACTTATCTCCTTAGGTTTGCTAATTAATCCAAGAGGTCAGAGTACTGCCATTAAAGGGCTTATTCTTCCTCCACCACAGGTTCTGTCAGCACATCATTTTTATTTAACTGGCAATTAAATCCTATTTAGTTAATAGTTTCATCAGTTAATAGGGACTACATCATTCCTTTTGTTGAGAAACTTTCAGCATATGTCCTTTTTCCTCCAGATTTGTACTATTACCTTAATTAAGTCTATGTATTTTCACGTTACTTTGGATTATTTACTATTATGTTGTTTGTCGCAGCACAAAATCTCATTCAACTGGAATCTTTTATAATTACTCATGAGACGTGACGTCAGTCTCAATGACAGGTTATGATTGCTGCTAAACTTATTTCCACATAATATAACAACAGAAACGGTCTCTTCTGTTTAGCATGAAACAATTGAATATTTCGAATACAATGCAGAACACACCTAAATGATATGGGAAAGAGTTACAGAGTGTATTCTATTCAGTATAGAGTTCAGAGTTATGTGCAGAGTGTGTGGGTCATTAAGTGAAAGGTGAAACCTTACGTGAGGTTAAAGAATTCAAATCCATCAACACAATAAAAAACAGTCAGTTGAGGAAATTAAATAATGAATGTAAATTCAATTGACAAGCAAGATTCACAATGAATCATCAAAACAAAGGCTTTAAAGGAATATCTCACACAAAAATGAAAATCGGCTGATACAGGAAGTGGAAATCCATTGGAACAGCACCTATACCATGCTACAGTGTTTATTTCATCAGAGAAAGCCAGTCGGTGCTGCATTGGTCAACAACAGGAGTATACTACTGTACCATTCACAAGTGTCTGCAAGTGTCGTCTTATTTCATTGAGGCAACCGACAAACTTTCTGAGTAGAAGAGGATATCGGGGTCGAAGGTCATTTATCTTATTCGCCTGTTAAGACACACTGTATATGTCAAATAATCCCAAAATGAAAAAACCTTGCAGTTGTGCAAAAACCTGTTGAGGTTGCTCACTGATAGGCTGTCTTCATAGGAGACCATGAGTATTGACACTGACCACATTGCATGACATGATTTAAAACAGTGTGCTTTCGCAGCCAGTCTAATGTAGAGATGTCTGTTAAACGGCCCACAGCAGAAAGTGCAGCCGTTACAAGACATCAAGAGGGATTCCAGAGTGCTGCCTCCACCTCCACTCACATGCACCCAGCACAGCCAGCAGAAACATCAGACGATGATGCAACTCACTCATGTACTCTTTAAATATTATCAGTTTGTCTTTTTGTTCTATTGGCTCTTCATTAAAGTTACTTTTGAGTTGTACATTACTTGTGTTGTAGAGTGTTTGAATGAAAAAAAAATTAATTGAAATTTGATTTAAATTATGTGTAATTTTATTTATTTATTTTTCAGGTAAAGGTCTATGGGATTAATTGGACAGTCATGTTGTGGAATCCAGGCGAGTAAAAATGCCACTGCTGTTACGACCCGGTCTAGGGTCAGGCCACAACAGAGAAGATATTGAGACTTGTTTCTTTGTGTTGTGGGTGGTTTATTTTGTAAAAGCATAAAGACAAGCTTCAGGAGCCAACAAGTCCAAAATAATAAACAAAACCTCAGATTACCCATCTTTTAATTTACCGAACAAATTAAAGCAGAACAAACAGAACTTCCCTAACTCACTATGTAATATAAAAAACACAGCCAAAAATATATATTCAGAAAATCTCCCTACTTTTCCCAAACACCCAACCGTTTCGGTTAACAAATCCGTAGGAAATTGCAAAAATCGCAAATTTCTAGCAAAAGTTAAACACAATTTACAGAACTAAATTAGCAAGAGAACGAGCACACGACAGACGCAATCAAGAACAAAGGCTATGTCTCGTTTGGAAGGATGTGTCCTCCGGAGGTCACGCCCTTTGAAGGCTACAATATACCGAGTGTCCTCCTTTAAACAAGCCTCATTTAAAGCGAGACATCCTTCGTAGGACAAATGGAAACAGAAGGTAACATGGTTGCTATGACAGCACGTCACTCTTTAACCAGCGCGAGCGCTTTGAGTGAGAAGGGAATATATGAGGTACATTTTAGGAGAGTAATAAAGATGTAATGAAGAGAAAAGAAAATATATATTACAGGTGTACTTTTAGTCTAATACATTATTTTAATTATATATTAATATAATTATACATAGTGTATACATTGCACCCATCTACTGAGGTACTTCAACTTGGGAATTAACATTCCTTGTGTTTGAACATCATATTTACGGGCAAATTGGCGTCATTTGTTTTAGGAGACAGCCTCGATGACGTATGCGGCCGACAAATGCGACCTCCGGAGGATGCAGCCTTCCAAACAAGACACAGCCAAAGTCTGGAGTGAATGACGATCGAATGCAAAGACGGCTGCACACCTGTATAAACTTGCCCTGCCCTGCTGTTTTTATGTAGTCCAGCCTCGAGGGCAATGCTGGGAAAATTTGCCATCAACAGCTGTAGGGAATTGGACAGGCTCAGCGGCTCCAGGAATTTGGACAGTGTAGTGAATGTAAGTGTTATGTGTAGTTTGACCAGCAGAGGGCGCTCTACAGTCAGACATTCAACTTTACCAGAGAGGCTGTAATACGAAAAGTGAGTTGCAGTTGTGTTGCTAACTACCTTGTTCATGTGTTCGTTAACTGTGGAATAAAAGACAGTTTACATTTCCTTCTGTGTCTCATGGTGAGCTGCACGCAAGAATATGACATAATTGGCGATGAGGATTAAAATGGTTCAGCTCTGCTGTGTGATTCCTGGCGAAGTTTGTGCGAAAGCGTGTACAGAACGGCGACAGTGCGAGTTGACAAGCAGAAATGGCTGCACTAGTAGGAACGGTGAGTCCGTTTGATAGTGAGTCACAATTCTGGGAGGAATACAGCGAAATGATGGATTATTTTTTCCAAGCAAATGGAATTGAGAATGCAGATAAAAAAAAAAGCTGTGTTGTTAAGTGGAGTTGGTGCAACCACATACAGTCTACTAAGAAGTTTACTGTGTCCTGAAAAACCAAGGGAAAAAACGTATGAGGAATTGATAAATGTACTCAAAGCTCATTACAACCCTAAGATAGGTGAGATTGTACAAAGATTCAAGTTTAACTCACGAACACGGAAAAATGGAGAGACTGTAGCTGACTTTGTGGCTGAGTTAAAAAAATTAGCACAGCACTGTGAGTATGGGGCCACACTGCCACAAATGCTGCGAGACTGACTCGTGTGTGGAGTGAATGACGATCGAAAGCAAAGACGGCTGCTGGCTGAAGTGGAATTGACATTTGACAAAGCGCTTCATATATGTCAAGCTATGGAATCTGCAAACAAAAATATAAAAGATCTGCAAGGACTGCTGACAGAGGAGACTGGACAGGCAGAGAGATCAATAAAAGGAAAAACAGCAGTACACAAAGTGTACGCATCTGAGCAGAAGGTATGGCACAAAGACCAAATATGTTACAGATGTAAATGGCAACATTCACCAGCGGAATGCAGGTTTGCTAATGAACTTTGCCATAAATGTGGAAGACGTGGACACATAAAGAGGGCATGCAAGACTAAGACAGTAACTGCTGTGGTCCAAAAAGCGTCGCACAAAGGGCAGAGAGGAGAGAAAAAGGAAAAAGGAAAAGGTAGGAGGACATTTCTTGTGAGAGAGGAAGGGATGAGTGACATAGATGACACCAGTGACATTAACACGATATACAGTGTATCTCAAAACTTACCTAGGGTTGCTCCTATTATGCAAACCATTAAAGTGAATGGCATGGAGGTGAAATTTGAAGTTGACACAGGCTGTGGAGTAACGATCATCAGCAAAGAGCAATATTCGAAGATGTGGAAAAAAACAGAGATGCCAGAATTGAGCCCTTGCCATCTGAAGCTGAAAACGTATACCGGTGAGAAAATGGAGGTGCTGGGAATGGCTTCAGTGCCAGTGCAGAGCCAGAATATAGAGAAGAGACTAGCCATGATTGTGGTGGAGGGGGCAGGGCCTAATATGTTGGGATGAAGTTGGTTACAGGAATTATGTTTGTTGCCTCGGCTGGTAAATAAAGTAGCAAATGTACCAGTACTTAAGTTGGCTGACATATTGAAGAGACACGCTGAGGTGTTCAAAGAAGATTTGGGTCAACTCATAGGCACAACAGCTAAGATTCATGTCAACCCCGAAGCCCAGCCCCGATTCTACAAGCCGAGGCGAGTGCCCTATGCTGTTAGACCACTGGTAGAGAGAGAACTCCAGAGGCTGGTGGATGACAAAATCATTGAACCAGTACAATTTGCAGAGTGGGCAGCTCCCATTGTTCCAGTCAAAAAACCTGATGGTTCTGTGGGGATTACAAACTCACAGTTAATCGAGCATCTAGTGTGGAGCAGTATCCAATTCCCAAGGTGGAAGATTTATTTGCTCAGTTGGCAGGTGGAGAAAAATTCTCTAAACTGGACATGAGCCATGCGTATCAGCAGATAATGCTGGATGAAAATTCCAAGAAGTATGTTACAATTAACATGCACAAGGGATTGTATACTTACAACAGGCTACCATTTGGAGTTGCTTCGAGTCCAGCAATCTTCCAGCGCACAATGGAAGGGATCCTGAAAAATATCACACAAGTCACAGTTTACCTGGATGACATTTTAGTCTCAGGGTCTAATGAAGAAGAACATCTGCGTAACTTAGATGAGGTACTGAGTAGGCTAGGGAAGAGTGGACTGAGACTGAAAAGGAGCAAGTGTGAGTTTATGAGAGAGGAAGTCGTATATTTAGGTCACAAAATTAATGCCACAGGATTACAGCCGGTGGCAGAAAAAGTTCAAGCTGTAAAAGAAGCTCCTACACCACGAAATGTGAAGGAACTGAAGACTTATTTAGGGTTGTTGAACTATTACCACAAATTTCTACCAAACTCGTCAACATTGTTGGCTCCCTTGCATGCACTTCTGAGGAAAGATGAAAGATGGGCATGGGGCTGCAAGCAGCAAGAAGCTTTCGTGAAGTCAAAGAATCTTCTTCAGTCGTCTGTCATCTTAGTGCACTCTGATTCCACTAAACCACTCATCCTGGCTTGTGATGCTTCTCCTTATGGAGTTGGTGCAGTGCTGTCTCATCAATTGGAAGATGGAACAGACAGACCGATATTTTTTGTTTCACAAACATTAAATGCAGCCGAAAAAAACTATTCTCAATTAGATAAAGAGGGTCTAGCTGTCATTTTTGGGGTAAAGAAATTCCACACTTACTTGTATGGCAGACAGTTCACTATCGTAACAGATCACAAACCTCTGATATCGCTGTTTAACGAAATGAGAGAGGTGCCACAAATGGCATCCCCACATATACAGAGGTGGGCAGTCACACTGTGTGGATACGAGTACACCATTGTGTACAGAGCTGGTAAAGAGCACCAGAATGCGGACGCGTTGAGCAGGCTGCCATTGATGGAAGAAGGAGTGGAGACTCCTGCGGAGGAAGAGAGAGTGTTGCTGTTGGAAGAAAATGATGTGCCTGTAGTAAAAGCAGAACAAGTGAGGAAATGGACAGACAAAGATGCTGTTTTGGCAAGAGTACAGGAATATGTTCTAAGAGGTTGGCCCAAGAAGTTGGAGGATCCAGCTTTTCAGCCGTATGTAAAAAAACAGGACGAACTCAGCATACAGGAAGGATGTGTGTTATGGGGGGCCCGTGTAGTGATTCCGCCTCCAGGCCATGCGGCTCTTCTAAGACAGCTACATCAAATCCATCCAGGAATTACCAGGATGAAAGGTCTGGCGCAAAGCTATATGTGGTGGCCACACTTGGATGCTGAGGTGGAAGCCTTGGTCAAATCGTGTGCAGTCTGTCAGGAGAACAGAAATGCTCCGGCGAATGCGCCACTGCATCCGTGGGAGTTGCCAGAGCAACCGTGGAGAAGGATTCACATGGATTACGCTGGCCCGTGGATGGGTATAATGTTCTTGATCTTGGTAGATGCCTACTCAAAATGGATTGAGGCTTATCCATTGAACAAGTCTACATCCACAGTTACCATTCAGTGTTTAAGGCAAACCTTTAGCCAACATGGGATACCAGAAGTAGTGGTGTCAGATAATGGCAGTTGTTTTACCAGTGCTGAATTCCAAGAATTTATGGAAAGAAATGGCATCAAACACGTAACCACAGCACCTTACCATGCATCTTCCAATGGTCTGGCCGAAAGGGCCGTTCAAACATTCAAAACACTGATGAAAAATAGTGCTGGAGATTCCATTGAAACAAAGATAGCAAGAGCTCTGTTCAGTTACCGAATTACGCCACAATCTACCACTGGAAAATCACCCGCTGAACTGCTGTGTGGAAGGAAACTGCGGTCTACACTGGATCTCATTCATCCTGATTTTAAAAGTCAAGTGCGTAACAAGCAATTGAGACAAAAATGGTACAATGACCAACATGCAAAAGAAAGACATCTTGTGGAGGGTGACCCAGTTTACACTAAAAATTTCAGCTTGGGTCCTACTTGGATTCCAGGAACTGTTCAGAAAATGACTGGTCCTGTCTCATGCACAGTAGCATTGGGAAGTGGGCAAGTAGTGCGCCGACATATTGATCATGTGAGAGAAAGGCATGTTGCAACGTCCGTAGCACCAACATCTGAGTTGTTAGACACTTCATTGCCAGATGTTGACATTCCAATGTCATCTACAAAAGACTCAGGTTCCTCATTCACTGAGGAAAGTTATGTAAAACAAAAACTGGGAGATACTTCTGAAGTGGTTTTGTCAGAAACTTTCCTTGGAATGGAAAAACCTGAGTTGAGAAGGTCTACACGTACTAAAAAGACTCCCAGCTATCTGAAAGATTATAATTAGAGTAGTGGTGAGTTCCCCAGCCGCAGGGCAAGAATGCGCCCTGGAACTCATTGGGATGGAGGTAGTCTACCCAAAGTCCCTAGCTCAGTTCTGTGAGATGTTCAAATATATATATGTATAGGTAAAAAAATATAAAAAAAAATAAATAAATAATTTTGAAAACATCCTGTGTTGTTATATTCTGATACACATAAGAATACTACTGGTATGGATAAGGTTAATCTAATTTTGGACTAGTTGTATCAGGGGGAAGGGGATGTAGTGACTGTAAGTGTTATGTGTAGTTTGACCAGCAGAGGGCGCTCTACTGTCAGACATTCAACTTTACCAGAGAGGCTGTAATACGAAAAGTGAGTTGCAGTTGTGTTGCTAACTACCTTGTTCATGTGTTCGTTAACTGTGGAATAAAAGACAGTTTACATTTCCTTCTGTGTCTCATGGTGAGCTGCACGCAAGAATATTACAGACAGGCTCGGCAAGGTTTTCTTTAAGAGCTACGCAAAGGCCTCACACATCTCTATGACTAACCTGCGAGCTGTTTTGGCCACGCTTCGTCGCATGGCTCCACAGGCGAGACATATCCAGCTGCAGACCCGCAGCACCACCAGTTTCAGATCCCCAGTTTCAGAACCCCAGCGCCAGAACCTGAAGTGAGGGGCGGAGTTATTGACAATGAGACAAGCATGGCGGAGAGCATGGTGAGTTGTGTAACGTTTTTGACAATATGTTGTGAAAAATTATCGCATATATTAGTTCAGCGTTTATCTGCTAAATATTTAATTTGTGCATAACTTTATCAGCTTAATGAAGCTTGAATATGTTGTCATACTTTACTGTATTAAAAAAACAAATCTACGGATGGTTCGATACATTTTTCCGTGTTGTAAATGAGCCTTGCGGTGACGTTTTGAAGACATCTTGTGAAGGTGTTAAAGTGTTTGTTCCACGTTCCTCTGTTATATGCATTGTTTGTGAGTTAATGTTACCTCATAGTTGAGGTTTTTTTTTTACGTTGAGATTATTGTGTGGTGCTTTCATCTCTTGTAGAGACATTTCGAATGAATGAAGACCACAAGCAAAAGGCCCGCAACAATCTCCTGGAACAGTCAGAAGCTTCCAGAGAGCCCTTTCTATTTCATTTTGTGTTCAGGGATGACATGGAGTTATTTTAGCAAGAATGTAAGGACAAAACGGGCCTGAGAGTGAATTCCTCATTTGATACATTTTAAGTTTAATTTATACAGGATTGTCATGATAAAATGGGCCTAGGGGTGAATTGGTCATTTGTTGTATATATTTTTATTGTTTCTTTTAAAATTATGCTGAATTTTCTCTCTTTTTAGTTTTTTGACATGTTTTATTTTACATAAAGAAAAATGCATGCTGCACATGTTCTTGTGAAATAAAGTATATTTTATATAAAATGCCCATAAGTTTCAAGCATTTTTTTCACCATCATGATCAGGAAGTAACTCTCATAATACAATGAAACGGATATTACACAAGATCAATGTTTTAAAATGCTTATTGTACTGTACCTTAATGTATCATTATAACATACGTATAAAGTATGTTTCGTTTGTAATAAAAGCAAATTACTCTCCAAAACGTTAGGTGGCGCTACTCGGTTTCGAACGTAAGCTCCGCCCCTCACTTCAGGTTCTGACGCTGGTGGTGCTGCGGGTCTGCAGCTGGATACTATTGCCACAGGCTAGTACATGGAGGATCACTGATAATCTCGGCAGTGGAAATACAGTAAATGTCCTGTGCGTTTTAGCCTTTCTAATAAAAGGCGATACTCTTTTCAGAAGGTCGTCAGGCCCGGTTCTACGGGGGTGCTTGAGCATGCTAAGCACCCTCAAACAAATGTAAAAGCACCCTCAGATGAAATTATTAATAGCGTATATGCAAACCAGATTTCGCCGCCAATAGACACACAGACAGATGCACACACTTTCATATCTTTCAAATCCGATCCGAATCTTAATTTCATCATGCTTCCATGTCTCCGATATCCACTTGTTATCCATATATAATGCCATTTGATACGTGTCCTCATCAGTTTGCAAGCGTGATGGGCATAAGTGTGCGTATCTCTTTAATTTTTCCACTTGACTGTTAGGTGCGTCCCGCTCAGGAAACTCGTTAACTGACTTTGTGAGACTGGGTTTTACAGTAGCATTAAAATATTCATCATCCATGTTGCACGATGAATAATTCTTATTATGGATATAAGAAATTGGCTAAATAAAGCCCAAACCACCACTATGCAAGATGCTCATCGATTAAGCTATCAAACAACACCACCTACCGATGACCTACAACCTCTCTCGCACTGCCTGATACAACTTGCACACCCGGGCGACAAACCCTATTAAGTGCTGCCGAGTGACCTAGGTGAGGAAGAGCCCTTAAAGGTGATGTGCTTAGAAAAATACCCTAGTCGATCTAGGAGGCTGCAGCTGTTCTGAATGATGGTAAGAAAAAGCTTTTTGTTGTTGACTTATATGACGAATGTTAACTGTACATTTCTGTGCCATTTGTCAGTTATTTATGTAACATGCAATACTATGGAGAATGACTAGTTTATTTAAAATCATACCTGATTCTGTACTGCTAGATAAGATAGATTAGGCACTTAACCTTTAATCTTTATTTCTCTCCAATTTAGGTGATGTGTCCCCTAGTCCATGGCCCCTATTGACAGGCATACTTTGCATCCTTCCACATAACTAATTATTTTCCATAAACTGTACATATTTTGATGTCTCCTCCTTTGAAGTTTTCTGTTATAAAAGCTAGCAAGCACTTTACTCTTTTTCAAATTTCAGCACATGTTAGTTGTAACAGCCAACATCAAAAGACAAATGGAAAAATCTGTCTTCATTCAAAAATACTATTCTTCATTTTCATAGATTTATGCTATAACATAGTTATACCAAGTCAGTGCATTTCTGAAATGGTATTGGATAATGTTTTGAAATGATTGATTTTATTTTTTGCTGAATCTCGGGTGATGCGTAAAAAAACATAAACTTCCCAGTGGATAATACCATGTTTGGTGGCACTATTTTCAGATTGTTGAAGATAAGGAGCCATTTCCTACATATTTATTTACACATTAGTGAGCACCCTCGATATTTTCAGAAGCACCCTCAGTGATTTGATTCTAGAACCAGGACTGCGTCAAACCGTGCGGCGCACATCCTGAAGTATGAATAATTCACCCCCTCATCTCTGTTCTGCATTTGATGAATGAACAAGGCAGTCTCATCATCTTGCCTTCTGCTTTCATTTAGTAGATGAACAAACCACCTACGTCACTTTTTTTTTTTTTTTGCAATTGCTTAGAGCAATGCCATTGCCAGATGTTTGCATTACTGCTCTTCTCTCACCACTGCCATTGTTGTTGTGTGTTGTAGTTGTCAAGATAGCGCAAGTTACTTATTTTTTAAAGCCCCACCAAAACCATGCTGCACATGTTCTTGTGAAATAAAGGTGTCCGAAGGCATCCGAAAGTTCATAAACAAACAAAAAAGAACATCTACAGAATGATATAGGGCCTTCAATCTTAAAATATAACACATTAGCCTACATTATAACACAAAGCAGACACAGACGACCCTGATAGTGACATCACACAAAAAAAAAGACTTTTGCAACAAAACAACATAAAGTAGATAATACAACAAAAGAGCTAAAACCTCTTTGAATTCTTAATAACAACTATGTCAAAGGGACACATGGGGGCATTTAAAAAGTAAACATAATTACATAATTCAAGTGCAAGGGATTATGGGTATTCCCCATAGCCTTAATTTTGCACTCAATCATTTGGTTTATTAACACTTAATCTTATATATGTGGATTTTAAGGTAAAAACATTTTTTTTAAAGAAAGATATTTGAGTTTTGTATCAATTAATACAGTGTTGTTTATTGTATTTAATGCCAATATATATATATATTTTTTATTTTTTTTCCCCCTTAATTGATTGTATTATTTGCCCATGTACAGCACTTTGGTACACACTTGTTGTTTTTAAATGTACTCTATAAATAAATTGACCTTGACCCCATGTGAGTGCTCATGATTTTATACATGTGCTTCATAATTACAATTACTTTTGGAATAAAACTTTTTTAATGGGAGCAAAATTACTGAGTGAAACTTTCCAGAAATTACAACATTAGGGTTTACAGTGAAAATGATATTTAACAAGAGTTAAAATGAAAATACATATAATAAATAAAAAATAAGAAAATGAGAACATTAAAACATTCCTTAGAAGATACAAATACTCTGCTAAAACCAGTAAATCAAAGCAAAACATGAATAAATTACATTAAATTGATAAAACAATTAATAATTCCACCACGAACAGAGTTAAAATCCTGTGGTGGGAGACTGACCCACAGGCGCTTTAAAAAAAATTAATAATCAAAATACTTTGAAACTTTAGAAAGATTTACTATTTTTAATAGTAAATCTTTCTAAAGTTTCAAAGACATGGATATTTTTTATGATTAAACAATTGATAATGTGATTTAATGCTGAATTTTGAAGGTATTATCCTCTGATGTGTCTGTATTCTGTGGATCTTCTGCTGGATCACTGAGATTGGAGATTGTTTCATATCCAGATGTGCTGTATTCCTCACATCTTTGAAGCCACTTCCACACGTCAGCCCCTGGTATTTGGATCACATTCTCATCTGTAGATATTATGGATTCAAAAGAGTATATATGAGTGGCAGAGAATGGGATTTTGGCCTGATAAATAGTTGAATTTCCCTGTTATTAAAGTTATGCTTTCTATGTTTAACTTCCTGCTCAGCTTCTGTTTGGACGCTCTTGCTTACTGCTCCGCGCTTTGCTCTATCGCTTTTATATTTTCATATTTTATCTCCTTTTATCAACTAATTTTAACTAATTTTAACTTAAACATCAGCACAGTGCTCAAAAGCTTGGACTACTACTACAAAAAAAAAAAAAGCAGAATTCTTTTATCTGACCAGCCTCCCACTAAAAGTTTTCATTCCAGGGAAGGGAAAACACAACTGCCTACATTCAAAAGGATAAGAGAAAATGCCTTTTCTGGAATCTACATGCTGCACTAACTGCCACAGATTTTACAAAGGATTGCAGTTCTTGAAACAAAGTTATTTACAGGACCACCAAACCAGACGGAGCACACAACAGAGCTTCGTCATGGACGCCCTCAGCATACAGCCGGTGAGTCCCATGAATCTAGTGCTCCTCGACAGGCCATACTGAGTGTAGAGAAACAAACCGATAGACTTACAAATCGATGGCAAAAACAGGGAGTGAGACCAAAAGGCACTCGAGACATCAGATTGTCACGAGCATCTCATATTGCCGCAGTAGCATCCTCTACCCCAGATACGGCTCTGACAAGGATTGCAAACACTGGTTTCCTACCACCGCCTATACATCTTAAGAACAGATTTGGGGTATTAATGAATGAGGAATCCCCAAACGTGATGAATGTGATCGAACACAGACTGAATCAGCCAGTAGCTAACACTGATGCCACCTGGCGCTCAAGGTCGAGCAGACAGCGGCATTCAGCTCAGAGCGCAGCCGGGCCCAGGACTCTGATAGTGGGTGACTCCATAATCAGAAACATTAGCAGCAGGGATACAACTACATGCTGCCTTCCACAAGCAACAACCTCGGATGTAAACAGGGAACTTCAGAACATTCTGATGAAACATAAGACTGCAAATCGACTCATCATTCATGTGGGGAAGAATGATATTCATAAAGAGCAGTCAGAACTCCTTAAGAAGGATTTCAATGAACTTTTTGAAACACTTAAAAGACTGAAAGTTCAAACATTCATCAGTGGACCACTTCCAGCAAGAGGAACAAACAGGTTTTCACGGTTGCTTGGGCTTAATAGATGGCTGCAAAAAACCTGCAATATAAAAGGAGTGAACTTCATTGACAACTTCAATCTTTTCTGGAGTCAGAGGCAACTGTTTCGACAGGATGGCCACCACCGAAACAAACTTGGTTCAAGAGTGCTAAAGGACAATATCTACTTCTCCCTCAATCATCCTTCTGCAGTGTGTGCCAATCCACTCAATCTGAATGGCACACACACACCTGGACACAGTATGAATGACCACAGGGCTTCACTTCAGCACCTGAATGGACATGCAGTTGACAAATCACACAAGGACAATGATAACACCACTCAGCCACAACCATTTCTGCTCACGGACACAATCTCAGCTGAGCTCTGCCCACAAAGTTCACCACAGACAGACTGTGACATATTAGAACTGCTCCAAGATTCAGCACCCAAGGACGACTTTCTGGAAAACACCCAGGGAAACCAGGACAGCATATTACAGCCCCTCTCACCAGACACGTTATCCCTCTCTCCAGCATCTCCACATCTGTGCTTCTCAGAGAAAATGGAAGAACTGGTGTATGTTGGAACCAAACTATCCCACTCTTTTGCTGCAAGCCCCCAGATATCAAGCAAAAAACGTCAGGCCCCTCAAACACCTGCGGGCCCAGCTCGCTCTCCCCCTCCTCCTGTGAGAGCTCTTCGACCTCTGCCACAACGCCAGGGCTCACACATTCCTCCATCTGCTCGAGGTGAACCAAAAACAACTGATACCAGCTCTCAGTGATATGTGTCGGGTCCCCGCTATGATAACAGTAACTTTCTCAAATGTTTACAAAACAAGCGGGAACCCAGTGTGCCTGTATCTTTCTCTATTGCTGTTCGATTACATGATAGAAAGTCTAAGGCCTCCAAAATACTCTCCAGCCTTTGCTGAGGACTTTACAGAACTGTTATCAACAATTACCTCAGAGTTTGACTGTTTTGCCATTGCTGGAGACTTTAACATTCACATAGATAATGCAGAAAACAATATGACAAAAGAAATCAAAACTGTTTTAAAAACATTTGATCTGACTCAAATGTACATGGACCCACACACAATCATGGACACACTCTAGATTTACTTATCAGTAAGGGCCTAAACATTTCATTGATTGTTATTAAGGATGTAGCACTGTCTGATCATTTCTGTATTTTCTTTGATATATTGATTCCCATAATGGTAGTGCAGGTAGGACTAGAGCATCTGCCAGGGGAGATTTGGTACCGCAGTACAGAAAAACAGCCTTTGGACAAAAAGCTTTTTCAGTTAGAGTAGTGGGGTTGTGGAATTCCCTACCTACAAACATTTGAAGCCTCAATAGCTTCTTAATTTTTAAAAATAAGCTTAAGTACTGGCTACTATCACAACAGATCTGCAACCACTAATGACTGTGTTGTACATTATCTGTTTTATATTCTGGTTTTAAATTGTATATTTTGTACATGTATGTATTGTGATGTTTTATGTGGGGTATGTATGTTATTTTATTTGTTTACCTGCCCAGGGACAGCAGATGTAAACTAGCTATTAGCTAATTCTGGTGCAATTACTTTTAATTGTGCATTGTCCCTGTAAAAATAAACAATAAATGAAATAAATGAAAATTGATCTCTCCTGCCATTGAAGCTAGATCTGTGTCTGTCAAGAAGAGATGCTTAACTGAGAACACTAGTGTACTATTTATGAAGGCTATATCTTTAACACCAAGTATATCTGCTGACTCTGTTGATTTTCTCCTTGATTCTTTTCCTTGATTCTTTTAACTCAAAAGTTAAAAGTGTAATTGATGATATTGCTCCTGTGAAAGTCAGGAAGAAGAGTGGCAGACAAAAAGCACCTTGGAGAAACTCAACAGCAGTGCAATATATGAAAAGACAATGCAGAAAAGCAGAGCGCATGTGGCGGAAGACAAAACTTGTAGTCCATTATAACATCTACAAAGGCAGCATCCATGCTTTTAATATGGAACTAGGCAAAGCTAGACAGACTTTCTTCTCGAATATTATAAACAGCAACTTAAACAACACACGCACTCTTTTTGCGACTGTAGAGAGACTGACAAACCCCCCAAGCCAGATTCCCAGAGAAATGCTCTCAGACAGCAAGTGCAGTGAGTTTGCTTCTTTCTTCTCTGAAAAAATCAATAATATCAGAAAGGTGATCAGCACATCCTTGAGTTGTGCTGGGGTCAGACAAATCAAACCACAACCTGAGAAAGTAGTTACTATGTCTGATTTCAAAGAAATTGATGGCAACATTTTGGAAGAAACCGTACAGCACCTTAAAACATCAACCTGCGCCCTTGATGCACTTCCCACATCTTTTTTCAAAAGTGTGTTCAACTGTTTAGAAGCAGATCTCCTAGAAGTGATAAATGCCTCACTTCTCTCTGGGAGTTTTCCAAACTCCCTGAAAACTGCAGTTGTCGAGCCCCTCTTTAAAAAGAGCAATCTGGATAAGACCATATTAAGCAACTATAGACCAATCTCAAATCTTCCTTTCATAGGCAAGATCATTGAAAAAGTTGTCTTCAATCAGCTGAACAAATTCTTGAACTCAAATGGATACTTTGACAATTTTCAATCTGGTTTCCGATCGCATCACAGCACAGAGACAGCGCTCATAAAGATGATAAACGATATTCGCTTAAATACTGATACAGGCAAATTATCAGTACTGGTACTACTCGACCTCAGTGCTGCATTTGACACTGTCTATCACAACATACTTCTTGACAGGCTGGAAAACTGGGTGGGGCTTTCTGGGATGGTCCTAAAATGGTTCAGGTCATACTTAGAAGGAGAGGTTATTATGTGAGTATAGGAGACCATAAGTCTGAGTGGGCGTCCATGACATCCCTCAAGGCTCAATTCTTGCGCCACTCCTGTTCAACCTGTATATGCTCCCAATGAGCCAAATAATGAGAAAGAACCAAATTGCTTACCACAGCTATGCAGACGACACACAGATCTACTTAGCCCTATCTCCTAACGATTACAGCCCCATTGACTCCCTGTGCCAATGCATTGATGAATTAAACAGTTGGATGTGCCAAAACTTTCTTCAGTTAAACAAAGACAAAACTGAAGTCATTGTCTTTGGAAACAAAGATGAAGTTCTCAAGGTGAATGCATACCTTGACGCTAGGGGGAACTAAAAATCAAGTCAGGAATCTTGGTGTGTCTCTAGAGTCAGACCTTAGTTTCAGTAGTCATGTCAAAGCAATAACTAAATCAGCATACTATCATCTGAAAAATATTGCAAGAATTAGATGCTTTGTTTCCAGTCAAGACCTAGAGAAACTTGTGCATGCTTTCATCACCAGCAGGGTGGATTATTGTAATGGACTCCTCACTAGCCTTCCCAAAAAGACCATAAGACAGTTGCAGCTCATACAGAACGCTGCTGCCAGGATTCTGAGCAGAACCAGAAAATATGAACATATCACACCAGTCCTCAGGTCTTTACACTGGCTCCCAGTTTCATTTAGGATTGATTTTAAAGTATTATTAGTGGTATATAAATAACTCAATGGGCTAGGACCTCAATATATTGCAGATATGCTCACTGAATATAAACCCAACAGATCATTCTAAGCAAGGAGAGTCTGCTTTTAGCTATTATGCCAGCCGCAGCTGGAACCAGCTTCCAGAAGAGATCAGATGTGCTCCTACAGTAGTCACATTCAAATCCAGACTCAAAACACATCTGTTTAGCTGTGCATTTACCGAATGAGCACTGTGCCACTGTGTGTCCGACTGTTTATACTGTATTTTATTTTATTTTATATTCTAAACTGTTTCAATTATTCTTATTTTTTGTATTCTTATTTTAATCTCTTCTATGTAAAGCACTTTGAATTACCATTGTGTATGAAATGTGCTATATAAATAAACTTGCCTTGCCTATGCCCATTCAGTTATCATTGTGTAAGAACATATCTTTGCTGCCAGTTCAGTGACTCACCACTTGATGCTTTAGATGTCTGCAAAATCCTCCAGAACCCTTCCATTATTATACATTCCCATCTGCTTCCTTCTCTCTTGATCTTATTCATGAGTTTTTCATCAACTGGCTCTTGCAATGAAAGAGTAACGTATTATTGATATCAGAGGACAAGAGGAACAAATACGACTCTTGAAACTAAAATCAGATAAATGGAAATGTGTTTTAAAGCACTCTACTTGAACACTACTTACTGATCTCCTGTTGATGTTTGCTGATCTGTGTTTCAGAAGGGTTATTTGATTCATCCTCTTTAACTGTAAATTAAACACAATATTACTGATATTGAAATAAGACAGATAACCTGCAGCTCATTTTGAGATTAATGACTTACAATCTGGAGGTTTTGGCAAACTTCTCTGACTTGCACATTCATCATATTCAGAGAAATCCACCAATTTTTCTTTTATTGTATTTTTAATTCCCTTGAATCTGTTGTTCAACTCCTCATTTAGTAATTTCAGCACATGCTGTGGGTCCAGACTTATTTCCTCCTCTGAATCCAGATCTTCTTGTGTGTCGGTCTCATGAAGATTCATTTCTGCATCACAATGAGTGTCGAGACGGAACAAACAGTTTTCTGCCACCATCTGATCAATCTTCTGGAGCAGCTCTGTGACTTGAGCGCGATTCTTCATGTCTGTGTTGTCAAAGACGTGATATCTGTTCCCACATTTCTCAATCAGCCACTGGAGGGCATCTCCTTCACTCTCAATGTGCTCCTCGATTGAGATGTCTGGGTATCTGTTGCCCCATGTGAACAACACTATGGTGTGTCTCCAGACGTCCTCCCCGAAAATGGCCATGTACTCTTCAATGACCCGTTTTTGTTCATTCTTAAATGACGTGTCTGCAGGAATCGTCAAGATCATGGCATTGGGATATTTCACACGTTCTGCTAGACCTTCACACTCCAGGATTGCAGTCCGTACAAACTCTGGATTGAATTTTGTTGAGAAATACTTCCAACAGCCTGGTGTGTCCAACACTGTTATATTTCTGCCATCCACATCGCCAGAATGACTTGTGCACTGTTTTGTTTTTCCTTTCTTGAATATTTTTTCATTGAAGATAGTGTTTCCTGTTGAACTCTTTCCAGAAACGATCCACCCCAACAGGACAATTCTCAGTTCTGCGAGCAGAGATACAGCTCCTTGTAGAAATATAATAATATTAGGATTTTGTTAGAGGTTTCAAAGAAAAACATAGTTGCATAGTTATTTGTATATTTGCAATACACATATGTCTGTGGCTTACTTATTTCTTTCAGCAGTTCTGTTTTTTCCTGCACCATCGTTTGTCTGGATTTTGCTCTCTCTTGGATATCTTCTCTCTTTTTCTGCACCTCAAGTTTTTCATCACCAGATTCAAAGTGTTTGCCATCATTTACAGTCACAACACCATCAATCTTCACAAGCAGTTCTTCAACTCCATTTCCTTTATATTCAATATCAAATACTTGATATCTTCCTCCACATCTCTGTATGATCTGTTTCAGATCTTCTCCTTGACTCTGTAAGTGCTGCTCAATGGATTCGTCTTTCAGTGAAACAGTTTGTGTAAAGAGCACTATGATGTGTGACCAGATTCTCTCTCCAAATAGATTCAGATGTTCCTCAATGCTGATTCTGTGTTCTTGAGTAAAAGGCAAACTGAGATCAATAACCAGCAGAAAAACATGAGGTCCTGGAGGACACTTGAAGACACTGCACACAAGTTCCTGTTTCAGAAATGTTGTTGTGTCTGTCAACTTGAACTCTCTAAACCAGCCTGGAGTGTCAACAAAAGTGACTGTCCGTCCATTCACTTGACCGTCTCGCCTCACAGACATGACATGAGATCTGTTATATTCAACCTTATTGTCTCCTATCAGGCTGTTGATGATGAAAGTCTTGTCCAACCCCTGAAATCCCAAAAAAACAACCCTGAGATCTAAAACAGACAAAAAGATGAAAGGAGTTGAAAGGAGTGGTTTTTGTGATTTATAGTTATTTAGACAAATTTAACCACTTAAAATCTTGAAAAAGTACAAAACAAGTATATATTTTTGTGGTCCTAACTCTAACTTCAGGATACAAGTTTCACATCATGTAAATAAACTTCCTGAGATACACTTCTCTTTTTTTTCTTAATTAACATTTAATGGAAAACTTATAACATTGTGTTATGAAGGCAGACGTAGGAAGATGAGGGGTGAGGATCTAAGTATGGTTTTATTGAAACAATGATGAAGACAAACAAGACTGGAACAAATAAAACGTCCACGATGGGAAAACAAAACAAAAACACGAAAAGAAATCCAAGAAGAACACAGGACAGGGAAACATCCACAGAGGACAAAGATAACATTCAAACATCTACATTCAACGATCGACAAGGAATGGAGGAACAGCAGTGTGTAAATACACAGGAGTAATGAGGACTAAACGACATACAGGTGAAAACAATGACTGAGTGCTGGCAGTGATGAGTGCCGGGAATTATGGGAATTGTAGTTTATGACAGGTGACGAGTGAAACACGGGGCAGACAACAGGGGATAGTGATATAACTCCCCTCTAAGGAGCGGATTCCAGACGCTCCTAAAAGGAAAAAAAGAAAAATACCCACAAAAACAAAATCATCCAAGGAGTGAAGGGGGAGGGGGGGCAGGCAGACCAAGGAGGGCACAAGGGGCAAACAAACAGTCCAAGGGGGCACAAGGGGCCAACAGCTGGTCCAAGGGGGGCACAAAGGGAAAGCAGGCAGTCCAAGGGGGGCACAAAGGGCAAGCAGGCAGTCCTCTGGGGCACAAAGGGCAAGCAGGCAGTCCTCGGGGGCACAAGGAGCAGACAGGCAATCCAAGGGGGCACAAAGGGCAAGCAGGCAGTCCTCGGGGGCACAAGGGGCAGACAGGCAGTTCAAGAGGGCCACAAGACGGGGACAGGGTCAGGAGGCCTGGGAGGTGGCCACAGGACAGGGTCTGGGTCCGGGGGCCTGGGAGGTGGCCACAGGACAGGGACATGTTCAGGAGGCCTGGGAGGCAGCCACATGGCAAGGACAGGTTCAGGAGGCCTGGGAGCCGGCCGCAGGGTAGGGTCTGGGTCTGGAGGCCTGGAAGTTGGCCACAGGACAAGTTCAGGAGGCCTGGGAGTCGGCCACAGGACAGGTTCAGGAGGTCTGGGAGTCGGCCACAGGACAGGTTCAGGAGGTCTGGGAGTCGGCCTCAGGGCCTCAGCCATGGAGAACTCCGAGGGCGGAGCCGTGGGAGACTCAGGTGGCAGAGCCATGGAAGGCTCAGGAGGCAGAGCCGTAGAAGGTTCCGGAGACAGGGCCGTGGTAGGCGGAGTCATGGAGAATTCTGGGGGCCGAGCCATGGCAGGTGGAGTCATGGAAGGCTCAGGAGGTGGAACCGTGGTAGGCGGAGCCATGGGAGGCTCAGGAGGCGGAGCTGTAGGAGGCTCAGGAGACGGAGCCGTGGTAGGCTCTGGAGGCGGAGCCGTGGGAGGCTTAGGAGGCGACATCTTAGAAGTCTCAGGAGGCGGAGCTGAGGGAGGCTCAGGAGGCGGAGCCGTGGAAGGCTCTGGAGGCAGAGCCAAGGGAGGCTCAGGAGGAGGAGCCGAGGGAGGCTCACCCACTCACCCACTAATTGGGATAACGAACAGTTTTGCCTACTCTATACAGTAAAATTTAAAAATAAATAACTAAATACAAGACAACATTACATTGTCAACAAATAATTATAGATGAACACTTCCTGGACACCACTTCAGTAAATGAATATCAGTGTCTTTCATTTTTGTCCTAGCTGGGAATGGACAGGATTTCCTCCTATTGAACCAATATAGACTAGATAGTCTTATTAGTAGTGTAGTGCCATACCTTAAATATGGACTATATACACAAATCAACTGCTTGTAGAAATGAAAGAGACAAACTACTAAGCAGAAAGAATAGTTCATTTCTTCATAAAATTGTATGTTTATATTTCAGTAAATATAACAACAGTATTTATGAAAAATAAAATGAAGTGTTATGTTAAAGCAGTAATGTAAAGTGGAATTTAAAAGATATGCAGACAGTTGAGGTACTTTTTTTGAAACATTAAAAATGCTCTAGTGTGTTTGCTCTTTGACTTTGAATACACATTTCTTTACTTTTACTTTAGTATTTAGCTAGTCAGCTTCTGACGCAATGTCATTGTGAATGCAAATTCAAAGTGTTTGACAGTCTCGACGCGTCAACGGCGCTCACGCTCTTTTGAACTCAGAATAAACCAGTAAATGATATATCCCAAAATGATGCTGATCGACAGAACAGGGCCCAGTTTATTTTTAGAATACATTACAATCACTCCAAAATAGATGATGACAACTCACATACCTGCATCACGAGCTGCACTTTCTTTGCCTGTCTGTTTAGCCTTTCGCTTGTAAGCCCTCAAAGGATTTGTTCGTTTCGGCGGCATCATAAGTCACTGACTTAAAATCAGTCAGCTGCAGAAAAGTTACATTTTTAGCGATATAATTATATGATTCCCAGATGTAGTTTGTAACAGCATTTGAGAGCTTACCAAACTGCTCCTCCTGTTTTCTCTTGTTGAAAGGGGGAAAACTAAAATGATAACATTCCAAAACAATCAGACCTGTAGAAAGCTACAAGACTAACAAAAATACTGTTGTGCGTCAAGAATTTCCACAAAACAAGAACTTTATTGCTGCTGATAGTGAAACATGTGACTCTTTTAGTCTTGAGACTCTCAATTCAAACCACAGAAAATAGGAACTTAAAATTCTAAATCTAGTCAGCTAGTTTTCATATAATGTAGTTACTGAAACTACTTCAGCTTACTTTGTTTTTCCACCACAAAAACAAGTTCCACGCACATTTATGAAACACGAACCATGTTCCTCTCTGCTCCAGACGGGTTGTGTGCCTTTCCACCTCCTCCTGCTGCTGCGGATGAATGAGACCTGCAGAGAATCTGTCTCCTAATAATTGTCTCCTATGAGGCTGTTGATGATCTTCCGACCCCTGAATTCCCAGAAAAACAACCCTGATATCTAAATCAGACAAACAGATGAGTTGAATTGAGTGCTTTTTAGTGACTTGTGGATATTTAAACAAATCTAATTTAATCTTACATGCTCAAAAAATGGCAAAACTGATGTCAGTCCTACATTGGCCTCACAATAAACTTATATTTCTTCTAAAAAACCCTTTCACATTCAGAGGCCACATTTATTTTCATAATAAAATACAAAAATATATAAATAACAAAAATAAAGGAAACTTACAGGGTAAACAACCATTACTGTTCATTTAGCTTAGAAAGATTAGCTGAATACTATTAAGTGACAAGTAAACACTACATATCTAATGTAAGATCAATTAATTTTCAAAATTAATTAAATGGTCCTTAACAACTGGATTTGAGATCTCACCACATTGTTTAATAGAACTGAGTTCATCCATGTTACGTTTTTGTCCTTTTTTCTCCAAAGGTTGAAGAGAAAAAAATTAGAAAATTGTAACTTTGTAATTATCTGACCAGGAGAAATTCACAAGAATACCACAAAACAAGGGCGAGTCTAGCCCCTTTTTAAGAAGGAGCTCAGCACCCCTAAAACTTGGAGTAAGAAATGTTGTTATTCTAAAATTTGTGTTCGTCTTTGACAAGGTTAAATAATGTCCAAAACATACTCCGTAGTTTGTGGTTTAAAATGTATGTGTTAAGGATGAAAATGAAAACACCCCCGCTTAGCAAATGGTATCATCCTCTTCTCTTCTTCTACTTCTCCTCTGTACCTGCACCGCTCAGCACAACCGTCATCCAGCGCGAAACACACGCAGCGTGAGAACCCGTTATGTAGTGTTGTGAATCAACTAAGTTGCTCCAAAGCTGTGTCTCACACTTCTTTCCTTTTACCTAGAGTTGTTCCGATTCCGAAACCATATCGGTGAGTACTGGAGTCAGTATCCTGAATCAACATGGTACACCTATAATAAGTGTTTATTTTCGGACTATTTTAGTCCAGCGGGTCGCCGCCGCTGTGGAGTAGCACAGGACATCACGTGCGTCTTTTCTGGTCAGTCGTCATGGAAACATGAAGCCCTGGCGTTTGGACCAGAGTAAAACAAACATATCACTGTATACACCAGTATGTGTGAAAACACTCACTGTGGCTTTTTAAATGAATTGTTATTCATTCCTAGATTTATATCTGTTATTTTTCAGTTGTGGCTGACTATCAAACTAGACAATAAAAGAAAGTTTAATGTTTTTCTTTTGCTGTATTTATTCATTCCTCACACACAGAGGATTTAACCTGAACCAGGCTTAACTCCTAGCATTACTCTCTCTCTCTCTCTCTCTCTCGTGTGTGTGTGTGTGTGTGTGTGTGTGTGTGGCCTGCCAGTGAGCAATGGACATACAACAGTTCTTTAAAAGAAAAAAGACAGATTTAGGTGAGAGACTAGGGACAGTCCATAATTACCAGCTATCTGTTGTTGTATCAAATGACTTATCTAGGCAATGGTCCCCTGCTTTTATTTTTTTTATTTATTTCAAACCCACAATGGAGAATACAGCTTCTCTTGTGAAAGGAATTTGTGATTTAAAAAAGTTTCTAAGCCCAATAATAATAATAATAATAATAAAGACATTTAAAATGACCCGTCTCTGTGTGGCTTTTGATCATATCCTTAGAATCTGTAAATGGTCTCCATAAAATTTTTGTGACATGATAAACTGACCTCAACTCTCCTGCCTACAATATATTTGTGTATGATTATCAGTGCCAAGGGAAAGAGAGGGAGATGGAGAAGGAGAAAGGGAAAGGGAGAGCATGCAGGAAGAACCAGGTGAGGAAACAACAACAATAAATTGACATATAGTGAATAGTGGCAAGCAAAACAGTAACTACTCATACTCCTATACTAACTTATAGGCATTAAGTAGCCTATATTACATTTACTTTTTGTAACATTATTTTACACCACATTTTTTCATAATAAAGGAGGAGGGAAACAACAGGGAGAGTCCATAAGGGATGAGAGGGAATTGACTAGTGAAAGAAATGAAGAGACAGAGGGAGTGCAACATAGAGACCACCAAGCCAAAGCAGCAGAGACAGAAGAGAGCTGTTCAGACTTAGGGGATAAGGACACTGGTCCTAAACAGTTAAAGCTGTCTCAATACCCTCATACTCAGTTTGGCACACAAAAAAAGAGCCTTTCAAGAACCATTTTTTGTAAATAATACAGAAGATGAATTACATTTTGTTGTCCAAGTACCTGTTACTTTGTTCAATGACAATAAAGTTGAATCTAATCTAACCAATCTGATGACTGTTGATACAAAAGGAGGCACATGGAGTTAACGGTCAGGAAAACCAGCTGAGTGAAGAAGGTTTTGTGTTTGTTACAGGGGGCTGTCTGTGTGAACTCTCACTATTAAGCTGGTGCTCTGAAAAGGTCTAAAAAAAAAAAAAAGAAACAAAATCTGGATTTTGGAGTTAGTTGAACCAATGTTAAAATGATAAAGTTATTTTTCAATAGACATATTTTTGTGTGAAAAGAGGGTGGGTGGTGGCAGTGGGGCTCATTGGGTGCTCAGCACCCCTAAAGCTCTGACCCTAGAATCGCCCCTGCCACAAAATACAGTTGTGCAGATGTTGTGTATTGAAGTATACGTAACACTAGATGGTGCTGTGCACTGTGTGTATATATATATATATAGAATACAGAGTGCAGAGGAAGAGAGTTATGAAGAGTTGTGCAGTTGTACTATAAAGAGCTGGTACATAAGACGAGAATCCTGAAGTTATTCTGGTAACTACACCACAGCAGACAGAAAGTAAAATAGTTTTGGACTGTTGCTTTCATCAATCACCCCTCTGTGGCCCTCAGTTTTAAGGTCATAATGCCTTATTTTTGAAGCCAGGAGTTTTTGCAAATAAATAATTGAATCAGGCCAAGAACAAACAGACTAACGGTCTTTATGAAATATTTCTCGGCCAATGTTGGATATTTAATTGGCTTCTAAATTCTGTCTATTTTTATTTAGATAACTTTTGCCATATCTAGGTTTATATCCTTTATAAAAGTTATCTATTGAAGAACGTATGCCAGCCTGAGTTGCTGTGTGCATGTGATAATAGCAGAGCTGTGTGCATTCATGCATAAAACTGAGATAAGAACATTACTAGTGAAAAAAACATGTTCACACAACCTTTAGTGATGTTACTTTCAAATGCGTAGTAAACCGATTACAGCTACAGACCTGTTTCTCCCGTCTCTTCATTCTGTCCTGTTTTAACAGGTTTATTCTCATCTGTCAGCCCGGCCCAATAAACGGGGCATGCAACATATGCATCAAATACATGATTTATAAATGCACAATTGTATTGTTAAATAAAATAACATTTCTAAAATAATTTATACCATATATATTTTAGAGCTGTCGATTTAAAGTAAGTTTAAATACATTTTATACCATAAAATATGTAAGAAAAACTGTGTGCAAAAAAACTTGCAAAATAAAAATTAAGTAAATCTTACTAGTCGTTTTTCTTCAGTGGGTTTACCAGGGTTATCCTTCTTTTATAAACTTTTGTCATAAAATGTATATGGTTTATTTAGAACCCTTTGTAGCAGGTCATAAGATACTTTATGTGATATTACTGTAGAAGCACATAGATATAGCGGTACAAACAAATAATACTTTATTAACTTTAAAACACATTGTGACGAGGAGGAGGGCATGGCCAGACCATGCACGGCTGGCATTGAATCAGCTGATCAGCGGGAGAGTGAGATAAAGGGGAGCCGGAGATGCCAGTTTGGGAGAGAGCATGCACGTGCATCTCTCTCTCTCTCTCTCTCTCACACAAACTGGTATCTCAGGCTCCCCTTTATCTCACTCTCGTGCAGCCACGTGCATCTCTCTCTTTCAAACTGGTGTCTCCAGCTCCCCTTTATCTCACTCTCCCGCTACCATGCGAGTATCTCTCTCTCTCTACCGAACTGGCGTCTCTAGCTCACCTTTATCTCGCCCTCCTGCTGCCACATATGTCTCTCTAACTCTCTCTCTCTCTCTCGAACTGGTGTCTCTGGCTCCTCTTTATATCGCTCTGCCGCATCTGTCTCTCTCTCTCTCTCTCTCTCTCTCTCTCAAACTGCTGTCTATAGCTCCTCTTTATCTCTCTCTCCCGTTGCCGCATGTGTCTCTCTCTCCCAAACTGGCATCTCCGGCTCCCCTTTATGTAGCTCTCCCGCTGGCACATGCATCTCTCTATCTACTGAACTGGCATCTCCAGCTCCCCTTTATCTCACCCTCCCGCTGCCATGTGCATCTCTCTATCTACTGAACTGGCGTCTCCGGCTCCCATTTATCTCGCTCTTCCGCTGACGCGTGCATCTCTCTCTCTCCCAAACTGGCTTCTCCAGCTCCCCTTTATCTAGCTCTCCCGCTGCCAAGTGCATCTCTCTCTTTCTCCCGAACTGGCATTTCCGGCTCCCCTTTATCTCACTCTCCCTCTGCCACGCACATCTCTCTCTCTACCGAACTGGCGTCTCCGCCTCCCTTTACCTCACCCTCCCGCTGCCATGTGCATCTCTCTCTCTCCCGAACTGGCATCTCTAGCTCCCCTTTATCTCGCTCTCCTGCTGATCAACTGATTCAGTTGATCAGCAAGTAGGTTATGTAATGTAAAGGCTATTAATCAAACAACAATAACAAGGAAACGAGAAAACCACTCACTACGTTTGGCTGAGAACTTGAGTAGCTTTAGAAGTATTAATGTAATAGAATATAACAGTGAGATTTTTATTTAATAATAAATCCCAGCGGACCACCCGTCCCCCAGCACGCTCGTTGACTCGTACCCAAAAAAAGGCAGTGAGCTACGACCAATCTTGGACCTGCAAGCTCGCCCCGGTTCAGAGCATCTCTTTTCTCAGCACGGAGTTAGACTCAGTCTCAATGTTAGTGCATCTCACGAACGAGCGCGCACAGTCCGTGCTGAAACGCCTCACGTTGTTCAAACTAGGCATAGCAGTTCCTTCCAGTGGTCCTGGGGCATATGGCATCCTCTGCGGCTGTCACGCCACTCGGGCTGATGCATATGAGACCGCTTTAGCACTGACTTCAGACTCGAGTCCCGAGATGGGCATGGCGCCATGGCACATACCGTGTGTTCATCACCCCTCTTGTCACCAGACTCTCAACCCCTGGACAGACCTCTATTTTCTGCGGATAGGAGTCCCCTTAGAGCAGGTTTCCCGGCGTGTCATGGTTGCCATAGATGCCTCCTAAATGGGTTGGGGCACCGCGTGCAACGGGCACCCAGCCGCCGGCTCCTGGACGGGGCCCCACTACTCCGGGCAAGCACGTCTTGATCCATTCAGACAGCAACACTGCGATAGCATACATATATCATCAAGGCGGTGTGCGCTCTCGTCGTATGTCACAACTCGCCTGCCATCTCCTCGGCGGACACAATGGCGGACGTGCTGTCACGACAGGTTTTGCCCAGCGGAGAGTGAAGGCTCCACCCCCAGGTGGTCCAGCTGATTTGGTAATGGTATGGCAAAGCACAGGTAGATCTGTTCGCTTCCCAGGAAACCTCCCACTGCCCGCTCTGGTACTCCCTAGTGGAGGCTTCCCTCGGGACAGATGCTCTGGCACACAGCTGGCCCCGGGGCTGTGCAAGTTTGCATTTCCTCCAGTGAGCCTACTTGCACAGGTGCTGTGCAAGGTCAGGGAGGAAGAGGAACAAGTCACTTTGGTGGCCCCTCATTGGCCCACCTGGACTTGGTTCTCGGATCTTACACTCCTCGAGACAGCATCTCCCTGGCAGATCCCCCTGAGGAAGGATCTTCTTTCTCAGGGACAGGGCACCCTCTGGCATCCACGCCCAGACCCCTGGAACCTCCACATCTGGCCCCTGGACGGGATGTGTAAGATCTAACTGGCCTACCACCTGCTGTCATAGACACGATCAACCAAGATAGAGCTCCCTCTACCAGGAAGCTTTACATCCTGAAGTGGCGCTTGTTCACAAACTGTGTTCTTCCTGATCTGAAGACCCGCAGAGATGCACATTCGGGTCAGTGCTCTCATTTCTGCAGGAGAGGTTGGAGGGGAGGCTGTCGCCCTCCACCTTGAAGGTGTATGTAGCCGCTAACTCAGCTCACCATGATGGAGTGGATGGCAAGTCCATAGGGAAGCACGACCTGATCATCAGGTTCCTTAGAGGTGCCCGGAGGCTGAACCCTCCCAGGCCATGCCTGTTCCCCTCATGGGATCTCTCCCTGGTCCTTTCAGGCCTTCAGAGACCCCCTTTCGAGCCGTTAGAATCAGTCGAGCTCAGAGCTCTCTACTTATAGACAGCCCTCCTGATCGCGCTCGCTTCCATCAAGAGGGTTGGGGACCTGCAAATGTTCTCTGTCAGCGACACTTGCCTAGAGTTCGGTCCGGCAGATGCTCACGCCATCCTAAGAACTCGACCGGGCTACGTGCCCAAGGTTCCTACAACTCCCTTCAGGGACCAGGTAGTGAACCTGCAAGCGCTGCCCTGGGAGGAGGCAGTCTCAGCCTTTTCGTCGCGTGTCCGGTACGTGCTTTGTGTACCTATGTGGACCGCACGCAGAGCTTTAGACATTCTGAGCAGCTCTGCTTTGGCGGACAGCGGAAAGGGAATGCTGTCTCCAAACAGAGGCTTGCCCACTGGTTCGTTGACGCCATCGCTTTGGCCTATCACACCCAGGCCGTGCCCGCCCCCTTGCAGGTTCGAGCACACTCAGTGAGAAGTGTGGCATCCTTATGGGCACTGGCCAACAGCACCTCCCTAGCAGACATATGCAGAGCAGCGGGCTGGGCAACACCCAATACCTTCACGAGACTCTTCAATCTCAGGGTTGAGTTGGTCTCGTCCCATGTTCTCTCAGGTCCTAGGATGTTCTTCCTCCCTAGCCCTTTGGTTCTTGACTGCAGAGGAATTCCCGACCAGATGCACTACGAGTTCTAATGACTCTGTGCTGGGAGAGGTGCTCCACAGGAGTCAGATCTCACGGTAAACCCCTGTGATGTATTTTCCGTGGTCAAATTCAGAGGTAAACGAGGCTTTCAAGAAAGACCCCTAATGTCGCTTTACTAGACACAATGTAGAAGTGAGCAATTGAATCATGGTATATGTAAATGTCTACATACACTAATACAATTTAACATAAAAAAATTGTACTGCAACATCATTAAGAACTAACATGAAATAGCAATGAACAATGTTTTATGTATAAATGAACATAAACGAAAACCAAGAGAACAAATGTATGAAAAAATATTAATTGTTATTTCTTGAAACCTAATTTGGAATGTAATACATTACGTGTTCATGTGTATGTAATCTTAAGGTAAAGTGTATAAATTACACCCCTCATGCCTTAAAATTTTAATTATCTGTACATCCAGTGGTCAAATGCTGGTTTTGACCGCTCCATCTTCACCTGGCTAATGACAGGTATCAGGTCTGTGTGCAATTTCACAACCCTCCCCTTCTCCATATCTTCCAAAAACACTCAAAGACATACCAAACATATATCGTAAGTAATCTGATTAAAACTGAAATATTTGAAAGATTTAAAAAAGAGAAAAAATTACAAATGTACATTTATCCATTTGGCAGATGCTTTTATCCAAAGCAACTTACAGTGCACTTATTACAATGACAATCCCCCCAGAGCAACCTGGATTAAGTGTCTTGCTCAAGGACACAATGGTGGTGGCTGTGGGGATCGAACCAGCGACCTTCTGATTACCAGTTATGTGCTTTAGTCCAATACAGCACTACCACTCCACAAATAATTAACAATTTACAGCAGTTGCCTAATATGTTGTCTCATGGATTGCCACATTTTGCATTTTTTCAGCAGCTCTTGCTGGAGCGGTGTGTTTTTAGATGCTGTATTAAGAAAGAATAAACGACTTTAAAAACGCCTCTCGAGACACCTGTGTCCTGCTCTAATTGTGCCACTGCTTTTAGCCTTTAAGTGCAAGGACGCAATCTGAAGGATCCCTTTCTATTTCTACAATAAAATGTCTTAAAGTAATGATAAAACTGGGAGTGTGAAACAGGGCGAGGCCAGATACCTCCAACTGGGTGGACCTCTATCCTGTGCCAGATTTCATTGTCAATATAATGAAGTGCACACCTTTGCTCTGCCATTAGAGTTACTCTTTCCTCATTTATGAAGATTAATAGTTATACAGTTATATACTGATACAAACAATTACTATGTTTAATATTAGTAATTTACTTTAATAGACCACAGTGATGTGATGAAAATAAATAAATTAGGCTATAATATAAGCCATAGAATAATAATATATAATAAATTAATACAATAGATAAGATGCAATAAACATTATTAGACACTTTTCCTTTTGCAGTGCACAGGCTTTGGCTCGATGACCGAATCTTTCATTAAGCTGACAAACTCTCTCATTTAGTTGATGTTTTGTGCTTCATGAAGCTGCTGTCTTGTCACTAAATACTTGTATTTTGAATTGTATGTAAACCGAGAGATTAGATGAAAAACACGAGTCAAGTGATATTTAACTGTTCTATAGACTTGTGGAGTGCTACTTTTCATTTTTAATGAAATACTTGTTTACTTTCTAACAGCAACTCAAACTCTTACTGTTACTGTCACATTTGAAAATGCTAATTCAATTTACATGCAACTAAACAGCTACATTTTATAAAACTCATATATCAGTTTAATCTTCAATTATCGCATATGTGTTTTTCTTGTTTAACTCTGACTCACCCAGTTGTTCCAGTTCTACAGTTGTGTTGCTGAAAAACCTCCAGCAAACACTTGACACATATAAACTTTGCATGGAATGCAGCGCAGTTTTGCATTATTATTCATTAAAACAGTTTTTTGTCTCATGATTAATGGCACTTGGTTGTGAGCGCTCTCCGTTTCAGTTTGAAGTGATTGGAAACAATGACCGCTTAGAAAGAAAGGACATGTAAAGAAAATAGTGCACAACTGCGAACATAAATTATGAAAAATGTCGAGATAGAAAGCTCTCGCTCTCTCACACACAGTCAGCACACACACAAAGAGAGAGATGCCATATAAAGGTTTAAATGGCTTTTAATGGTAAATGAATGTATGACGACTGTAAAGAGCACATTAATATGAAAACTAAGGCAAATTTTGACATCACGCCAGACTCTCAGCCAGACGTCCAAAAAAAGGACAGGTTTGGATAAAAGAGGATGTGGTCACCTCTAGCACTTGACATTAACTTTTTTCACTGGTCGCTGTAGTTTTTAGTGTTAAACATTTATTGGAAAAAAAACTAAACTTCATCTTATCCGCTAAGACCATATGCCAATAAGAGTAAACAAAAATGGCCATTATGATGAATAATAATTCCATGTTCAGGGAAAATGTGGACAATTTGCATATCATTCAGGAACATTATGCCATTTTTGTACTTTGTAATTGTGGTGAAACTATAGAAGAAGCACATTTGAATATTTCATTTTTAATCTACTCAAGTAAAATGTATTACTATGATATATTTATATATATAAAAAAAAAATGCATTGGATTTTTTTTTTCTTGTACTGTAATTAGAGCAAGACCATCTTGGTCAACCAGAGAACAGCATGATTTGTCCACCAGCCAGACCAGCGCTATTGTATCACTAACCAACATAAACCAGCCTGGACCAGCATGAAATTCATGCTGGTTTATGCTGGATATTTCAGCAGGCATGTTTAATATTTACAAGATATTAATTCTGCTTTAAAAAATGTAAATACATAAAAAAGAAGTCGGCACAATAGCATAACAAGTCATTTTATTTGCAATTTTAGAAGTAAAACTGAGTTTTAAAGCTGCACCTACTAAAACTTTTCAAGATCTTTTTAAAAACCTGACATCTACAGAACTACCCTACTTTTACTTTCACTTTTTACATTCACATATGCTTTAAATCTGTTTACATTTGTTTTTGAGTTGAGTTATGCAAATAGGGGCCTCAGTGAAACACAAGAGTCATCACAGGACAGGTCAGGACACAGCAAGTCAAATATTTTGGCATGGGTTCAGAAAAGGGTATACAACGCAGAGGGGTGCCATACAAAGGGAACAGACCTAAAGGGCAACACCTCAAACTCTGCGTCATGTTCGCCTTGAACATTCCCGAACAATGTGTGCAGGACGCATTATCCTGCTGAAAGAGGCCACTGCCATCAGGGAATGCCATGAAGGAGTGTACTTGATCCCTAACAATATTTAGGTAGGTAGCTTGTGTCAAATTGACATCCACATGAAAGCCCAGAAGCAGGGTTTCCCAGCAGAACATTGCCCAGAGCATCAAACTCCCACCACCAAGACTTCTTGAGTCAACTGTTTTTGGTTAATCTGTGTATGTCGGCTACTCTGAGTTCTTTTGGCTCTTTCAGTCTGTGCACTGCTGTGGGAATCACTGTGTTTCCATTCACAATACAACTGCACTCTGAAAACAAGAAGCTCACAGTAAAAAATATTCTGTATGACTTAAACTGAAGGACATCACTGAAGTCTCAGTTTGTCAGTGCTCATGAGAGTTTGAACAAACATTCCAGGAATTGGTATATGTCTGTTGATTTAGTTAGTTACACCACTGAATCGGGCTGTGTTTCCTCTGTTTCTTCACTCCTGCCAGCCTCCTGATCTTGTGTTTGTAGTAGAGGATTCATTTCTACTGTGTTCGGGTTCGATCCTGTGACTGCAGTTTCATCAGATCCTGCTACATTCTGAGTCTGAGACAAGACATGCATTTTAAACAGTATCTACACAACATCTCTCTGCTATTGGAGAATTGATCAATATCATGAAAGTAGGCCTATCTTCTATTTATTGCAGATGAGTGTTGTTGAGATGTGAGATATGATACGCACTTGACATGATTGTAGACACTTCTTGATCCCTGTGTGTTCAGAGCAGTGAAAAAAAGAGATATTTAGTATCTTGTTTAGAAATTGATCTAATTTAAAGCACATGAACAAAACATATCACATATCACATTTATCACACAATGAATTAATCTCATGTGTGATGTCAGATGTGTAGCAACATTTATCACACAAGTATCACTATAATTCTCCTTCTGTCACTCACTCGACGTTGTGTCGATATAGTGACACTAGGGGTCACTCTTGGGAGCCCCAAACACCTCAGATCTATGTGAAAAGGCCAATAAGAATTGGCTATTGGAATTTGCATGCTAATAAAAGCAGCTGGCTCACAACCACTCATTCATACTTTTTCTTCGGAGCTGAGCGGTTGTGTTCAGCGAGCTGAATACCTCTGCTGGTCCATTGACCTCTAAGAAGTGAATTGCTGTTGGATATATGGCGCATTTCAGTGGCTTTCCCTCCTTCTGCAGTGGTTGCTGCACTTCGACAGCCTAAGAGCATATATATTCCAGCAAAAGAGTATATTTTCTCTAATTGAGCAACACATTGATGTGAACGTCTTTTTAAATACATCCTTCCGTCTCTGTGTAGTTTCTGGGTGCAGTCATTATCTCTCCACCTCTGATGGCCACGATTGCTGCCTCAAGTTTCTGGGCCCTAATAATGTTGAGGAACCTCAAGTTCATGGATGCTTCATGTTCTCATTGCGAGACCATGACCATGACAATGTTAGGGTCGCTGCTTTCTTTCTTCTGGGGGAAAGCCACTTCAGTCTTCCCCCACACCAGAGCTTCTACCTATGGGTACGAGGCCAGCCCGGTTGACGCTGGAGGCGATTTGGGGGCTCCAATGGGTTTGGTTCCGCTGGTTATCCCCCACAAAGCACTCATTCCCCAGCATGCACGCTTGTTCATTCCGGTCCAGTTCTTGAATGAGACAGGCAGCTCGCCTCAGTGCCAGCCTGATGTCTCTTTCAGAGCTCGCAAGATGGATGAAATTTAGATTGCTGAATCGGAGCAGACAGCAGATGCACTGTCATGGCAGGTGACACTCAGGGACGAGTGGAGACTCCACTCCCAGGTGGTCCAGCTGATTTGGAGTCGATTCGGCAAAGCACAAGTAGACCTGTTTGCTTCCCGGGAATCCTCTCACTGCCCAATCTGGTACTCCCTGACAGGAGCTCCCTTCAGGACAGACGTGCTGGCACACAGCTGGCCCCGGGGGCTGGGCAAATATGCATTCCCCAATGAGCAGACTCTGTGCAAGGTCAGGATAGATGAGAAACAAGTCACCCTCATGGCATCATAAAGGACCACCCAGACTTGGTGGGTCCCCTGAGGGAGGATAGCCTCAAATTCCACTCACCAATTCTCATTGGCCTTTTCTCACAGATCTGAGGTGTTTGGGGCTCCCAAGAGCGACCCCCTAGTCTCACTACATCAACACAATGTCTTGTTCCCACCATCATGGAATGGAGGTTATGACAGTAACCGAGACGTTATGACAACATAACTTCCCAAAGTAGAGATAAAGGGTAAATAAACATGAGACTCACTAGATGCAAATTGTCCTGAAATCAGCACAGATAAGACAAACAGTCCTTCAGAGGGAAAAATAATGAATCTCAGATCCAGCACTGCACGATCACCATTAACTAATAACAAAAATTTTAATATTAGAGATAATATAATCATATACTGTGCTTGACAAAAAATTACCCTAAAAGAACAAGAGCTCATTAATGATCATATTAATGTTGTATGTAGTATAACTGCTACTAATAAATGTTGATAAATTGAGATTACATGATTACATGAACTGGTTTCTGGCTCAATATGAGACACCTCAATTATATATCTCTGTACAGTCACTCAGCAAAAACTAAAATGACCTTACTAATAGCCTATAAATAGGGAAGCCTGGGGCTTTCAAACATATACTTCAAAACCTTCTAAAATTAGAATATTTTTTGTGAATTTTTTCCTCCAAATTAGAATTTCAATATCATAATATTTTATCCACTACATGCTAAATAATTAAAGTGATTTAGTTGTTTTTGTTAAAAAGTAACCAAGACTTTAAAGTAAATGGCAATAAAAAATAAATAAAAAAAAACCCGATTAATATTTACAGGAGTAAAAACAAACTTGCCCTGGTCTCCCCTATGTCTTTCATGATCTTTATAAATTAGATGGAAACATTGTCTCAGTGGAATTGTATAAAACACAGTATAATGTTGTTGTGTTGTGTTAACTCACATGTTTTCAGTATCAGTTCTGTCATCAGTGTAACAGCGCTTATTAAAACAACACCAACTGATCCAAACAGGTACACAGGGACAAAACGATAAAAATCTGTAAAACAACGTTCAGAAATTGTTTCACGAAATCACCTTAGGCTTCACTATCATCACTACCCACTAAAATAAGGGTTTCAAAAGTACAACATTGACATTATTAAATGTAATTATTTTATTATAATCATTTGGAGAAAATTAGTCCACATTGACAAACACTATAGAAAAACACTGAATAACTAAAACCTTGTCATTATTCAAGAATACATGTACAATAATTTATGAATCTTCATTCATTTGACCTTTACTTTCTCAACAATTTGTTTGTCTTTGATCTGTGTGGTATATAATGTGATTTAAGCCCTTCATTTTTCTACAGCTCTTCTGACACTGATCCAGTGTATTCACATGTCAGCCTCTTCCATTAGAAATTACATTTAGAACATTTGGGACTGAAACAACAGTCACAAAACAGTTTCTTTTCTAAAAACAGTTCCCGGTCTGTCGCTCTCTCGACGTTGTGTCGGAGAAGCGACACTAGGGGTCTCTCTTGAGTGCTGAATATGCCTCTGATCTATGAAAAAAGGCCAATGAGAAGTTGGCAGACAGTATTTGCATACCCCGCCCCCGGACATACGGGTATAAAGGTGAGGAAATACGTCGAGTTCATTAAGAAATTTTCTTCGGAGCCGATGGTCGTGTATGCAGTCAGCTGCGAGTTACACACCTGTTCCTGTTCCTCTGACGCTGCTTGCTGTTGGATTCTACGGCGCACTACAGCGGCTTTCTCCTTCTCTGCACGGCAGTGCAATTTGCACCTGGGCGCTTCGACAGCGCAGTTAAAAGAGATATTTTCTCTAAAAGAGCAAATATACAGCTGGCGTTGAACGTCCTTTTCAGAACGCATCTTTTTAAAGACGTGATTCCGCCTCTGTAAAGTTTCTGGATGCGGTTGATTTCTCCCCACCTCTGACAGTCATAAAAGCTGCCTTGCGTGCCTGGGCTGCGATTACATGCAGGCAGCATTTTATGAATGGTCTATGTTCTCTGTGCGAGAACATAGCCATGACAGCATTGCGGTCGCGGCTTTCTTTTATCATGAGAGAAAGCCAATTCAGCCGCCCCCCACGCCTCGCCTCCTTCCTACGGGAATTGGGCAGGCGCCATGGGTGATGAAAGCGATTTGGGGACAATGACAGGCTCTGTTGACCGGATAAATCCCCTCGAACCACCTGCCTCCCCGGCACGCTTGCTTGCTTTCCGTCCGAGCTCGGGATGAATGCGACCCGCATTGCGGCCGGCCTGCCGGTCCCTTGAGCTCCCAGAATTGGATGATGACATCGCCACTGCATCGGAGAGAGACTGATGCTAATGACTCGTCTGGGCCGCCAACTTTGGGTCTGCGTGCCCAGTCTGAGCCTGACGCACATAGGTCCGATATGCTTAAAAATGCTCACACAAGAACACATTTAAACTTGCGTTCGGCATCTAGATTGGTTTGCAGCAGTAGACCTGAAGGACGCGTACTTCCACGTCTCAATTCTGCCTCGACACTTCGCGTTCAACGGCCAGGCATATCAGTACGAAGTCCTCCCCTTCGGCATGTCTCTGTCCCCTCGTGTCTTTACGAAAGTAGCAGAGGCAGCACTTGCCCCGCTACGAGAAGCTGGCATTCGCATACTCAATTGGCTCATTCTGGCCCGATCCTGAGAGTTACTATGCACTCACAGAGACCAGGTGCTCAGGCACCTCAGCCGTTTGGGGCTTCAGGTCAACTGAGAAATGAGCAAGCACGCCCCAGTTCAGAGCATCTCTTTTCTCGGCATGGAGTTAGACTCAGTCTCAATGTCAGCCCGCCTCGCCAACGAGTGCACGCAGTCAGTGCTAAAACCCCAGGCCATTGAACTGAATACTCTTCTGGCCTCATTTGACTTGGAAAGACTACACACCACAGCAACTCACAGGTCGGGCAACCAGCTGGACCTCATTTTTACACGTAACTGTACCACCTCTAATATTCTTGTTACACCTTTACATGTTTCTGATCACTACTTTGTTCAATTCAACATGATTCTCCCATCCATTGTAAAACCGACCCCACCTTTGGTTTCCTTTCGCCATAACCTCCGTTCCCTCTCACCCTCTCGCCTTTCCACTGATGTCTCTGCCTCTCTTCCCACAATAAATGTATTTTCCATGCTTGATGTGAACACTGCCACAGACACACTTAGCTCTACTTTAACAACCTGTCTAGACAACATCTGTCCTCTCTCCTCTAGACCAGCACGGACTACACCACCCAGCCCCTGGCTGTCTGACGTCCTTCGTGCACATCGGACTGATCTCAGGGCAGCTGAGAGGAGATGGCGGAAATCTAAAGATCCAGCTGATCTAGGTAAATATCAGCTTCTGCTCGCAACTTTTTCAAATAACGTTAAAACTGCAAAAACTTCATATTACCAGACCAAGATCAACAGCACCACAGACACTCGTAGCTTGTTTAGAACATTTAACACACTTCTCTGCCCTCCCCTCCACCACCTGACACATCACTGACAGCAGATATATTCAGCCACATTTTTTACTGATAAGGTTACAGCCATCAGCAATACATTCACAGCACCACACCCTGTCAAACACCTGGCTCCTGTATGCAACCCTTCTTTCCCTATGTTCTCTCCTTTAACTGACACTGAGGTCTCTAAACTCCTCCTCTCCAACCACCCCACAACCTGTTCCCTTGACCCCATTCCATCACACCTTCTCCAGGCCATCTCTCCGTCCATCCTACCGGCACTTACACACATAATTAACACATCCCTTCTTGCAGGCACTTTTCCCACTACATTTATGCAGGCTCGAGTAACCCCACTGCTGAAAAAACCTGCACTTAACCCCACACAGATAGAACACTACAGACCAGTCTCTCTCATCCCATTCATGGCAAAAACACTTGAAAGGGCAGTTTTCAATCAGATCTCCGCCTATCTCTCACAGAACAAGCTGCTGGATGACAATCAGTCGGGCTTCAAAAGTGGACACTCCACTGAGACTGCCCTGCTGTCTGTCATCGAGTCGCTGAGACAGGCGAGAGCTGAATCGAGATCATCCGTTCTGATTTTGCTGGACCTTTACATTTACATTTACATTTATGCATTTGGCAGACGCTTTTATCCAAAGCGACTTACAGTGCACTTATTACAGGGACAATCCCCCCGGAGCAACCTGGATAAAGTGTCTTGCTCAAGGACACAATGGTGGTGGCTGTGGGGATCGAACCAGTGATCTTCTGATTACCAGTTATGTGCTTTAGTCCACTACGCCACCACCACTCCTTTCTGCTGCCTTTGACACAGTCAACCATCAGATCCTACTCTCCACCCTCTCTAAACTGGGTATCACTGGAACTGTGCTTGACTGGTTCAACTCTTATCTCTCAGAAAGGTCCTTTGAGGTAGCATGGAGAGGGGAAGTATCCAAGCCACACAAGTTACTTACTGGGGTACCTCAGGGATCAGTGCTTGGGCCACTTCTCTTCTCCATATACACAACATCACTGGGACCCATCATCCAGTCACATGGTTTCTCTTACCACTGCTACGCTGATGACACGCAACTCTACTTGTCTTTCCAGCCCAACGACACCACAGTGACCGTTCGAATCGCTGCCTGTCTGGCAGACATCTCGGCCTGGATGAAGGAACACCACCTTCAACTCAACCCTGCCAAGACCGAACTCCTTGTCTTTCCAGCCAACCCTGCTGTTGAACACAACATCACCGTGCAGCTGGGTCCAACTACAGTTTCGCCTTCCAAAGCGGTCAGAAATCTAGGGGTAACCATTGATGATGGGCTAAATTTCTCAGACCACATTTCAAAAACTGCAAGATCTTGTAGATTTACACTCTACAATATCAGGAAGATAAGACCCTTCCTCTCTGTACATGCCACACAACTGCTCGTTCAGTCCCTTGTCATAACTAGACTGGACTACTGTAACGCTCTCATTGCAGGCCTTCCTGCATGTGCTATTAGACCTCTCAAAATGATCCAGAATGCAGCAGCACGTCTGGTCTTTAATGAACCTAAGAGAGCACATGTTACACCACTCTTTGTCTCTCTCCACTGGCTGCGGTTCATGCCCGTTTTAAATTCAAGGCCCTGATGCTGGCATATAAAACAGTCACTGGGTCTGCTCCAGCATACCTTAAAACATTTATGCAGAGCTACGTTCCCACCAGAAGCCTGCGGTCGGCTAAGGAGCGTCGCCTTGTCGAACCAAAACAAAGAGGCACCAGAACACTTTCCCGGACTTTCAGTTTCATCATACCACGGTGGTGGAATGACCTTCCCAACTCAATCCGGGAAGCTAACTCACTCTCTATCTTCAAAAAGCGGCTAAAAACACATCTTTTCCAAAAGCACTTAACCGGTCAATAAAAAAAAAAAAAAAAAAAAAAAATTATATATATTTACATTTCTTGTTGCACTTAATTCTGTTTTGTATACTATTATGATGATAGTGAAACTTTGTAATATGGCACTTTTTGTACCACTGTCTCCCTAAGATGATTCAGCTGATGTTCTTCCTCTTTTTGTAAGTCAGCTTTGGATAAAAGCGTCTGCCAAATGAATAAATGTAAATGTAAATGAATAAATCTAAAATGCCTTAAAGGGCCTTCAGAGACCCCACTTTGAGCCACTAGAATCAGTTGGACTCAGGGCCCTCAACCTAAAAGACTGCCCTGCTGATCGTGCTCGCCTCCATCAAGAGGGTCAGGGACCTGCAAGCGTTCTCTGTTAGCGACACTTGCCTGGAGTTCGGTCCGGCAGACACACACGTGATCCTAAGACCGCAACCGGGCTATGTGCCCAAGGTTCCTACCACATCCGTCAGAGACCAGGTAGTGAACCTGCAAGCGCTGCCCCGGGAGGAGGTAGACCCAGCCCCTTCGTTGCTGTGTCCGGTACGTGCTTTGCATACCTACTTGAACCTCACGCAGAGCTCTAGACGTTCTGAGCATCTCTTTGTCTTCTTTGGCGAACAGCAGAAAGGGAACGCTGTCTCTAAACAGAAGCTTTCCCACTGGGTCGTGGATGCCATTTCATTGGCCTATCACACCCAGGCTGTGCCCCCCCCACCCCTTTTGCGGGTCCGAGTACGCTCAACAAGGAGTGTTGCGTCCTCTTGGGCACTGGCCAGGGGCACCTCCCTAGCAGACATATGTAGAGCAGCGGGTTGGGCAACACCTAATACCCTTACTAGATTTCTACAATCTCAGGGTTGAGTCAGTATCGTCCTGTGTTTTCTCAGGTCCGAGCCGGTAGAACTTGGTAACATGCTGACGGACTGACTGGGTGGATCGCTTGCACCTAGCTCCCTTTCCCTTGGCAGAAGTAAAACTGTACACTTTCTCCCCCAGGAGATTCCGCATATTCGGATCCCTGGATGATTCCTCCCTAGCTCTTGTGGGTCCGCAGATCAGTGGAGGAAATCGCCGACCCAATCCACTGCGGGTACTTAATCTACCCTGTACTGGAATAGGTGCTCCACAGGGCAGGACTCCTATGTGGACTCCCCCTGTGTGTATTATCCGTGGTACACTTCCCTTACGAGTGGACCCGCGTCTCCCTTAGGCAGTCCCGGCTGCCCTCCGGCCGCCGTGTTGTAGCAACTCCCCCATCCTAGCGATGCTGGATCTACCACTGCGCCACATTCCACATGCCGCCTAAAAACCCATGTGAGGTATTCACCACTCTTACCTCCCCTTCCGGGCAGGAGTGGTCTCCACAGGGTGAGAAAGAATAGTAAACTGAAAGAATAGTAAACTGGGTAAGACCCCCTTCCCTCGATGCATGTAAGGGCCCCGGCCGTTTCTTGCTCTATGCGGAGAAACATAGAGAGAAAAGAGGCCCAGCCAGTTCCCAGGTTGGCAAGCATCGCCTTGTTCCCCTGTCTAGGGTAACCAGATGGATTCCGACGACTCTTTTGGGGCATTGGGGAAGGGTACGTGCAGTCTGACACAGCTGGTCGCCTTTGCACGTAAAATACCTGCCCGCTCTGGTGTCAGCATAACACGTACACGGCTCAGTGCATGGCGTGATTTAAATTGGACCCCTAGTGTCGCTTCTCCGACAAAACTTCGAGAGAGCGATAGACGGGGAACGTCTGGGTTACGGATGTAACCTCCATTTCCTGATGGAGGGAACAAGACGTTGTGTCTTCCCAGCCACGTCCTGAATGAACTCGACATATTTCCTCGCCTTTATACCCGTATGTCCGAGGGCGGGGTATGCAAATACTGTCTGCCAACTTCTCATTGGCCTTTTTTCATAGATCAGAGGCATATTCGGCACTCAAGAGAGACACCTAGTGTCGCTTCTCCGACACAACGTCTCGTTCCCTCCATCAGGGAACGGAGGTTACATCCGTAACCTAGACATTTTCCTTTGAAATACATAAAAACAAAAGAATAAGTTTAATACTACTGCCTCTGAATTAATTAATGAACCATGAACCATTCATGTCTTCATGCCACTCAATGTACTCAAACTAATACAGGTGAAGTTGCACACTTAAGTAGTAAAACATCACACAGAGAAGATTATCAAAGTCAATGATCTATACTGTACCATGAGCAATAAAAATATAATAGGGATCTGTAAACTTCATAATTATCCAGAGTATTTGCAGAAACACAATCACACAGGCCCATCCAATAGGATCTATATCAGAAAAAGAGAAAAATGAAGCATTTCTTCATTACAATTTCTTTAAAGTGCCTAATTTACAGTACAGTCCAATATTTGTATTCTTAACTTAAGTGGCTTTTTCAGTGTTATATGAAGTACCCAATCATCATACTTAAGTAAAGGTAAAGATACTTTCATGGAAATTGACTCAAGTAAAAGTTAAAAATATGATAAAAATACTTGAGTAAAAGTATTAATGTAAGTGATTTTAGGTAGAGATCTGCAGAGGCCTTAAAATGATCCCAAACCTGATCCACGTGACCCGACCGGTACCATCAGGTTTTAAGCCAGAACCCGACCCAAACCTGCTCACTCTCTTTATAATTTCTTCTCTAAGTAATATGCTGTATGTAAGCATCATGAATAACATTCATAGCAGTATAATAACAGTAAATACACACAGGCAATTAACATAACATGGCAAGGTGGCCCCTCAGCACACCAGAGAAGACAAAAAAAACGTTAGAGAAAATGGAAGCAACCACCTAAAAAAAAGTATTTCACACCCCTTGTGGCCCAAGGTTTGTAACCAGCAGAGCAACGCAAGATCACACATAATGTATGTACAATGGGTCCATGCATTGGCCAAGCGCTCGCATCTATTTGCTTGAAGTATGTTTCGGCCCTAAGAGCACGTGTGTGAAAACAAGTTCTGTAGGCCGATTTATTGTTAAATTAATTACAAACCCAAATCGAAGTAATTTGTGAAAAACTGACCGAACCCAGCCAGAAACTCGATGTGTTTTTGGGTCCCGTCATGCCCAGGTCGGGTTGTAGACCTCTAATATTTAATATTAAAAGTGTAAGGAAATAGCTTTGATCAATTCAAAAGAATCAAAATGATCAAAAGTTTTGACTCAAATTATTGCTTTCCAAATAGATTTGCTAAATGTATCGTTCAGTCCGCTCTTTAAACTGATTTGACAGATTCAAAAGAATCAAATTGACCAAAACATTTGTACTCAAACTATTCGCTAAATGAATCCTTCAGTCCATTCTTTGAACAGACTTGAAAAATTCAAAAGTCAAATTGATAAAAAGATTAGACTCATACAATTATTTTCTGAATAGATTTGCAAGATGAATTCTTCAGTCTGCCCTTTGAACTGATTTGATCGATTCAAAATAATCAAATTGTCAAAAGATTAGACTCAAAATATTTGTATAATGAATCGTTCAGTCCACACTTTGAACCATTTTGACAGATTCAAAAGATTCAAATTGGTCAAAGGATTAGACTCAAACTATTATTTTACTAATCGCTAATAGTTCAGTACGTTCTTTGAACTGATTTGACAGATTCAAACGAACCTAATTGATCAAAAGATTCGACTCAAATGATTCTTTCGCAAATCAGACACCACCTTCACCGAGCCGCGTGCAGATTACATTTGAAGCTGTGTTTATTTAATTGAAAGTAACAAAAGGGTCTGTAGAAGTATATATGAGAAAAATTTAAAATTTTCTCTTCAAAATGTAGTGAAGTAAAATACTTGAGTAAAGCTGAGTAAAGTTCCTGATGCTACACAAATATCATCATACCTTTTTCCTTTTCCGTTGTCATGATGAAAAAAACAATCATTACGCCATTCATCACTAATATGACAATTATCCACTGTGTCCTTATGACTGATTCTGAAACTGAAAAAGATAAAAGTGTGAGAATGATTTCATTCATCAAACTCTTTCTAACAGAAATAGCGCTTAAAAGGTGTTTAAAATTGCCAATACCATTCTATGTGAAAATGATCAGATAGGCCTAAAAGAGAAAACATCTCATTTTTATGAGAAAATGTCTCTTGAATATCAATCATGTGTTCGAAATCCAAACAAACTTGGAAGAAAATACTTACAGCCAAGCCTGTAGCATTTATAAAACAATGTGTCATTTGTCATTGTTATCATCACTGGTAAAACTGCAACAATGAAAAGTCCTAAAAACAGGAGGTATTGAAATAATTAGTTGATAAATGTTGGATGTTACTGCCAGATTCACAGCTGATTGTTGATTTGAAAATAATTTTTGTGTGTTTGAGTGTTCCCTTTACAAAAAGCTTCACTATGATGCTGCGCTTTGCTAAGTGTTTTTGGGAACAATCCTGCATTGTGACCAGCTGTGAATATGTGTGTAACACGTCAATGAACATTGACCAGAATGTATAGCCTTGGCTGGTGAGATCATTAGATGCACCTGTGGCCAGGCTATAAATAGACGAGTCACCAGCGTGTCATCAGATCCGTTTTCTTCAGAGCAAACTGCTGTGTGTCTCACAAGCCTGTCAGAAACTTTCTTTCCTCTGCTAGGATTTAGAATTTGTTAGGCAGTGCACAGTGAACCTTTTCTCCTTTACCTCTTTCTATATATATATATATTAAATAGAAAAGAAAAAGGTGAAAAAATTTCAATTTTGTTTTGTTTGTTTGGGGGAAGAGCATGCTGCCAGGCTGGGTAGCGGTCTTAAGTGGTCGTCCAGCTCAAGGGGATGGGAGGGTCATCAGCTCGGTTGTCACAGTAACTGTCTCGAGTTGATGGTGGTATTTCTGGCCCTGAAATACTTCCTCCAGAGGCTACCATGTCTTGGTGCAGGTGGGCAATACAGCGGTAGTCTCTTACATAAACCATCAAGGAGGTCCACGTTCACGTCAGCTACATTTCTGGCACGTCGGATTCTCCTTGGGGCCCAGTGCAAGCCCCTGTCATTCAGGGCAGTTTATATCCCTGGATGCCCGTATGTGGGAGCAGATTTACTGTCCAGACAGAAAATACCGACAGGTGAGTGGAAACTCCAACCCTAGGTAGTGGAACAAATCTGGGTGAGATTTTTCAGGGTAGAAGAGTACATCTTCGCCTCTATGAACAGCGCAATGTCTCCTCTAATTCTCCCTGAGTCACCCAGCCCCCCCCGGGTCTGGACGTGATGGCGCATACATGGCCCTGAATGCGTCTGTATGCGTTTTTCCCCGGTCTTGGCCAGAGTTCGCCAGCAAGGGTCTTGCCTCTTACTGATAGCGCCGCGCTGGCCGAACAGGGTATGGTTCTCGGAGCTAATATCTCTCCTCGACGGCTCGCCTTGGGCGATTCCGGATAGGAGGGACCATCTGTCTCAGGCGCATGGGATGATATTTCATCCCCGGCCCGAATTGTGGAAACTTCATGTTTGGCCCCTGAAGGGTACCAACTGAGGGACACAGGGCTGTCACCTGAGGGTATCAAGAACATTCTTAGTGCTAGGGCTCCCTCTACCAGAAGAATCTACACCAATAAATGGGGTGTCTTCGAAAAGTGGTGCAGTTCACATGGTGCAGATCCAGTTAACTGCCAAATTGTTTCAGTTCTGGACTTTCTGCAGGAACAACTGTCAGCAGGAATATGCCCCGCTACTCTCAGGGTTTATGTGGCCGCCATTTCGGCTTGCCACGCCTTGATGGATGGGGTGCCTTTGGGGAGGCATCCTCTACTCGCTGGCTACATTCGTGGAGCCATGTGACTGAGGCCTCCTGTTAGGACCAGAACTCCTTCATGGGACTTAGCAATAGTCCTGCAGGGTCTGGTTGAGACCCCCTTTGAACCTCTCTAGAGTCAGCGTCTGATAGACTTCTGACTCTCAAGATGGTCTTTCTTATGGCGATTACCTCTCTTAAGAGGATTGTGGATCTACAGGCTCTGTATGTTTTGCCGGCCTGTTTAGAATTTGCCCCAGGTATGGCCAAAGCTATTCTGCATCCTCATCCTGACTACTTTCCTAAGGTGCCTTTTTCGACACTACATCCTGTCACTCTGGAAGCCTTCTGCTCTAACGCCAGAGCAGGACTCTGCCCAGTCCGTGCCCTTCAGACTCATGTCCACCGCACTAGCCAGTGGCGTAAGTCAGGGCAATTATTTTTCTGATATGGGGGCCGCAACAGGGGGGCAGCCGCTACCAAGCAGACTATGTCACATTGGGTGAGGGATGCTATTGCCCTGGCCTATGAGGCGCGTGGTCAAGCTTCGCCAGTAGGTGTCAGGGCTCACTCCACCAGAGGGGTCGCCTCCTTTAAAGCCTTGGCTAGAGGGGTCCCTCTGCAGCAGGTTTGTGATGCGGCAGGCTGGTCCTCTCCGCACATATTCATCAGATTTTATTGTTTGGATGTTCATGCTACTCCAGGCTCTTATGTCCTTGAGTCGACATCTCAAGCTCATGCCTGAACAAGTTTGTGAGGCGGCAGGCTGGTCCTCTCTGCACACGTTCATCAAACTTTATGGGTTAGATGTTTTTGCTACTCCGGACTCTTACGTCCTTGAGTCGACATCTCAAGCTCACGTCTGAACAAGTTTGTGATGTGTCAGGCTGGTCCTCTCTGCACACATTCGTCAAATTTTATGGTTTAGATGTTTATGCTACTCCGGGCTCTTACGTCCTTGAGTCGACATCTCAAGCTCATGTCTGAGACCTTTCGCGTTCTTGTGAGCACACTTCACAACCGTCGGGGTCCTGACAGCCCCAGTGTGGCGGCGTGGGTATTGGGTTCCCAAAAGTGCTTAGCAAAGCACAGCATCATAGTGAAGCTTTTTGTAAAGGGAATGTCTCACTTAAAAAAGCGGAACGAGATGCTGTGCTTCTTTGCCGCACTGAGACGTCCCAGGACTGCTCTTCAGAAAAAGATATCTGATGACACGCTGGTGACGCGTCGGAATTTATAGCCTCGGCTGGTGAGATCATTAGATGCACCTGTGGCCAGGCTATACATTTCGGTCAATGTTCATTGACATGTTACACACATATTCACAGCTGGTCACAATGCAGGATTGTTCCCAAAAGCGCTTAGCAAAGCTCAGCATCTCTTTTTTCAGGGAACAAGGGTTACGTACGTAACCTGAGATGTTTTAATGTGACAGTTAGAGTAATCAACATGTTTCTTTTTAATGTGAAAGCATAGAACCAACTCCATTAAACTGCAAATGAATGTGAACACACCTCCTTTGGCTGCTCCAATTGTGTAGAATAGAAGGATGAATTGTAATGTAGGCAGAAAATCAAAGATCAAATAGGCCACAATGTCAAATATATCAATTATCCGTCCTTTTGTCTGTCCAATCTTTGCAACTAAAACTACATAGGAAATATTTTCAATAATTAGGATCCAAATGTTTTATTCAGTTTTAAAGTTATTATCATGGCAGTTTTTAATAACAGAATTTGCAGTGACAATAAACAGCAAAATAAAAACAAGAGTAGTATTCAACTGAATCCATCATGTGCCTGTAAAATGTATCATTCATAATAACATATGTTATTAATGTGATAAACTTTCATGGCATAATTTTTGCTATACAGTGAAAGTGAATGGTGAATGAGGCAACCATTCTTTCACCTTTTCTGGACCATGTAAGGAAGTCATAACTCAATGGTGAGTAAATAATTGTAAAATCTCTGAGCAAAATGCTGTTGATGTTACTGAGTTTAAATTGTGTCTGAAATAAAATGCAGGAATGTCCTGCAAATATGTTATATAAATTGGATGATAAATGAATTAAAACAAGAACAAATAACCCCATGATTATTCGTTCAGACTGGGGACAAAATGCAGTCAGTTTGGGGTAGGACCCCCACCCTCAAACACAATTATGGGGGAACAAATTGCTCCAAATGTGTCTTCAAACTAGAAATTAGATATTAACTGAAGCTATTCAGTATGACGGAGCAACTCTGCTACTCAAATCAACCACTAAATAAATCCATCTCTAGAATATGTGTTGCTCTTATGTCAAATCAACCTTAAGTTGAGCCAAACAAATCCAAAAACAGATGGGAGCAGGGTTTGCGGGTAAGAATAGATAGTGAAGTGGGGGGTGATCTATGTAAAGACGTGTTATATTAACTTTAAATTCTATGTATAGATTCCTTTATTAATTTCCTTTATTAGCTCTATTACACCACCCAGATTAGGCTACACAAATTTAACAATAGTATCTCACCCCTCTGCTTTAGATGTGGCACAGGAGGAGGAAACATTTTACATTCTACTTGGTCATACCCTAAAGTAAATACATTTTGGAAATGGGTATGTGATATTACATTTAAGATTAACGGAATTGTCTTTCCAATGGATCCAGAAATATGCTTGCTTTTACTAACTCTAATCTTAGACACTGTCATGTTATAAAGCTTACAGAAATTGTATTACTAATTGACAAAAATGTTTAGCATTAAAATGGAAGTCAGACATTGACATTCCAATTGAAATATGGATCAGAATTCAACAGCTGTATACCCTTAAACAAATATAACATATTGGTAAAGTAACAAGAACAAAAAATTCTATACATTTGGCAGCCTTTTGTTCATTTTTTGAAAAAAATGGCACTTGAACAATTTGATTGAATGTTGTATACGTGTTTTATTTTGTACTCCTTTCCTTTTATGTGTGTGTGTGTGTGTGTGTGTGTGTGTGTGTGTGTGTGTGTGTGTGTGTGTGTGTGTATTTTGGGTGTTTTTTTCTTCCATTTCTTATTTTGTGCTATGTGTTGTCTTGATATTGTATTGTTAAAAAAATTAAATAAAATAAAAAATAAAATTCTCAAAAAAAAAAAGAAAATTGTGTGTATGAAACAAACATTGCAAATGTGATCAAACACAGTTTCATATCATTTACTCAATGTCACTGGTGCATGATGATGTATGGAACAGAATCATACAGACAAACTTACCGTAAGTGATTCTGATGAAGCAGTACAGAAGCATTATTCCAAAGAGGACTGTTATGAAGATTCGATCAAACTCTGCATAATTCAGACGTTTTTCCAATGCAGATTTAAAAAGAGCTGAAAGAAAGCAGGATATAAAACACACTTTGCATTTAAGCAGCTTTTTATGACAGTCTTTCTCTAGTAAAACAGGTCTTATTAATGTAAAATAATGACATCTGCTTAAAGAACTACAGCACACAACATGACACATTAAACTATTCAAGTGAATTCATTAAAATCTGAAAGTCACCGTTTATGCTCAATTGTTAATCTACACAATTGTATTGACATGACAATGACTTTTGAGTGATGTTGGAATTTATTTACCTGAATAAACAACAACTGAGAGAATATCATATTCTGCAACATAACTGTGATACATAATCAGGTTTCTAATGTGGTCTGTAAAACAGATGAGATATAATTGCTATGATAATAATATCACACAAAACACCATCACACTGAAACATTCTATTTCATGAGTTCTCCCATATAATCTTTGAGTGATAAAGGGTAAAGGTATGTGGGTTGCTGTCCGCAAAGAAGGGGCTCGAGGAAGAGGCTCGACTCAAGCCTCTAAATGTACCCCTCCCTTACTGGACTACTTTATATATAGAGGGAGCTACTGGCAGGAACAATTAGATGATTGCACAAGGAGAAGGGGAGGTAGAGGGAGGTAAGTGGCGACTTATATACTCAGCAGCCTGCAGGTTGACTGGCAGATTAGATGAGCAAGCTCCTCCAGAAATTTCGTTTAATAACTCCATTTAATTGAAAAATAATTCAGCTTTATTTTGGCAAATCACTGACAGATGATAGTTAGCATTCATATCCTAATCTCCAAACAAACTGACACTCCTCAGAAAAGAACCATACTTGTAGCCTTGTAGTCTGTAATATATGGAGCAGCCCAGAACAACATTAGAGGTCTCAGTAAATAAAGAGCACAGCAACAGACTGTCTCGTTCACAGATCCTGAAACAAAACACACATCTTTAACGTGAGAATGTATTGCTTTTCCCATTTGCGAATATGTTTGGCTGACTACAAATGTATTAAAAACAACTAGCATGGAATGCGACAACATCATATACAGTCTCGTATGTCTTGTTTAAGAATGCAGAGAGAAGTTAAATGAATCTTTTCAGTGATTTAATCACTATAAACTCTCACCTTCAGAAAGACGCCAGAGGACGAAAGCACAAAACATGATGATATTTGGACAAAAGACCAGAGCCACATGGAGAAGGAAGACTGAATCTAGAGTTAAAAATTATGTTGATTAGAGCCAATTAGAATATTTTTAATAAACAGCAGACTAGCCGAACCAGCAGATAGACAAATCCAGATGGACCATAAGTATTTTTACTTTGGCATAAATGATGATTAGTTATTGCAGGCTTTCTCAAATGAATTAAAATATTACTTGAAATCTCTACACTGTTTATACTATTTTGTGTACAGTATTTTGAACATATATATATATATATATATATATATATATAAAAATTTTTTCTTCATTATTTTGTATATTTACAGTTTTCATGCAACACAATTTTCCTAAAACAACACTATAAACACAATACCAAAATGGTGTATTTTGGAATTGTTTAAAATGTTATAGTATTATTTTCTAGCATTGCTAGACAGGTAGACCCTATTTCAGGGGCTATGTGCAGTCTGAGTGCATCTGTTACTATGCTTGCAGCAGCTTGCCTACACCTGCATTGGCATTTCACGTAATACAGTTCAGCCAATGTGGAGTTTCATACAAGGGACCTCTAGTGTCACTTCATCGACACAACGTCGAGTGAGTGAAAGAAGGGGAACGTCTCGGTTAATGTCATAACCTCCGTTCGCTGATGGAGGGAACAAGATGTTGTGTCCCTCTTGCCACAGGCTTAACTATACCGCTGTAGTGGCCAGGACCTTGTCTCGGCTCCTGTGCAAAAACCTGACTGAATCCGCTGCCCAGATCTCCCTTTATACCCATATGATGGGGAGTGGCATGCAAATTCAACTCGCCAATTCGCCTACTTCTCATTGGCCTTTTCTCAAAGATCTGAAGTTGTCTCGTGCTGTCAAGAGTGACCCCTAGTTTCACTTGATCAACACAACGTCTCGTTCCCTCCATCAGGAATGGAGGTTTACGACAGTAACCGAGAAGTTTGACTATATTCATCAATACATTTTGGTTACATCAAATAACTTTATAAGTGTTTATTTAGGCAAACAACAGTATTCTAACTGTGAATGAAAACACTGTTTTAAAAACAATAAAACAAAACACATTCTATGAAAGAGTGGAATATATTAAATATGCACATCTTAGAGTCACTGGGAGCTGAGTCCACCTAAGATTCAAATCCTACAGTTGCCTCTGTTGCACACCCACTACAATTTATGCAGATGACAGTAGTATTATGCTGCAATTCTTCTTCTTTTTTTTCTTCTTTTTTATAGCATACCTTTACTTTGAGTTGTGCAGTAGATCAGACAGCAGAGCAGAAGTGCAGATCCAGATGCAGTAAAAATGAGAATCAACAAAATTTTGTGTAAAGCAGATAAACCTGTGAGACATAAACTACCATTACTGTACAGAGTGTCATTGTGCAAAATCATCTACAAATGTAATTTCTTTATAAGTGTAGAGATTCATGACTCATGAGTATTACACACAGATCATTTAATGATGTTAATTCTTCAGTATTCACACAGTGAGCACATGTTTGTGAAACAGGTAATCTGATCTGTGGTGCCTTTAGATTTAGTTGTGTTGCAATGCTGTCACAAAGTGATGCATTTGGGAAATAAGTGCTAAACATATTTGCACTTACAGTATATTCAGCCAAAAATAAAATGTTCAATATCATTTACTCGCTCTCATGTTGTTCCAAATCAGTGTGACTTTATTTCTTCCATGAAAAAAAACACACACGAAAGAAAGAAAGGCGACATGGCCGGGAGGACACAACGTCTCGTTTCCTCCATCAGGGAATGGAGGTTACATACTTAACCTAGACTTTCCCCGTCTGTCGCTCACTTCGACATTGTGTCGAAGAAGCAACACTAGGGGTCCAATTTAAATCACGCCATGCACTGAGCCGTGTACCTGTTCTGCTGACACAGGAGCGGGCAGGTATTTTATGTGCAAAGGCGACCAGCTGTGTCAGACTGCACATACCCTTCCTCAATGCCCCAAAAGAGTCGGCAGAATCCTTCTGGTTATCCTAGACAGGGGAACAAGGCAACGCTTGCCAACCTGGGAACGGGCCGAGCCTGGGTGGGCCTCTTTTCCTCTTTTCTATGTTTCTCCACATAGAGCAAGAATGGCTGGGGCCCTTACACACATTGAGGGAAGGGGGTCTTACCCAGTTTACTATTCTTTCAGGGGGAGAAGACCCTGCAGAGTCCACACCTGCCCAGAAGGGGAGGTAAGAGTGGCGAATACATCACATGGGTTTTTAGGTGGCATGTGGAAGTGGCACAGTGGTAGATCCAGCCTCGCTAGGAGGGGGGAGTTGCTACAACACAGCGACCAGAGGGCAGCTGGGACTGCCTATGGACTGCCTAAGGGAGATGCGGGTCCACTCGTAAGGGGACCGTACCGCGGACAATACACACAGGGGGAGTCCACGTAGGAGTCCTGACCTGTGGAGCATCTATTCCAGTACAGGGTAGACTAAGTACCCATAGTGGATTGGGTCGGCCAGTTCCTCCGCTGAACTGCGCACCCAAAGGACTAGGGAGGAATCATCCAGGGGAGTGGGCCAACTCTCTGGAGTGGGCCAGAATGAGCCAGTCGTCGAGGTAATTGAGTATGCGAATGCCGGCTTCTCGGAGCGGGGCAAGGGCTGCCTCTGCAACTTTCGTGATGCTGCGAGGGGACAGAGACATGCCGAAGGGGAGGACATTGTACTGATATACCTGGCCGTCAAACGCGAACCGTAGAAAGGGTCAGTGTCGAGGCAGAATTGAGACGTGGAAGTATGCGTCCTTTAGGTCTACCGCTTCGAATCAATCTAGATGCCAGACGCAAGGTAAGATGTGTTTTTGTGTGAGCATTTTGAACGGGAGTTTGAGCAAAGCCCAGTTGAAAACTTGCAAGTCCAAGATCGGTCGTAAGCCGCCGCCTTTCTTGGGAACAATGAAGTAAGGGGTGTAGAAACCCTTCTTCATCTCGGTTGGAGGGACAGGCTCTATCACATCTTTGACTAAAAGAGTAGCGATTTCCGCATGCAGGGATTTGGCATGCTCGCTACAACACAGCGAGCATGCCAAATGGGCGTCTGCATTATTAAGCAGATGCCCACGAAGGGGGGCGAGGGCCTGTCAAACTGAATTGCATAACCGAGTCAGATGGTCTGGGCCAGCCAGTGTGACGGGTTGGGAAGTGAAAGCCACGCATCCAAGCTCCGTCCTAGGGGCACCAAGGGGATGATTATTTATGACATACCCGGCGGGGTTCGCAAAGGGGCGGAGCAGGTAATATGGCGTCGGGAGGCGAGGACGCGTCCCGAGGCTCTGGTGCTGAGAAAAGACTCGAAGCACTTACCTTGCTCCGCACACCCGGCAGGTGGCTGATTAGTGACTGAGGAAGAGGTGTCCTCTAGGCTCGTCAGAACCGGCCGGCCGGGGAACAGTCATGGGGCTGAAGGCGGGGGGTCCACATCCAGTGTGCTGGGACTGTTAAGACCTGGCAGCAGAGTGCCGTGAGAATGGCTATCATTATTAAGACTATGAGCCAAATTACTAGAGAGGAGAGCGGCACCTTCCCTGGAGGGATGGAGTCTGTCTCTCTTTAGCAGGTCAGGTCTACTAACTCTTCCAATCGTCTATAAATCCTATTCTATTCTTCAGATACCACTCAGACAACCAGCCATTCAGTGACACTAATCTACTATAAACCTCGTCACACGACGAACAGGGAGGGGACCAGATCATATTACAGTATCTGACATAGTTTTTGCAAATTCCCACACCTCTTTAACAGTATCTTTAGTGATCTCCGACTGGCGAAGCCAGACATCGTTAGTGCCGACATGAATAACAATTTCAGAAAATCTATGTTTAGCATTAGCCAGCACTTGTAAATTTGATTTGATGTCAGACGCTCTGGCACCCGAAATGCAATTAACAATAATGGCTGGAGTCTTTATTTCCACGTTCCTTACAATAGAATAGCCAATAACAAGGGCTCTTTCAACATGTTTCTCAGTGGGTGCATCACTGAGTGGGGAGAATCAATTGGAAACCCTAACAGGAACAGGAGAGTGGTGTCCCTTTGCTGAGTGAGTATGCCGCTGAGACGTCAACCAAACGCCCTGCTGCGGGGGCTCTACAGCCGGAACCAAAGTGTGTATGCTGCTCTCAGTACTACTCATATCTGAAACAGTATCTACCGGCTTCTCTTTCTCACTGACCTCCACTAGCGTTCGGATGCATGTCTCTAACTCATCAATCTTTCCGTCAGCCTGACTAATTCCTTACATTTATCACATGTGAATCCCTCACTGCTGACAGAAGAGGCTATTGTAAACATGTGACATGCAATGTAGGAAGAAATAACATGAGCGGATGCCATGACTTCCCACAAATTGTTTGTTTGTTGTTGTTGGTTGTTCCTGAGTGGTAAGGGTTTGAGTTGATGTGAATCCCTCACACAGTTGTTTGTTGTTGGTTGTTCTTGATAAGCGGTGCTTTGAGATTGATGCAATCCATGTAGCACAGACGAGAGTGATGGGTGCACGCTGAAAACTGCACACAGTTTAATCGCGATAAAAATAGAAAGCGGATGCTGATGGAATATGCACACAGTTGAATCGCAATAAGTGAATAATGCAGGGGGAAACCTGACGCGTGCTGAAAAATGGCAGATATTAATGATTAAAGGCTGAAAACAGATGTATAAGCAATGCAAAAAAACTAGCAGGCTATAAGCACAGACTCAAGCTAGGCACCAGCAGCAACAGGTAAAATACACGCAGATTAAAAAGTAGAAAATCGGAAAAACCTGAAACATGAGGTAAAGTGACAGAGGATAAAACGATGAATGTATGAGAGTAAGAATAAGCATATGCTAAGCAGGCTACAAACACAAACACTCGTGCAGCCTGCCGTCAGCAATAGGAAGTCCAGTGACGTCAGCCAAATATATAGCTTATAAGAAACACTTTATTATTTACTAGTTTATTGGATAATGTAGCAGCAAAAGTAACAGTAATTCCAGTAGAAAAGAAGCTGTTTCAGACAAAATTTAAACTTGTATCTGGACTTAACATCCCTTTTTGTTCAATTTATTTGAAAGATATCAGCTCACTTTTCATTCACACAGTTATTTTTTGAAACCCATTCAACTTAGATATTACAATAATTTGTAAACAAATGCTAATAATAATAATATATTTATATATTAATAATATATACTCCACTTTCACACACACTAGTTGTCTGTTCTCATTGACAGTATCTCTGAGACTCCAGACCTTTCTACTATGTCAAACATACTGTACCTGAGTCTTCATTATTGCCTGCAAGTATCTTAAGACTGTTGTGAGTTATCTGTTCATCATGTCTGTACCATGTCTGGATATTACTAACCTGCTTTTTGCTATTCTGCTCAACTGGATTTACTCACAAATATTCTGCACCGCCTGAAGGCTAAAAATAGCCGTGGGTGTGTGTAAATAGAGCAGCGCCATTCACTAACGTGCTGGAGCTGCTTGTGCATTTTATATATTTACTTATTAAACACAGACTTTTGTGATTCACACAGCTATTGCACGTCTTCAAGTGGTTTTGTATAAAATGTATGAGTCATATGAACTACTTTAATTACGTTTTAATGGTTCGTTTATGTCGTTTTTTTGACAGTAACGAACATGACTAACAGAGTATCGGATTTGAAATGGGTTCATCGGACCGATACCCGTTCCGTTTAAAAACGTCAGTATCAGAGCGATACCGATCCAGGTATCGGATCGGTGCATCACTAGCGGCTGGTGAGGCCATGTGCATATTACCACATGTTGACCTCCCCTTTTGGGCAGAATGTGGTCTCCGTGGGGTCTTTTCCCCCTGAAAAAAATAGGAAAGGAAAATAACACTCCTCGATGCGTATAATAGCATTAAATGGCCCCTGTTGAATCTAATACTCTGTGGAGAGAAAACAAGGAGAGAAAAGGCAGCTTCTGGCGCAGCCTTCTCCCATGTCAGTTACATCGCCATCCCCCCTCAGGGATTTGGGGAACTACATGACATATTTTAGGGCATTGGGGGAGGTTACTTGAAGTCTTATGCACCTGCTATTACCCACGCAGCAGCTTGCTTGCAACTGCATCTGCAGTTCACGTAACACGGTTCAGCTGTTGTGGTGTTTTTCTATAGGGACCCCAAGTGTCACTACATCGACACAACGTTGATTGAGTGACAGAAGGGGAACGTCGGGGTTACTTTTGTAACCTCCATTCCTGAAAAACTTTACATGTGTATTGTCCCTCATCTTCAGCTGTCACATTGTTCAACAGGAGGGAGAAGTTTCCATGTTGAATCTGGTCAGTAAAGAAATGAGCTCTATCATGATAATCCTGCTGCTGGACCTCTGGTCGACTCTCACCATCTTGATACAGATGAACCAGAGTCTCTGAGTCTGATCTTCTCCATTCCACCTCCAGTCCTTCAGATAGTAAGGCTTTGTCAATAAAACAAGGCAAGACCACGGAACCTCCCAGAGGAACAACCAGAGGACCAGAAGGACCTCGCACCTGAAAGCCTGAAAGACAGAAAATGTAAGCGAGTTGTCTGAAATTCTGAAACAATCTACAATCTATGAAGAAGAAACTATACCTACAAAAAGAAAACATTGTAACTCAAAGTCAGTGGCGGCTTGTCAATAGAGGGCCCCATAAAAATTCCAGAAATATACATGAATACAAAAATGATATAAAAATGAAATAAAAATTTTTGGGCGAGGGACGCCAGACAAATGGATGTCTATCTGAGTCCTTAATTGGTTTCTTAAAGATTCTCCTCCGGGCGCAGGTCGCTGCATCCCTGTCGAATCAGAATTGGATACATGTTATTTTATCCAATCTGATTGGTTCTCATCACCTGTCATTCAACTTTACGCTCTTGGCCACTACTGCGAGTGCGCATGCGACTCCGCCAAAACCTTGCTAGGCTGATCACTTTCGCAGAGATAATGGCAGCAGTTAAACCAAACTCTGTCATTGATTTACAAAAAAAACCTTTCACAAGGCGTTCGCTGGAAGAAAAAAAAGGAAACTCTCTCCAATACCATTGGTGAGTAAAGCAGTGGTTCTCGCCCAATAAAGAGGCGCCAGGCGCTCAGACTAGAAGAGCGTGAAAGGATTGCAGCAGAGGTGAGTTTGTTATAGAAATGAGTCAAAATACCATTTTACATTATTGTTGTGCTGCAGAGATGTCCTGCCCAAATATCATATTCTACAGACTCAAGAAAACATTTTTTGTTTGGTATAAATCCTTACAAAAATCACAATTTTAATATTATACAACAGCATCCCAAAAATAATAAATTGGCAACATAAAAATAAATGATCATATGAAATATGAAGCCACCAAAATTTAGTGTCTTGTGTGGGACAAAAACTCAAATGGCTCTATTTTTATTTTGAAAGTCAAATATATATATATATATATACACTCACCTAAAGGATTATTAGGAACACCTGTTCAATTTCTCATTAATGCAATTATCTAATCAACCAATCACATGGCAGTTGCTTCAATGCATTTAGGGGTGTGGTCCTGGTCAAGACAATCTCCTGAACTCCAAACTGAATGTCAGAATGGGAAAGAAAGGTGATTTAAGCAATTTTGAGCGTGGCATGGTTGTTGGTGCCAGACGGGCCGGTCTGAGTATTTCACAATCTGCTCAGTTACTGGGATTTTCACGCACAACCATTTCTAGGGTTTACAAAGAATGGTGTGAAAAGGGAAAAACATCCAGTATGCGGCAGTCCTGTGGGCTGAAAATGCCTTGTTGATGCTAGAGGTCAGAGGAGAATGGGCCGACTGATTCAAGCTGATAGAAGAGCAACTTTGCTTGAAATAACCACTCGTTACAACCGAGGTATGCAGCAAAGCATTTGTGAAGCCACAACACGCACAACCTTGAGGCGGATGGGCTACAACAGCAGAAGACCCCACCGGTACCACTCATCTCCACTACAAATAGGAAAAAGAGGCTACAATTTGCAAGAGCTCACCAAAATTGGACAGTTGAAGACTGGAAAAATGTTGCCTGGTCTGATGAGTCTCGATTTCTGTTGAGACATTCAGATGGTAGAGTCAGAATTTGGCGTAAACAGAATGAGAACATGGATCCATCATGCCTTGTTACCACTGTGCAGGCTGGTGGTGGTGGTGTAATGGTGTGGGGGATGTTTTCTTGGCACACTTTAGGCCCCTTAGTGCCAATTGGGCATCATTTAAATGCCACGGCCTACCTGAGCATTGTTTCTGACCATGTCCATCCCTTTATGGCCACCATGTACCCATCCTCTGATGGCTACTTCCAGCAGGATAATGCACCATGTCACAAAGCTCGAATCATTTCAAATTGGTTTCTTGAACATGACAATGAGTTCACTGTACTAAAATGGCCCCCACAGTCACCAGATCTCAACCCAATAGAGCATCTTTGGGATGTGGTGGAACGGGAGCTTCGTGCCCTGGATGTGCATCCCACAAATCTCCATCAACTGCAAGATGCTATCCTATCAATATGGGCCAACATTTCTAAAGAATGCTTTCAGCACCTTGTTGAATCAATGCCATGTAGAATTAAGGCAGTTCTGAAGGCGAAAGGGGGTCAAACACAGTATTAGTATTGTGTTCCTAATAATCCTTTAGGTGAGTGTATATATATATATATATATATTTAATTATCTCTATAGGTCTGTGATCTTGGGGCACACTAGGGAGCGTTTCTCCTTCACAGACCACCTTGTCTGTGCCACCATGACCACGGCTGAAGCTGAGAGGTGCTTCTCAACCTTGAAAAGAATAAAAACTTTTCTCAGAAACACCATGACCCAGGAGAGGCTGAATGCACTGGCATTGCTCTCCATGGAAAAGAGACTTGTTACTGAGATGACTGACTTTAATCAGAGAGTCATTGAGAAATTTGCTGGCCAGAAAGAAAGGAGAGCAAAATTTATGTTCAAGTAGTCAACATGCTTTTTGGTACTGCTTTGTATTTATTTTCGCCCACAAAAAAAGCACCCCCCCCAATTAATTATCACCAGCCACCACTGCTCAAAGTGTATATGGATCATACATACCATCAGAGTTCACCAGCAGAAGTGAGATAATAATCCATTTATGTTGGTACATCTTAATATAAAAATTCAGATGAAACAATTGTCATCTCTACTGTAAATCGTACAAATAATCATGAGGTGTCTATACAGAGATTCACTTTCCTATTCATGAAGAAAACACTGGGGCGAGTCAGGTAATATAATCAGGTTAAACATTACCAGAGTCATCAAGTATTATCTTCACATCTAGGACACACAGTGAAGTAAAGTTCATTTTATGAATCATGATGTTTGAAATCAAAGGGTGTTTTTAGACATGCTACACTTGGGTTTTGAGTTACTTTGTGTTTTAATCACAATTTTTTGAAAATGCACACAGCTTTAGAAAACATCATTAATAGATGCCAACGTTAAACAAATCATAAAATGTAATAGTACTATAACTAATATAGACACTCTATATAACTAATATAAACCATTCTTCACATAGTCATGCCATTTAAGTTACAGGAATATTCTGGGTTCAATAAAGGTTAAGCTCACTTAACAGCCTTTGTGGCATAATGTTGATACATTTTTTATAAGAAATAAGAAAAAAAAACGTCTAAGATACGTATGTAACCTCCATTCCCTGATGGAGGGAATGAGACGTTGTGTCGAAGAAGCGACACTAGGGGTCTCTCTTGAGCGCTGAATATGCCTCTGATGCATGAAAAAAGGCCAATGAGAAGTTGGCAGACAGTATTTGCATACCCCGCCCCCAGACATACGGGTATAAAGGCGAGGAAATACTATGAGCTCATTCAGGATTTTTCTGAGGAGCCGGGAGTGTCCGGCCACATCAGTGGCTCAGCTCAGCGATGTGGCTGGGAGGACACAACGTCTCGTTCCCTCCATCAGGGAATGGAGGTTACATATGTAACCTAGACGTTCCCCGTTTGTCGCTCACTATGACGTTGTGTGACACTAGGGGTCCACTTCAAATCACGCCATGCACTGAGCCGTTTACGTGTACTGCTGACACAGGAGCGGGCAGATATTTCACATGCTAGGACGACCAGCTGTGTCAGACTGCACGTACCCATCCCCAATGCCCCATAAAAGACGTCGGAATCCTTCTAATTACCCAAGCAGGGGAACAAGGCGACGCTTGCCAACCTGGGACGGGCCGAGCCTAGCCGGGCCTCTTTTTTCTCTATGTTTCTCTATGGGGCCCTTACCGCATTGTGGGAAGGGTGTCTTACCCATTTTCCTATTCTTTCAGGGGGAAAAGACCCTGCGGAGACCACACTTGCCCAGGAAGGGGGAGGTAACGTGGCAAAATACATCATATGGGCCTCTTTGGTCACATGTGGGAAAGAATGGTGTGGTGGTAGATCCAGCCTCGAGGAGGGGGGAGTTGCTACAATATGGTGACTGGAGGGCAGCAGAGACACGGGTCCGCTCGTAAGGGGACCATACCGCGGAGGAGGCCTGATCTGTGGAGCACCTTTCCCAGTGCAGGGTAGATTTGAGATACCCGCAGTGGATTGGGTCGGCGAATTCCTCCGCTGAATTGCGGACCCACAGGGCTAGGGAGGAGTCATCCAGGGAGCCGAGTGAGTGGGATCTCCTAGGAGGGAAAAGCGCACTGTTTAACCTCGGCCGAGGGAAAGGGCGCTGGACGCAAGTGATTCACCTGGCCAGACCGTCAGCGTGTATCGAGTTCTACCGGCTCAGACCTGAGAAAACACGGGACAAGACTGACTCAACCCTGATGTTGTAAAACCTCGCAAAGTTATTGGGTGTTGCCCAACCCCCAGCTCTGCATATGTCTGCCAGAGAGGCACCCCTAGCCAGTGCTCACGAGGTCGCAACACTCCTTGTTGAGTGTGCTCAGACCCTCAAGGGAGGGCACGACCTGGGTGTGATTGGCCAACAGGATGGCGTCCACCAGCCAGTGGGAGAGCCTCTGTTTGGAGACAGCATTCCCTTTCCGCTGTCTGCCAAAGCAGACAAAGAGCTGCTCAGAACGCCTGAAGTTGTGCGTGCAGTCCACGTAGGTGCGTAAGGCACGTACCGGGCACAGCAATGAAGGGGCTGGGCCTGCCTCCTCCCGGGGCAGCGCTTGCAGGTTCACTACCTGGTCTCCAAAGGGTGTGGTAGGAACTTTGGGCACATAGCCCGGACGCAGTCTTAGGATCACATGTGTGTCTGCCGGACCGAACTCCAGGTAAGTGTTGCTGACAAAGAACACTTGCAGGTCCCCGACCCTCTTGATGGAGGCGAGCGTGATCAGCAGGGCCGTCTTTAGGGAGAGGAATCTGAGTCCGGCTTATTCTAGTGGCTCGAAGGGGGATCTCTGAAGACCAGCAAGGACCACCGAGAGATCCAAGGAGGGGAACAGGCTTGGCCGGGAGGGATTTATCCTCCGGGCACGTCTTAGGAACCTGATGACTAAGTCGTGCTTACCCAGAGATTTGCCGTCTACTGTGTCGTGGTGAGCTGCGATAGCGGCAACATGCACCTTCAAGGTGGAAGGGGACAGCCTCACTTCCAACTTCTCCTGTAGGAATAAGAGCACTGACCTAACTGCGCACCTCTGTTGGTCTTCAGACCGGTAAGAACACCAATTTGCGAACAGGTGCCACTTTAGGGCGTAAAGTTGCCTGGTAGAAGGGGGCCTGGCTTGGTTGATCGTGTCTATGATGGTAGGTGGTAGACCAGCTAGATCTTCCGCGACCCATCCAGGGGCCAGACGTGGAGGTTCCAGAGGTCTGGGTGCGGATGCCAGAGCGTGCCCCGTCCCTGAGAAAGAAGGTTCTTCAGAGCTGGGCCCAGGTTGAGGCGGAGCAGCCTGGTGTTTCTTCGCAGGGGGACGCCCTCGGCGAGCAGACGGGGCATGGCCCATGGCGGCAGGCTTGCGGCGGGGCAGGATGTGAGATATCGCCTCCGTCTGATTCTTCACCGCGGAGAACTGCTGGGTAAAGTCCTCGACAATGTTGCCGAAAAGGCCGAACTGGGAGACAGGGTCATTGAGAAAGCGAGTCTTGCTGGTTTCACGCATCTCGACCAAGTTCAGCCATTGATGACGTTCCTGGACCACGAGCACTGCCCTAGTGACAGCGCTGTGACCTTCATGGCTCTGAGGGCTAGGTCAGTCGCTGAGCACATTTCCTGCAGCACATCTGGATCAGCGCTACCCACGTGCAGATCTTTAAGCGCCTTGGCCTGGTGGAAATGCTGGAGGTCCATGGCATGCAGGGTGGAAGTGGCGTGTCCGGCGGTGCTGTAGGCTTTAGCAGTCAGTGTAGAGATGTCGTCCTACAGGCCTTGGAGGGGAGCATAGGGCGACCGCACCAGGTGGTCAGGTTTCCGTGGCACAGGTGGAGCGCAACCGCCCTATCCACCTGGGGAATGGGCCGCTCCACCGTCAAGGGTAGCGAGAGCGGATGAGCCGGTGGCATGACTAGTGGAGAGCGGCACCCTCCACGTAGACGTCAGCTCATCATGCACTTCCGGGAAAAATGGGACCGGGGGTGTTCGCGGCACGGTGTTCCCAGGAACCAATCATCCAGCCACGATGGAAAAATCGTGCAGAGAAGGAGAAAAGAAGCTGATGTACGCTGTAGATCCAACAGCAAGCAAAGCGTCAGAGGAACAGGAACAGGTGTGCAACTCGCAGCTGACTGCTGGCAAATACTGTCTGCCAACTTCTCTTTGGCTTTTTTATGCATCAGAGGCATATTCCAGCAGATGTTAACAATTCTATATTTTGGTTTTCAGCTTTACATGACATGGACCTCATCCATTTTATTGGTGATAAGAAACATTTTAGGTGCATTTTTTAAACAATCACTAAAGCTATAAGCAAAATAAAGCAAAATCACACCAGATTTCACACCAGAACTGTGTCCAAATAACAACTCTGAACCTGTTCACTGTCAGTGTTTTTTTTTAGAGTTTTTGGAGCAAACCACCAGATTGTGGAATGTTTTTTTGTTATTGTTTTTTTCTTCATTGTTGATTATGTTTGTGTGGCCACTGAATCAGGTTGAGTTTCCTCTGTATCTTCACTCCTGCCACCTTCAGTTTTTAGTAGAGGATTTATTTCAAGAGATTCAGCTGTGCTCTGGTTTTGATGAGATCGGGTGGCTAGAGATTCATCAAATCTGGTTGGATTCTGTGTTCAGGAGACATTTTTTAAACCAGAGAACAGTGATTATATGAAGCAGGTTAATTGTAAGTCTCAGATCAATAAAACATTGTAGATATTCACCTGAGGACTCTGGCCCTGGTTTGACCTTGTCGTTGGAGTTGGATTTGACTTTGTTTCAGTCTGCGTTTAGGGCAAGACATGTATTTTAAGCAATATTTACAGCAGAAATATTTCATTTGAAATAAGAAGTCTCCTAATGTTGCAGGTCAGTTTAAAAGAGATCAATGCAACCAAATAACACCAACCTGAAAACACCGTAGACACTTTGTGATCCCTGTGAGTTCAGAACAGAGGGAGAAACAATATTGACACAGTAAAAAATTGTTTAGCCTTTTTGTTATTATAGCAATTATCTGTCTGAGCCATATCCTAGCAGATTATGCTCACAACATATGATGCAGAAGCTTCACAGGTGACCTGAGTAACAATCCTGGCTCAAGAGGTCCTTTCCTGATTCTATTCCCACTCTTCTCCTCTATCATTTCCTGTTTTTTCTCCACTATCCTTTCCCCATTAATTAAAAAAAGAGATAACTCAATTATCCAAGTTTTTATTTGCTGAACTTGTGATATCTTATCAAATTAGAAAAACTATTAAGAACTTAAATAATATAGGTCAAGATAACTACATCATAATGTTCACATATTCAGATTTCCAGCAAGCACTGCAACATGAATACATTAAGCAAATTGCAGTGTTACTGTCTTATTTTTCATTGTTTTAATGTCTGCTGCTTTTATTTATGCCATTGGTTGTTTTGTTTGTTGTCACTTTCAGTTATTTGTCATGTAGCAATAATTCAGAGCTTGTCTTTTTACTTGATTACTGTATGTGTTTGTTAATGGTCACCATCATTGTGATTTGTGTGTAAAGTGTTGAGTATATTGATATGATAAAAACTACAGATGTAGGTTTCGTATTAGTTACTGGCCTTTTATCCTCAAACAGCGGTTTATGGCATCTCAGATAATAAGGTAGCCCAAACTAATGTTATGGTAATTGATTAATTGAATGAATGATAAAATGAGTTGAACTTACACTGGTGGCCAAACATTTGGAACAATGGACAGATTTAGCTGTTTCGGAAGGAAATTTATACTTTAATTCACCAAAGTGGCATTCAACTGATCACAGAGTATAGTCAGGACATTACTGATGTAAAAAACAACACCATCACTACTTGAAAAAAAGTAAATTTTGATCAAATCTAGACAGCAGCATCACTCCAACACCTTATCATTGAGTAATCATGATAAATTGATAATTTGTTACTAGAAAATAACTTGCCATTATATCAAACACAGCTCTACTGACACAACTGGCTCTAACAAGGACAGAAAGAGATGTGGAAGACCAGATGTACAACTAAACAAGAGGATAAGTACATCAGAGTCTCTAGTTTGAGAAATAGACGCCTCACATGTCCTCAGCTGACAGCTTCATTGAATTCTACCCGCTCAACACCAGTTTCATGTACAACAGTAAAGAGAAGACTCAGGAGGACTTATGGGAAGAATCACAAAGAAAAAGACACTTTTGAAACAGAAAAATAAAAATAAAAGGTTTGAGTGGACAAAGAAACACAGACATTGGACAACAGATAATTGGAAAGAGTGTTATGGATCTTAACCCCATTGAGCTTTTGTGGGATCAGCTAGACTGTAAGATGCGTGAGAAGAGCCCGACAAGACAGTCACATCTATGGAAAGTGCTACAGGAAGTGTGGGGTGAAAGGTCAAGTGCTACAGGAGGTGTGGGGTGAAAGGTCACCTGAGTATCTGGACAAACTGACCGCTGGAATGGCAAGTATCTGTAAAGCTGTCATTGCTGCATGTGGATGATTTTTTGATGAGAACTTGTTGAAGTAGTTTAAGAAGTTATGAACATTTATTTCAAATTATAATAGTAATTTTTCACATTATTAATGTCCTGACTATACATTGTGATAAGTTGAATACCACGTTGGTGAATAAAAGTACCAATTTCTTTCCATTAGAGCAAAATCTTTTTAAGATTAAAATTAAATGTGACCTTCATTTGGGTTAAATTGATTAAACTACGAAATTCAAGTTTATGTAAAAAGACATTGTTAATTTAACAATGCTCAGTTTACACAATTTTCCATCTCAAGTTGACATAACTTAAGATTTTAGGGCAGACGTTGACAACATATGTTTTAAAAACTTTAAGTCAGTTTTTGGAGACCCACCCATGGCAAACTGCCTACACCTGTCTGTAAATTAAAGCCCTATTTAAATAACTGGTGCCACTGTGTCATTATTCCACAATTTAAGTAAAGCTACAGAAGGATGACAAGCAGCTTGATCAAGTATTTCCCAAAAGGATTGAATCATAAAAAGACGAATGGTTGGTTTCATTAGTCTATTTCCAGATAAAGCCATATATACAAACAAATATTGCTGTTAATACAAACAGAGAGCCAACAAAACATCTGGATATCAGATGTTTTTAAAAAAAGTTCAGTTTATACTCACTGGATGCAAATGGTCCTAAAATCAGCACAGACAATGCAAAGAGGCTTTCAGAGGGAAAGACAATAAATCTCAGATCACCCACTGCCCGCTCACCATTAACTGAGGATGAAAATAAAAAATATTAGTGGAGACCATTTAAAAAATAAAGTATTATTATCACTGAGGAATACTAATCCTAATATTAATTTAATCCTAAAAGGATGTGGAGGCTATTCTCCACGGTATCCACACACAACTCACCACGCACCCCACAGAGAGCGAGAACCACATTATAGAGACCACGAGGAGGTTACCCCATGTGACTATACCCTCCCTAGCAACCGGGCCAATTTGGTTGCTTAGGAGACCTGACTGGAGTCACTCAGCACACCCTGGATTCAAACTCACAACTCCAGGTGTGATAGTCAGCGTCAATACTCGCTGAGCTACCCAGGTCCCCAGATTACAATACTTTGATTAGATTAATGATGATAAGATGATGATACTGGTGATTTCTCTCAAGGTGAGACAACTTTATAGATAATTTCTATACACAGTCACTCAGCAAATATTAAAATGATGTCTTAGTGATACATATTTAATTTTAAATTTTATGAACATTTTGTCTCAGTGTAATTAGATAAACACGGTTTAAGTAATGTTGAAGTATTGTGTTCACTCACTTGTTTTCAGTATCAGTTCTGTCATCAGAATAACAGAATTTAGTAAAATTACACCAACTGATCCAAACAGATACGCAGGAACAAAACGAGGAAAATCTGTAAATTCAAGTTTAAGCATTGAATGAAGTTCACACAAAATGAGAAATTACTGCATCAAAAAAGATTCAGATTTGCATCATTAATATTTTTCAGTGTAAATATTTTAAAATTAAAGAGCCTATTTAAAAATCATTTAGATGTCTCCTTTTCTATTTAATTCTCTACCCAAAAAGTATGGACACTTTGAAGTCACACTTGAAATGTATGAATTTCATTTTACTGGATGTATATCAAAGAAATTATGTTCTGACCAGTCTCACGATTGGCAGGCAAATTATTTTTATTATAAGTCAGATGGAGCGCCCTCATTTTTGGAGTGGTGTGTGAAAATGTGCAGGTTGGCTGCTTTCGAGGAGGAGGCAAAGTAGGAGTTTTTGGGTTTATGGAGTTATGGAACACATTTGTTAGGAAATGGGGCAATTATTTGGTGTTATTGGGGGACTCTCAAAGAGGGGATGTGGAGAGTGTAGTTTAGTTTAATTTTTGTTAATGTTTTTTTTTGGTTGTGTGTGTGTGTGTGTGTGTGTGTGTGTGTGTGTGTGTGTGTGTGTGTGTGTGTGTGAGCGTGTATTTATCACTTTGTGGGGACCAAATGTCCCCATAAGGATAGTAAAACCCGAAATTTTTGACCTTGTGGGGACATTTTGTCGGTCCCCATGAGGAAAACAGCTTATAAATCATACTAAATTATGTTTTTTGAAAATGTAAAAATGCAGAAAGTTTTCTGTGAGGGTTAGGTTTAGGGGTAGGGTTAGGTTTAGGGGATAGAATATAAAGTTTGTACAGTATAAAAACCATTATGTCTATGGAAAGTCCCCATAAAACATGGAAACACAACATGTGTGTGTGTGTGTGTGTGTGTGTGTGTGTGTGTGTTATTTGGGACCACAGGGGTGTTCATTGGGGGTCAGGGGGGTTAGTGAATGAGGAGGGATATTAGTGGGGATTGAATGTGAAATGTTGATTAATTGTATATGTGTTGTTTTTTTGTTGTTGTGTATACAGTATATGAATTAATACAAATATTTTAATTACAACATATCACAAAAAAAATATCGAGATATCAAAGCAAGTGTCATCTAATCAATCTCAATTCTCAAAACAGTTGTGGTCAATGACTTTTAATCAACTGGTGCCAAGGTGATTGTTGGATACATGAAGTCAGTTCCTCTCAAGTTCACACAGGTGTCCTATCAGAGCAACCAGAGTTCAGCACATTAGCTATCAGCATGTTCCACTAACATCTGACAACCAGAAAGTGTAAAATACTTTGTGGTTTGTTTCATTTAAAACCTCACACACTTATTTTTGTGAAATGTTGTGCTGGAAAGGCGTGAATGTTTTATCGTTCTTCAAAATAAAAACACTTTCTTTGATAACACGGTTGAAGAATCTGCCAGATGAGTGAACTCTGGTGTGTTTGTCTGCTGCTGCTCTCCGGTTTCTTTTTTATATTTTTAGATGCTTTTGTTTAGTGGCCTTTTGTTGGAGTGCCCTCAGGAAATCAAGTTTTATGCTTCTCTTTTATGGATAATCTTACAGACTATTGACTTTTCACCAGACCAACTTGAGCCCTTCTCTCTACTCTTTTATCTCCACAACATCCTCTTGTTTGACTGGATTACCTCGAAGTAAATAAACACTGCTGTATTCTGTCTTCGCAGGGACTATTATATGTAGTCTTGAATGGGCTGCTTGATTCCCTGACATCAACTTTGAATCCGGGTCGTGTTGGTGGATCATTGAGGATTGTGGTGATGTGAGCGTGGCTGAGGAATGTCTGTGGAGAGTGAGGCCAGGAGAGGAAGAATGGTAAGGACTGACACCTGTAGGAAATTATCTCTAACAGATGTTCTGTGTTGCAGTGAGAGCTGGAGAAGGATACAAAGGTGTCCAGACTGCCGGAGGGGAGAGAGAGATGCATGACGCTGACTGTGTTCATTCATTTTATGTTATGCTGAAAAGGTGTTTGTTGGTTGACTGAAAATTGTAGAAATAAAACTCATGTTGGATTGTTCATCCAGCTCCCGCTTCTTCCTTCAGAGACATTAAAATAACCTTGTCACAAGGATGTTCTGCCTCCTGTTGCCCATCTTGGCCTGCTGGAGTTTTGCTGTTGGCCCTGGCCAGTCTCAGTAGGGAGCTCCCTGTTTGTTTGCTATTTCCCATCCTGGGATTTACAGCATCTGAATTCCTCAGTCTGTCAGCTGGAGTTTACAACTATTGCGGTGCAATAGTGGATTTGCAATTGGATTTGCATGTCGCCCCCGGTATGTCCGTCAAGGATCATTTGCACTCCTTCGAGTGTTTTAAACGCAAAAACGTAACACATGTTTGTGTTGTTCTTCCTACTGAAGTGTTTTCTTCACTGTATAAACTGCGCGTTGCTCATACAGCTGAAGTTTCACTTACTGCCCTCTGGAGTAAACAGGTGGTACTACAAGCTTACATTTCTCAGGAATCTTCCTTATTATGGTCCGGGGGCATTGCCATTAATTGCGTTAATGTTTTTAATGCGTTATTTTTTTTAAAATTAATCACACTGAATTAACACTTTAAATCGACAGCCCTAATATATATATATATATATATATATATATATATATATATATATATATATATATATATATATATATATTTAGCAATATCACATGACCAAGAGTGCTATATTGCCCTACAGCAGCACTCTGTGATTCGGCCGCAGGCCGAGTGCCGTAGGTAATTACAAGAGTGCTGATTTAGGGCCAAATAGCATGATTGCGAGTGTGATATTGCTTATATACACCAGTTAAATGAACAAGTACATTTTTTTAAATTAGGAAAAACTGAGTATGGTCATAAAATGCATTTGTGCATGGAACTACTTTCTTACATGAAGGATCAGAATCTACCGTTGCTGGTTCAAAACAAATATTGCATCCAAGCTTTCGTTAGTCATTCAAAAACGCCACTTCAGAAATAGTATCATGGCTTGTGCTGTTTCTAAGAAGTTACTGGATAAACAAGGATGTATGTGTGTGTGTCTGTGTGTGTGTGTGAGAGAGAGAGAGACACGGTCTGATCACCTGTTTCCACACCCAAGCAGAGATGCTGTCAGGTTTCTGAAGATTAGCTTTCTGAGTGGAAAAATAGCATCCAAGCAGGGGTATTTCTCCCTATTTTGCGGTTGCCGGTCCACAAGAGTAGATCACTATAGAAACCACCATGTCCTCCGCCATTTTAAACAGCACCCTTTGTGTAATTAATCTGTCTGTTGTGTCTCTCAGCTGTGTTGAGCCGTAATGCTGAAGTTTTTTTTTAAAGCCGTTTAAAGCTATTTCCTAGCTGTAGTTGTGTTGTGTAGTAAGCGATCACAAAGAGCTGTTGTATGTAAACGACTGACACAGATTCACTTCACGTCACCTAACTGGCTCATTTTACACACAAAAATGATCTTTTGCCACCACCTGCTAGCTAACATATGTAATGTCAAAAAACAAAAGAGACAAACCATAGCTTTTAACAGATTTACACTGCTCTTACGCTTTAGTTCAGAATGGCATGAACACGGAGTGATACACACACACACAGTGAAGCGTCCGAGTGCTGATGGTGTGAGACCATCAGTGCTCATGGAACATCTCATATATATGTATACACTCTGTCATTGTAGATTTATTTAATTGAATCTGTTCTGTTCTGAAAAAATAATACTCTTAATGACTAAACACACACACAACACACTAGCTGTTTCTCAGAGTCTTTTTGCGTTCTTGCATTCTGGCAGACACAGACAAACAGACGATTGGACGGAGGGAGAGATGGACGGACGGACGGACGGACAGACAGACAGATATTTACATTTTGAATAAATGAAGCAGATGTTCAATCTTTCTTAAAGAGAAAAAATCTAAACAAAGCAATGTGTTTGGAGACAAAAACTGACACACTGAAGTAGAACATTGTCATTAGAAAATTTGATCAGTACTGTACCTCGATCAAAACGGAAGGCAATAAGGAGAGTAAAGTCAGTAAACTTTATGACTGTCCAGAGTATTTGCAGAAACACAATCACACAGGCCCATCCAATAGGATCTGCAAAGTGAAAAGATAGCAATGAATCACAACTTCACCATCACATTTTCACCAAGTCCCTATCTGACAATTAAACAAACTGTTAGGATGAAAATAAACTGTTTGCAAGATAGGATAAGTAATGCATAACGTCTAGGTTACATATGTAACCTCCATTCCCTGATGGAGGGAACGAGACGTTGTATCGAAGAAGCGACACTAGTGGTCTCTCTTGAGCGCCGAATATGCCTCTGATCTATGAAAAAAGGCCAATGAGAAGTTGTTAGACAATATTTGCATAACCCGCCCCCGGACATACGGGTATAAAAGCAGGAAAATACGTCGAGTTCATTCAGGATTTTTCTGAGGAGCCAGAAATAGTCCGGCCACAACGTCTTGTTCCCTCATACGTAACCTAAACATTCCCATCTGTCGCTCACTTCAAAATTGTGTCGAAGAAGCGACACTAGGGGTCCAATTTAAATCACACCATGCGCTGATATGTGTACGTGTTCTGCTGACACAGGAGCAGCAGTTATTTTACGTGCAAAGGCGACCAGCTGTGTCAGACTGCACGTACCCTTCCCCAATGCCACATAAAAGTCGTCAAAATCCTTCTGGTTACCCTAAACAGGGGAACAAGGCAACGCTTGCCAACCTGGGAATGGGCCGAGCCTGGCCAGGCCTCTTTTCTTTCTAGGTTTCTCCACATACAGCAATAAATGTCCAGGGCCCTTACTTCTTTCAGGGGGAAAAGACCCTGTGGAGACCACACCTGCCCAGAAGGGGAGGTAAGAGTGGTGAATACATCACATGGGGAAATGGCGCAGTGGTAGATCCAACCTCGCTAGGAGGGGGGAGTTGCTACAACATAGCGACCTGAGGGCAGGCTGGAACTGCCTAAGGGAGACGCGGGTCCACTCGTAAGGGACAATACACACAGGGGGAGTCCACATAGGAGTCCTGACCTGTGGAGCACCTATTCCAGTACAGGGTAGTTTAAGTACCCACAGTGGACTTCGTCGGCGAGTTGCTTCATTGAACTGCGGACCCACAAGTGCTAGGGAGGAATCATCCAGGGATCTGAGGAGTGGGATCTCCTGGGAGAGAAAGCGCACAATTTCACCTCGGCCGAGTGAAAGGGCACCAGGGACAAGCCATCAACCTGGTCAGTCCGTCAGCATGTTTCCGAGTTCTAGCAGCTCGGACCTGAGAAAACACGGGACGATACCAACTCAACCCAGAGATTGTAGAATCTCGCAAAGGTATTAGGTGTTTCCCAACCCGCTGCTCTACATATGTCTGCTAGGGAGGTGCCCCTGGCCAGTGCCCAAGAGGACGCAACACTCCTTTCTTGGGTACAATGTAGTAAGGGCTGTAGAAACCCTTCTTCATTTTGGTTGGAGGGACAGGCTCTATCACGTCTTTGAGTAAAAGAGTAGCGATTTCCGCGCGCAGAGATTTGGCATGCTCGCTGTGTACTGCGGTAAAGCGGCCGGCCACATGGGGTGCTGAAGGCTGGGGGCCCGCTTCAAGGAAGCCGGGAATGTAGAGATCTGGTGGCAAGGTGATGTGAGAACGGCATTTGCGGGCCAGGTGACCCAAAGACAAAGGAAATAGCTGTTATTGAGAATTTAAGTACCGCAGCCCCATGTAGGGGGGGGCAGCAAATTAAATCGAATTCAACCAAAGATTCTCCTACCGGCCCTCCACCGGGGGACGGAGTGGTCTTCTTACCAGCTCCGGGGCTAACATCCCGGCCTCTCGAACTTCTCAGGAGCGCCTGGGAACCTTCCAGGTCCTCGAGGGGGTCCATGAGACGGGGGGCGTCTGCATCCTGCGAGATGCTCGACGCTGGGGCAGGATATGAGAGATAACCTCCATCTGCTTCTTCACTGCAGAGAACTGCTAGGCGAAGTCCTTGATGGTGTCGCCGAAGAGGCTGAACTGGGAGACAGGGGCGTTGAGAAAGCGAGCCTTGTCGGTCTCACGCATCTCGACCAAGTTCAGCCACAGATGACTTTCCTGGACCATGAGTGTGACCATCGTCTGCCCGAGTTACTACACTGTGACCTTCGTGGCTCTGAGGGCGAGGTCCGTCGCTGAGCGTGGTTCCTGCAGCACATCAGGATCAGGTATACCCCCCTGCAGATCTTTGAGCGCCTTGGCCTGGTGGAATTGCAGGTGGGCCATGGCGTGCAGGGCGGAAGTGGCATGTCCGGCGGCGCTGTAGGCTTTAGCGGTAAGTGAAGATGTGGTTCTTGGACTTGAAGGGCAGCACAGTCTGACCCTGCCAGGTGGTAAGGTTTCCGGGGCACAGGTGGAGCGCAACAGCCCTATCCACCTGGGGAATGGCTGTGTACCTGTGGGCCGCTCCACCATGAGCGGATGAGCGAGTGGCTTTATGACGTGTTGAGAGGGGTGCTCTCCACGATGATGTCAGCTCATCATGCACCTCCGGTAAAAACAGGACCGGGGGGGCGAGGCTGTGAGCGGCGCCAAGTCCCCTGAAACCAGTCATCCAACCGCGATGGCTGTGGGGAGGACGGAGGGTTCCAGTCCAAGCCCACGCTGGCAGCAGCCCTGGAAAGCATGTCAGTCATCTGGGTGTCAGCCTAAGCCTGGGCATGCTCGCCGCATCGTCCTCAAACCTGTGGGAAGAAGGAGCAATGCCGGGGGCAGCTGGAGTGGCATGCTTTCTACTGAAAGCGAGCAGCGACCACAACGTTGCCATGGTCATGACCTCGCAATGAGAGCATGAGCCATCCACAAACGCTGGTTCGGTGTGATCACTGCCCAGACACACGAGACAATGCCTTTGGCCGTCAGAAGCGGAGAGCACTCTATCGCATCCAGGGACTACACAGTGGCTGAAAGGCATCTTTAAAAAGACGTGTCCTGAAAAGGACGTTCAATGCCGCTGTGTTTAATGCTCTTTTAGAGGAAAATACTCTTTTAACAGAGACAATCACTCTTTTAAATAACTTTTTTAAGTTCTCTGCGCTGTCGAAGTGCCCAGGGGAAAACTGCACTGCCGTGCAGAGATGGAGAAAAGCCGCTGTAGTGCGCCGTAGATCCAACAGCAGGCAGAGTGTCAGAGGAAGAAAGCAGGAACGGGTGTGTGACTCACAGCAGACTGCATGCACTACCATCGGCTCCGAAGAAAATTTCTGAATGAACTCGACATATTTCCCCGCTTTTATACCTGTATGTACGGGGGCAGGGTATGCAAATACTGTCTGCCAACTTCTCATTGGCCTTTTTTCATAGATCAGAGGCATATTCGGCACTCAAGAGAGACCTCTAGTGTCGCTTCTTCGACACAACGTTGAAGTGAGCGACAGACGGGGAACCTAAAATATTACTGTACCGATTTCATTTTCCAGGGTCATGATGAAAACAATCATCATTACTGCATTGATCACTAACATGACAATGAACCACAATGTCCTCTGGACCGATTCTGAACCTGAAAAAGATTTGAGAGAAATGTGAGAATGTTTTCGTTCTTTAAAATCTTCATACAATAATGGTACTAAAAGAAACTGAATTAAAAAATGAATATAATGCTGAAGACACTCAATGTAAAGATGATTATCAAGACTGAAATCAGTAAGGATTTAAAAGATTCATCTCTTTTTAAGATTCAATTATTTCTACTCTTTTTCAACAGTATAACAATGTTAACCATCATAGTGAGCATCATAGAATGAATTCATGATGACTGATAATGACAGATGTTTATAATCATAGATTTATTCATCTGGTCACACACGCTGTAAGTTTATAGTTAAAAAGTTATAAATTAACTGATGCTGTTATAACAAAGATAAGATCAGAATATATCAAATACTTACAGCCGAGAATTAAGCATTTATAAAACCATGTGTCATTTGTCATCATTAGTACCACTGGTAAAATTGCAACAATGATGAGTCCTAAAAACAGGAGAATAGATATATTAAAGGAATATTCAAGGTTTAATACAAGTTAAGCTCAATTGACAGCATTTGTGGCATAATGTTGATTACAACAAACAATTATTTTGACTCACCCTTTTCTTTAATAATTGCAAAACTCAGGATACAAAGGAAGTTAGGGTGACTAATTCTTTGGAGAGTTTAAATGCAGAAATTAAAATCTTATATTTTATAAAAGCCCAGCTTTTTTTTCTGATGAACTAGTGAATTACTTGTTCTGTAAAGTTGTTTAATTGATCATTTCCAATGTCATTTTAGGGTTTTAGGGTTTGTTGACATCAGATATAACTTATACCAAGGTTAGTGTGAAAAATTGCAGGTTGCAGCCTAAATAAATGCACCAGAGTTGAGCATGTTAAAGTGAAAGAACATTGCCCACCTCATAAATAAACTCCAAATCCTTTACAAATGTAACTCACCTCCTCTGGATGATCCAAACATGTAGAACAGAAGGATGAATTGTAACGTTGGCAGAATATCAAAGGTCGAATCAGCTACAATGCCAAATATTCCAATGATCTTTCCACTACTCTTTCCGATCATTAAAGCTGAAACTACATGAGATATATTTTCAATAAGTGATAGCGACGTGAGGCATTTAGTGCTACCAGGAAGCAATTTATTAAAGTTAAAAAAGTTTTAATTAGCAATTTGTCTTTCACATGTCAGAAGACATTACTTGATTGCCTTGAGTGTATTAATGTGATTCCACCTAAATATGCCTTTTGGACTGTCAAAATGTATGGCATTTGCATTGAATGAAGCTATAGAGCTGGGATACTTTCCTAAAAATGTTGATTTCTGTCCTGATGAACACATCTTAAATTATCAGCAGATTTTTCATTTTTTTGGGTGAACTAATTCTTTAAAAGTCAAAAGTATGCAGTCCAAAAAAGCTTTCAAAAACATTTTAGAGTTGACCATGTTTATACTTAGTCAAATTGGTCCTTTTTCAGCGATGAAAGAGAGGGTTACTTCAAAATTTGAAGGCAAATACTCTGCTTTCTGAATTTTTTATGAATATTAATAATGCAAGTAAGTGGGTATGTTTGTGTGAAAAACAAATTGTTAATTAAAACTTTATTAACTTTAAAAAAATTAGTGTCAGCACTTGACACCTCATGTCGCATCATGTGACATTATCAGAACGTGACAGTGATTTGAGATTTCAGAAGTTCTGCTCTGCTTACTACAGAAGAATGAACGTCACACGAGAGTTAGGTCAATTCAAACAGCTACACAGAGCTAACCGGATGCTCCGATTTAAAGTTGAAAATGTTTTAATTAGTGATTTTATTTTCCACAAAATGTTTCAATTCACTCCAGAAGACATTACTGATGTAGTTGTGTGGATTACTTTGATGTTGCCTTTATCTGCTGTTTGGTCTCTCAAATTGATGGCATCCATTCACCTGCATTGTATGCATCAACAGAGGTCTGATTTCCATCTAAAATCTTTGTTCGTGTTTTGCAGAAGAAAGAAAGTCATTCATGTCAGGGATGACATGATGGTGAGTAAATGATGAGAGTGTTCATTTTTGGGTGAACTATTCTTAAAACTGAGAAATTAGTTTTATTGTTTAAATTGTGTGTGAAATGAATGCTGCTGATCTGATATAACACTGGTACTTATAATTTACTGAGTATGTCACTGTATGTTTGTGGAAGTAAAATCATGACTAAAGTCTTTGAAGCGTAAAAGCGTTGAATTGCTCTAATCGAAAAACAATGTTGTGCTTGCATTTTAATACTTTGCATTTAAAGGTGCCTGCATTTTGGGAGGCTGAAATTTAACATTTATATTTTGTTATTAAAAGTTCAATAATAAATATTCCCCTTCCAAAGTTTGTTTAAAAAATATTCAGTTAATTTGAAAATTCCATCTTTATTGTTTGACAGGCAAACTTCGGCCCATTCTGTTTCACTAAACAAATTTGCTTCCTCAACATCAGAGGTTTAAATTTGGTTGGAATTTCAACTTTCAACTGATGCACATTCCCCACCTGATCCAAGTCATCCTCACCAATAAGTGGTGCAATGCAATCAGGTTTTGACTTCTGAATACCAAATTTACAGACAGAGAGTTTGTTTTTCAATTTGAATAGAACTAAGCAGAAACAAGAAAACAACTAGTTTGGTTCATGGGTAGAAAATGTATTAATATTTTATTTGCACATGTAGGTGGGATTCCACTGATTGGTCAATCCATGTCATCATCAGTTCCTCAGTGCTTTGTGGCAGAATAATAGTCCACCGCTGTTATAGTTGTATGGATTCTCTAAGTGTTTTATCGACTGCTCATCTTTTAATGCAACTACTATTTCTATATCAACAAACAACTAGACTAAGGAATGCCTGTGAAACAAACTGTAGTATACTAGTAAGGGCAGTGTCTAGACAGGGCATCATGTCTGCTTTCTTAAGGATTGTTGGTGGCATAGTGGGCTAAAGCACAAAACTGGCAAGCAGAAAGTTGCCGGTTCGATCCCCACAGCCACCTCCATTGTGCCCTTGAGCAAAAAGCTTAACTCCAAGTTGTTCTGGGGGATTGTCCTTGTTATAAGTGCACTTGCACAAGGCATCTTCATAAATGTTCTTATGTGTTGGCATTAGTTGTCTGTTTTAGAAATAGCCTATTGATGTCCCTCTCATCTGCATGCAAAATTACTCCTGTCTTAGACACACAGCCTGATTTATTTAGCTGTCAGCAATTGATTTAGCTAATTATAGACTAATCTCAAACCTTACCATTTATGTCTAAAATAATCAAAAAGTAGTGTTCTTCCAACTATGTTGCATTTGAGTTACAAATGATTTGCTTTTATAATCTGACTGTGGCTGTATCTCTCTTTTTGTCTTATTGGATCTCAGTGCTTCGTTTGACACTATTGATCATAGTTGGCATTTGTGGACAGGCATTAGCATGGCTTAGGTCCTACTTATCTGACCGCTATTACTTTGTTTGTGTTATCAAAAAATTGTCAGATCAAGCACATGTTAAATATGGAGTGTCACAGGGCTCAGTTCATGGTATCCTGTTTTTTTCCTTGTATATGCTTCCCTTGGGTGATATTATCAGGAACCAGCATTAGTTTTCACTGTTATGCTGATGATACTCAGCTTTCTATTTCCTCAATACCTGATGAAATTTCCCAATTTAACAAGTTAGCAGATTGTTTAAAATTATATAAAAGATTGGATGGCTATAACTTTCTTGCTACTAAATTCTGACAAATTAGAGGTATTCATTTTTGGACAAATTCTTCCAAAAATAAGCTAAATACAATATGCTAAAATACAATTTGACTCTTGATGGTTGTACTGTTATGTCATCTACTACAGTTAAGAACCTGGGTGTTATGTTTGGCAATCTATTCTTTGAAAATCATAGTCCAGTGTTTGTGGAAAGCATTTTTACACCTAAGAAATATTGCTAAATTACGACACATGCTTAGTGTTTCTGATGCTGAAAAATTTATTAATGCATTCAGATTATTGTAATGCATTACTGGGTGGATGTCCTGCAGGCTCAGTAAATAAGCTTAAGTTCGTTAAATGCAGCTGCTAGAGTACTTACTAGAACCAAGAAATATGAACACATCAGCCCCGTTTTATTGTCACTACATTGGCTGACTGCCAACTCTTGCATCAGTTTTAAAATTCTATTAATTACTTACAAAGCGTTGAATGGTCTAGCTTCTCAGTACCTAAGGAAACTTTTATCATGCTATAATCCATCATGTTTGCTTCGATCACACAATTCTGGACTTTTATTAATACCTAGATCTAAATCCACAAAAGGAGGTAAATCACCTAAATTATGGAACGGTCTTCCGTGTGCTGTTCGAGATTCAGACACACTATCTCAGTTTAAGTCCAGATTAAAGACCGTTCAGCCAGGCATGCACCAAATTTATCCCTAAAATCACAGTTAGGCTGCATTAGTCAGGTCTGCTGGAACCAAAAATATTCCATATATACTATAACTGTGCCTTAAATTGAATGGCATCCACGCTAATACCATTCCATATGTTTTTCTGTCTTGTCCTCGGGATGCATGTCCCAAGCCGGCCAGAGCCAGCCATATATAGCTCTACCAGATGCCCTCCTGCCTCAATGCTATGTGCTGTTGAGTACTGACCTGTCTCAGCCAGACTTCACTTCAGTTTAATACGAGGGAATTCACAGAGGATGATTTGCTACCGAGCTCAAATGTAAGACCCAGGAGCCTTCACTTGTCACAGCCTGAACCTCAGACATAGGATGGACATCAATGAAATGAACTGCAATGCTGCTTATTCTGTCTGCAAGACATCAACTAAACTTTTCCTGCATCATATTGGTCATGGAATGACTACTCCTTAGTCAATGTAATTTAATAGTTAATAAATCCATGACTATATCACACACCGTTTATTTTACGCATTATATCCATGATGTTTTGCCAGAGGGGAATTGGCTCCCCCAGTGACCCTGATTTCTCCCAAGGCTATTTTTCTCCATTAACCATAAATCATAAACGACTTTGTGAAATTAAAGCTCCAATAATTCCATTATTATTTTCTGTTAAGCACCTTGGGCAATGTGCATTGTGAAAAGTGCTATACAAATAAAAATGACTTGACTAAATGCAAAATATAAAAATTCAAGCACTGATAATGCAATGTATTTATTTTTTCGATTAGATCAGTTCAGAATGCCTTTATGCTTCAAAGACTTTAGTCATGATTTGACTTCCATATATGTGGTGGTGTATGGCAATACTTACTGTAAATTATTTTTGCTGAGGGGCAGAGAAGCACTATTCCAAAGAGGACTGTTATTATAGCTCTATCAAACTCTGCATAATTCAGAATTTTTTCCAAGGCAGATTTAAAAAGAACTGGAACAGAATATAAATAAATAAAAATCAACAATTGCCAAACCGAAGTGTAATATAAATATATACATTAATAACTTTTTATAAAACAGTTGCTTAAAATGACAGTCTTTCTCTGGTTCAGGGTTTAATTTTTTTAGTGTAGCATTAAAAGTTATATTATAATCAGCTGCAGTAGATCAAGTATTTTATGAACTTAAGGGTGAACATAAAATGGCAGTACAATAAACATACAGAAATTCAGCTCTGAACAGATAAAGGATATGTTATACCAACATAAATTATGACATTTAGGGAAACAAAATGTTGCTGCTGCATAATATTCAGGAATATTACACCATTTAAATTCTGACAGCAATATTTTGACCCACTGTGAATGTGCATTTTAATGTGATCATGTGTTCATGACAATGAGTGATGTTTGGATTTGCTTACCTACATAAACAACAACTGAGAAAAAAATATATTCTGCAACATGACTGTGATCCAAAATCAGTGTTTTAGTTTTGCCTGTAAAACAGAAAAATCTTACAATTAAAATACCACATCACATTAAAATAGATATGTCACTAACAAACTAAACATCTCTGGTTACATATGTAACCTCAGTTCCCTAAGATGAGGGAACAAGACATTGTGTCATGTAGCTAACGCTATTGGGAGTCCTTTCTAGATGACCTTGAAGAAGCCTTTGTATATTAATGGCAATCCTATGATTGGCAATGGTGACTTGAGCCCCGCTCTTTGAAACGCGCATTTCACCTATGTAAGCAGGTGCGAAATCCCCATTTCCTCTGGATATTCTGACTGGGATGAAGAGCACATCGCTCGTACCCTGAAACTTTGGTTCCATAGTGCAGCTAGCTTTCACAATGTCTTGTCCCCTCATCTCAGGGAACTAAGGTTACATGTACAAACAGAGAGGTTCCCTTTCGATTTGTCCTCTTCAACATTGCTTTATCTAGCACTATGGTGAACTGTCTTCCATCACACCACACTACGCAATGTCAAACCGCCGAAGGGGCCCCAAAGCCATAGGCACCTGAAGAAAGATATTCATAATGTGTAGCAGTTCCCATGGAACAGTGAACAGAAAATTGGAATGATAATCCAATATGAAGTTTTATATATATATATATATATATAAATGAACACATTCTTAAAATCAACCTCCCATCAACCATAGGTTAAGATTTCAACTGCTGCCCATACAGGGGCGGCTGGAAAGGGATAATAGTGTGTAACCAACTCAGGCTTATAAAACCTTTAAAATAGTTAATTATCTCTCTGTAACAGTGAGGACCAGTGAAGAGAGGGAGGTCACATCTAGGTTATAAAAATAAACTAACGTATTTTGCGAGGACCAGCCTACTGCCAAGTATATGTCCACCAAGGACACGTCTTTTATCCATGTTCAGGAAGAGGCCATGGCCCTAGTCGAGTGCCCTCATAACCTGATGGGGCATCACACACCTGGCAATTAATTGGCGAGTGCGATAGCATCACCAATCCAATGAGACAGTCTTTGTGTAGCGAAGGGCAAACCTTTTGCACATCTTCCAAAGCATACAAAGTGCTGATCCGAAAATCTGAATTGATGGATGCACTCCACGTAAAAGCGCAATGCACATACAGGGCATAACAGGAGCATCCTCTGATCCTCATCCAAATTAGACGGAGGAGGGGAGAGAGCTTGAAAGTGAATAAAATGTGCTCTAAATGGTAAGGACAACACATTAGGCACATAGCCTTTCCTGGGTTAAAGGGTGGCTTTTGAAAAACCTGGCTCAAATTCCAGACATGAGCTGCCTACAGATAAAGCTTGCATATCACCCACATTTTTAACCGAAGCCAGAGCTAAGATGAGTGCGGTCATGAAAAAAAGCACATGCAATTCAGCAGAAACCAAAGGCTTAAAAGGGGGGCTCGTGAGTACCTTCAGCACTAAGTTTTAAGTCCCACACTGGGACCATAGAAGGATGAGGGAGGTTCAAGCGCCTCACACCTTTAAGAAACACCATGTGAAAAGACACAATTAGCAAACACATGCCATTTAAGAGCATAGAGACATCTCATTGATGGCACCCAAGCTTGCAGGATGGTGTTTAAAACAAACTGTGTTAAACCCTACACATTTGATGAGCGCCATGAAGGCTCTACAACTTCGGCTGGGGATGTCCTGCACCTGAGAGTGGAGATACCTCCTCAGCGGAATTTCTCAAGAAAATCCATTAATAACTCCATCATCTCCAGAAACCACGGCTAGTTGGGCCATCTCGGCACAACCAGTAGAACGGTTTCTCTGTTCACTCAGACTTTGCAGATGACAGAATTAAGATAGTATACCAGGGGAAACACATACTTGCATGTCACAAACGATTTGTGGGCCACGACATCCACACCTAATGGGGGTTTCCAAATCCACCATACCATTTGAGGATGGAGTCTTCATTCTCCTGATAAAAGCTTTGAGGCGCCAGTATATCCATCCCGCAGTTCAGCTGCCTGGGACATGTGTCCCTCGTAAAGGAAGGAGACACATGCAAAGGAGGAGGCGCCATGCCAAACTCATCATCGGCAGCATGCCAAGTCCACTCTGTCTATTTATTTATGCTGCCACTGTCGTAATGTCCAAGCAAAACAGAACATGGTAATAAAAAATTCAGCCCATCTTTCAACAATCCACTGAGATCCACTTTTTTCCATTCTGATTGTTGATGTGAACATTAACTGAAGCTCCTGACCCATATCTGATTTTATGCACTGCAGCCACACGATTGTGTGATTAGATAATCACATGGATGATTATTGGTGCCTGATGGGCTGGTTTGAGTATTTCTGTAACTGCTGATCTCCTGAGATTCTACCGCACAACAGTCTCTAGAATTTACTCCAAAATGGTGCCAAAAACCAAAAACATCCAGCAAGCGGCAGTTCTGTTGAGAGAAATGCCTTGTTGATGAGAGGAAAACAGCGAATGGCCAGACATGTACAAACTGACAAAGTCTACGGTGACTCAGATAACCACTCTGTGCAATTGTGGTGAGAAGAATACCATCTCAAAATGCTATTCTGACATGAGTTTTGGTGCTGTTTTGGCAGCATGAGGTGGACCTACATTACATTAGGCAGGTGGTTTTATTGCTGTGGCTGATCACTTTTATCCAAAGCGACTTACAAAAGAGGAAAACATAAGAGAATCATCTTAAGGAGACAGTGGTATGAATAGTGCCATATTACAATGTTTCACAAGCATCAGATTAGTATTCAAAACAGATTAAAGTGCAACAAAAATATTTTTTTAGTGACTGGTTAAGTGCTCTTGGAAATGTGTGTTTCAAGTCGTTTTTTGAAGACAGAGAGTGAGTCAGTTTCACAAATGGAGTTGGGAAAGTCATTCCACCAACATGGTATGATGAAGCTGAAAGTCTGTGAAAGTGTTTTGGTGCCTCTTTGTGTTGGCACAACAAGGCGACATTCCTTAGCCGACCGCAAGTTTCTAGTGGGTGTGTAGCTCTTCAGAAATTATTATAGGTATGCTGGAGCAGACCCAGTGACAGTATGTAAAGGATACAAGACTGCGTGGACTCGTGTCCGTGTCACTGCTGGTGCAGTGTTGTCAAACGATGAGCATCGGATGTAGCGAAACACTCTTTAAGGTACTATATATTCTATTCAGGTTTATATTTGCAGATCACTCACACAGGGAGTCTGCATTTTATGATTCATATTCTGATCTTTTCTAATAAACTCACAATCATCATAAAGAAATCATACCTGATAACTGCAAAACATATGGAGTGGCCCACAGCAACATCAGAGGTCTCAAAAAATAAAGAACACAACAAGCGATGGACTCATTCACAGATCCTGAAAATCACATAATAATCATGAGAATTCACTGATTTGTTACAACAATTTTTTTATTAAGATGGATCTGAGTAGTCTCACCTTCAGAAACACCCCAGAAGACAAAAGCAAGAAACATAATAATATTTGGACAGAAGATCAGAAACATCTGGAGATGGAGGAATGTGTCTAGAGAGAAAATACAAAATAACTTGTGATTTAGTCAAATGAGTAAATAACGTGCTATCCAGATATATAAATGATTTTATTCACATTCCAGCTATATAATAATGTTTGTATTTAAAAGCCCTAAATAGACTTTGATAACAGCCAATATGAATATTTTCCACTACTCTTCAGGTGTATTACTATACTGTATTTTTGGATTGTCAATAGATAAGACAGCACTGTAACACATTACATGTAATCAGATCATGACAATCCAGTACTTGCAATTGGATTAAATAACATTTAAAATGTGCTTAATCAGATTACAGATTCTTTTTAAGACTTAAGGTACCTACATACTATACAAAGTGGAGCGTTTGATACTTGGGAATGTGACAATGGAAGGCATACACTACAGGAAAGAAGTGATTCAGTTTGAAAAACAAACAACAACCCATTGCCGATAACGGATGGCTATCAAAAATATAACTTTTCAATTACTTGACTTAACTTGAACTTTCCAACAGTGTACTAGTAAACACTGAAACACTTCTCCAGGCAAACACTGTACACTATTACTAATTCTCTATCTTTGTACCCAGGCTGGGCAACAAAATAAAGGACTGGGAATGAATGCATCATGTTCTCACACATGAACTTCCCAAATACAGACAACACATTACATGCCCTACCAGAAACAGAAATACACTGGGTATACAACAATAAAGGATGTATATCGCTCTGTCCCTCGTGCAGCTTTGGGACTCTCTGATCAATGTCTGGTTCATCTTCTTCCGATCTACAGGCAGAAACTAAAATCAGCTAAACTTTTAGTAAGGACTGTAGAGGTGGATGAATTAAGCAGAGCTGGAACTTCTAGCCTGCTTTGACTGCACTGATTGGAGTGTTTTTGAGGCTGCAACAACAGACCTGGATGAGCTCACACATACTGTGACATCACATATAAGTTTCTATGAGGATATGCGCATTCCTACTAGGACTTATTTAACAAATAACAATGACAAACCATGGTTTACAGCAAAACTCATGCAGCTTTGTCAGGCCAAAAAGGATGCTTACAGAAGTGGGGATAAAATCGTGTACAATCAGGCCAAAAACAGACTGATAAAGGAGATTATACACTCACCTAAAGGATTATTAGGAACACAATACTAATACTGTGTTTGACCCCCTTTCGCCTTCAGAACTGCCTTAATTCTACATGGCATTGATTCAACAAGGTGCTGAAAGCATTCTTTAGAAATGTTGGCCCATATTGATAGGATAGCATCTTGCAGTTGATGGAGATTTGTGGGATGCACATCCAGGGCACGAAGCTCCCGTTCCACCACATCCCAAAGATGCTCTATTGGGTTGAGATCTGGTGACTGTGGGGGCCATTTTAGTACAGTGAACTCATTGTCATGTTCAAGAAACCAATTTGAAATGATTCGAGCTTTGTGACATGGTGCATTATCCTGCTGGAAGTAGCCATCAGAGGATGGGTACATGGTGGCCATAAAGGGATGGACATGGTCAGAAACATTGCTCAGGTAGGCCGTGGCATTTAAACGATGCCCAATTGGCACTAAGGGGCCTAAAGTGTGCCAAGAAAACATCCCCCACACCATTACACCACCACCACCAGCCTGCACAGTGGTAACAAGGCATGATGGATCCATGTTCTCATTCTGTTTACGCCAAATTCTGACTCTACCATCTGAATGTCTCAACAGAAATCGAGACTCATCAGACCAGGCAACATTTTTCCAGTCTTCAACTGTCCAATTTTGGTGAGCTCTTGCAAATTGAAGCCTCTTTTTCCTATTTGTAGTGGAGATGAGTGGTACCCGGTGGGGTCTTCTGCTGTTGTAGCCCATCCGCCTCAAGGTTGTGCGTGTTGTGGCTTCACAAATGCTTTGCTGCATACCTCGGTTGTAACGAGTGGTTATTTCAGGCAAAGTTGCTCTTCTATCATCTTGAATCAGTCGGCCCATTCTCCTCTGACCTCTAGCATCAACAAGGCATTTTTGCCCACAGGACTGCCGCGATACTGGATGTTTTTCCTTTTCACACCATTATTTGTAAACCCTAGAAATGGTTGTGCGTGAAAATCCCAGTAACTGAGCAGATTGTGAAATACTCAGACCGGCCCGTCTGGCACCAACAACCATGCCACGCTCAAAATTGCTTAAATCACCTTTCTTTCCCATTCTGACATTCAGTTTGGAGTTCAGGAGATTGTCTTGACCAGGACCACACCCCTAAATGCATTGAAGCAACTGCCATGTGATTGGTTGATTAGATAATTGCATTAATGAGAAATTGAACAGGTGTTCCTAATAATCCTTTAGGTGAGTGTATAGGCTATAAGAAGCTATTCTGAAAATCTGAAAAACAGATTTCAGCTTATGATCCTACATGAGAGTGGAGGGGCCTGAAAGACACTGTAGGGAATCAACAACTGGCTGATGACCTGAATTTGTTTTACTGTAGATTTGAAAAGCCCTGTCACACACCCCATACCCACTCTTAACTTCACAGCACACAAAGATTTACACCTCCTGCAATCACCCTCCTCCCCTCTCCTGCTTCACAACCTGCACTTAGAAACTGTGAAGATGTATGCTGGGTATTCCAGAAAAAGAAGACAAGAAAAGCACAGGGCCCAGATGGTGTTTCACCCACTTGTCTAAGATCCTGGCCCCGATCTTCACAGAGATCTTCAACAGATCACTGGAGCACTGTGAAGTTCCTGCTGCTTCGAATGGTCCACAATCAACCCCATCCCAAAGAAACCCAAAATCACAGGACTTAATGACTACAGACCCATCGCCTGATGACTGTGGTCATTAAGTAATTTAAGAGACTGGTGTTGGCCCACCTGAAGGACATCACTGAACCCTTCCTGGATCCCCTGCAGTTTGAATATCGAGCAAACAGGTCTGTGGATGATGCAGTCAATATAGGACTGCATTACATTATTCTGCATCTAAACAGACCAGGGGCTTATGCAAGGATACTATTTCTTGACTTCAGTTCAGCTTTTAAAGGCATCAACCCCACTCTCCTATGGACTAAATTAACCCAGCTCTTGGTTACTGCCTCTATCTGTCAGTGGATCGCCAGCTTCCTGACAGACAGGCAGCAGCTAGTGGGAATGGGAAATTCACCTCCAGAACATGTAAAATCAGTACTGGTTCCCCCCAGGGATGTGTGCTCTCCCTACAACTATTCTCCCTGTACACAAATGACTGCACCACCAAGGGTCCCTCTGTCAAGCTTCTGCAGTTTGCAGATGACACTACAGTCATCTGCCTCACCCAAGATGATGAGTCTGCATACAGAAGGGAAGTTGAACAGCTGTCTGTCTGGTGCAGTCAAAACAACCTGGAGCTGAACATGCTCAAAATAGTGGAGATGATGTCTTAAGGAGGAACACACCAACATTAACCCACTCACCATTCTGAACCGTACTGTGGCAGCAGTGGAGTCATTCAGGCTCCTGGGTACTACTATTTCACATAACCTTAAGTGGGAGACCCAAATAGACTTAGACATAGTTTTGTCAAAGGCCCAGCAGAGGTTACACTTCCTTTGCCAGCTGAGGAATTTCAACCTGCCATAGGCAATGTTGATACAGTTATACACAGCAGTCATTGAGTCAGACATTATAAGACTTCAAATGATAGTTTGGAATGCTGAGAGGATTATTAGCTCCCCTACCCAACCTGCTAGAACTGTAAACATCCAGAGTGATGAAAAAGGGCTGGTAAAATCACTCTTGACCTCATTCACCCAGCACACTTTCTTTTCAAAGTGTTGCCCTCTCCGGATCGGCACAACAGAACACTAAGCACTAGAACAGCCAGGCACAGGAAATGTATTTTGTCAATACAACCATGTGAAATATTAAATCCATCCATTCCTACATATCCATTATAACATATCCATATTTTGTTTATATTCTTTAACACATCCTACCTCTTCTTCAATACACTGCATCACCTGCACATAACTGTATATATGTAAATAAAATATTCAAACAACATTATTGCTATATTGTAAATTTCTCTTTTTTTATCTGTTATACCTTATTTTTTATTTAGTCACTATATGTATATGTTTGTATGTATGTATATATGTTTGCATTCTCTTTGCACTGGAAGCTTCCTTGTGTGTGTAAGCATACTTGGCAATAAAGCTCAATCTGATTCTGAATAAATTTTTTCCGCCAAGTTTTTTCAGTTTCACAGTGCACCTAGTCCCACATTTCAGAGATTCTCATTAGACAATGTATGTCTACATCAGAGTGCGCTGCAGCCAAAATTGAAATACTTTCAACTATTGGTCACATGATGGAGCATCACTATCGCAAACCTTTGCATTTTCCCTCAATCCTTCTGATGCATCATCCCCATTGAAATCAATGCATTCGGGGCCTGGGTAACTCAGCCTGCAAAGACGGTTGACTGCTATGCCTGGAGTTGCAAGTTCAGGTCCCCTAGGCAACCCAATTGGCCTGGATGCTAGGGAGGGCAGAGTCACATTAGGTTACCATCGTCATAGTCGTGATGATGGTTCTCGCTCTAGGTGGGGCACGTGGTAAGCTGTACATGGAATCCTAGGATATAGCATGAGCCTCCACATGTGCCAGGTCTCCACAGTAATGCGCCAGCTATCCATGTGATAAGATGTGCGAATTGTCTGGCTCGGTAGCGAAGATCTATTCTGCTAACCGATGGGAGTAAACCAACTACACCACCACAAGGACTCAGAAAGCATTGGGAATTGTGCATTCCAAATTGGGGATAAAAAAGGGATAAAAACTATAAGTAATAAAAAAAAATCACTGCATTGGCAGGCACCCATGATTACATTACTACATTTTGTATATTAAAATACAAATCAGCCAACAGCAATGACTGGTGCAAACACAGTAAAATTTTATTCCTTGACATTACTTATATTTTAATGGAATTGGTTTGCATGATTTTTCTGAGTAAATGTACTTATTGCACTCATATATTTAAGTTAACTATTTACAAATAGACTCAACTCATCTGTGATTCAAGGATCATTGTTTTTATTTATTAGTTTTTTAATTGCCTTATAGCATGTGTAAAACAATACAATCGCTGGACTCTAGGTCAACCAAAGAGCACATTGGATTGTCCTCAGCACTTCTTAGTGCACATAAATCTGCACTTTTGAGTGAAAGAAATTTGAGACAAAAATGGATTATGAACTCAAAGTTCACCAGAGGCAACACTAATCGAATTGAATAGTAACTTCATACAAATCATGACTATTACACAGCTATTAACAAAAACAGCTCAAAGTACAAGGGAACGAGACATTGTGTCGATGAAGTGACACTAGGGGTTGATCTTGAGAGCCTGACACACATTCAGATCTTTGAGAAAATGCCAATGAGAATTGGCGAGTTAAATTTGCATGTCACTCCCATACGGACATACGGGCATAAAAGGGAGGACGGCTGGGAATTCATTCAGGTTTTGCAATGAGGAGCCGAGAAAAGGTTCCAGCTGTTATAGCAGTCAAGTTCTGTCTGTGGCACGATGGACACAACATCTCATTCCCTCCATCAGGGAACAGAGGCTACGACAGTAACCGAGACGTTCCACTTCTGTCACTCACGCGACGTTGTGTCTATGAAGTGACACTAAGGGTCCCATATACGAAAGGACACGAAGACAAACTGGTCACGTGAACTGCCGATGCAGGTGTAGGTAAGCTACTATGAGCATAGAAACAGATACACTCGGGTTGCACGGAGCCTCCCCAGACTAGCCAGCCACGGCCATAGATTTTAGATGGGGGCCTAACAAAAATGCTCATAAAACAAGCCGGGGAAGGCGTTCTTTTCCGTTTCTATTCTTTCAGGGCCACACCCAGCCCTGGAGTGGAGGGGTGGGTAAAGAGTGGGAAATACACCATGCGGGCCACATGCTCGGGCATGGGGAAGGCGCGGTGGTAAGACCTGCCCATCGTTGGGGGGTTCTGAAAACACAGCGACCGGGGCAGGGAGAGCTCTGCCAAGGGAGATGCGGGTCTACCCCGGGAAGGTGGAGACCGTGCCACAGAAGATACATCACAGGAGGTTAACAGGGAAACCGAAAACCTGTGGAGCACTTACCCAGGTACAGGGTATGTAGCACAAGCACGGGGTCTGACCACAGATTCCTCTGCAGAATCCGTGAGTCAGAGGGCTAGGAAGAAAAATATCCAGGGTTTACAAGTCATGAACACGCATGAGAGAGAAGAGCACATGGCTTCACTTTCTTGGAGGGGAAAGGCACTATATACAAGCAGTACACCTGGCCAGCTGTACGTGTAATGAAACTTACCTACCTGTTCCCACCTGAAAGAACACGAGACGAGATGAGATTATAAAACCTTGCAAAGGTATCGGGTGTTGCCCAGCCCGCTGCCCTACATATGTCTACTAGATAGGTGCCGTTGGCCAGTGCCTACGAGGATTCCACACTCCTTGTGGAGTGTGCTCAAACCCGCAAAGAGGTGGGCACAAATTAGACCAGCACTATGGCGTCCACGATCTAGTGGGCAAGCCTTTGTATGGAGACGGTGTTCTCTTTCTGCTGTCCACCAAAGCAGACAAAGAGCTGCTCAGAGCATCTACAGCTCTGCGTGTGATCCAAATATAGGCCACCGCCGAGGTGTCGTCCGTCCGGACCAACGAGTGCTTGCCCTGAATCAATGGCTGTAGCCTCCGCAGGGCGAGCAGTATCATCATCTAGCATCAGGTGTGTCGTGACTGAGGAGGAGGGCTTCTCGGGACGGGGACGTGGTTTATGTGGTGCAGCCGGGCATGAGAATGCAGGGGGCAATATTTGTGATCCGGTGCTGTAATCGCCCGGTGTTCAGTGGCGGCGACCGGAGACATCACCGATCTAACCTGAGGAGAGAAGAGATTGCTCTTTTCTTGACAATGTGGGTACCGCAACCCATGTGGGATGTGGCAAACAGAAAAGAAGTGAACAAAACATTTACCTCCCAGCCCTCCACCAGGGGAGGGATTGGTCTGTGTACAATCTCTTGGGTTCCTGCAGTCAACTCCTTCCTCAAGTGGCCCATTTCAAGAACGCTTGGGAGCCCTTTTAGGGGTCTTGGCGGCCGAACGAGAAGTGGGGGGCATCGCTTCTGGCCGATGGCTCACGCTGTGACCTTCGTTGCTCAGAGGGCGAGGTCGGTCACCGAGCGCAGTTCTTAAAGCACATCTGGATCAGAACTTCCCTCGTGCAGATCTCTTAGCGCCTTGGCCTGGTGAACTTGTAGAAGTTCCAAGGCAGAGGTGGCTTGACTGGCAACGCTGGAGGCTTTCGTTGCTAGGGATGTCATCGTCCAACCGGCATGGGAAGTGAGTGCTGGCCGATTCGGTCAAGTGGTGCCGCTCAGCAGGCACAGGTGTGCTGCGATTGCCTTGTCCACTTGGGGAATTGAGGCAAAACCCTTGGTCGCCCCGCCATCGAGGGTAGTGAGGGAGGATGAGCTGAAGGATTGGGTCCGGGCAGCAAAAGGTGTCCTCCATGACTGCGTCAGCTCGTCATGCACTTCCGGGAAGAATGGCACTGGGGAGAGCAGGGCCGCGAGCAGCTCGCCGACCCGAGAAACCAGTCATCCAGCTGCAAGTGATCAGGGGAGGGGCAGAGGGTTCCACTCAAGTTCGACACTCGCTGCGGCTCGGGAAATCATGGCAGTGAGTTCAGTGTCCACCTCAGACCGGGCTTCCACACCCAAAAACGCTTGTCCGGTCAAATCTTCTGCATCCGACACTGCCAGGATGCCCTCCGATGCAGTGATTGACATCACATCCGGGTTTCGGGCTCTGGGAGAGACATTAGGCTTGCACTGTACCCATAGGTAAAGGGGCCGGGAAGGGGGATGGCTGAAGAGGTGCTCCCTTGGAAGAAGGAGAGCCACGCTTGTGGAGTGGCCATGGTCATGGTCTCTATTTTGAGAACATGAACCATTCAAGAATGCTATATATATAAACGGTTGGGGAGTAATGAAATACATGTAACGGGAATACGTATTTAAAATACAAAATATAAGTAACTGTATTTCACTACAGTTACAATTTAAATCATTGGTATTTTGAATACAGTTACATTCACAAGTATTTTGATTAATGAAGAGATTACTTTGTATTTTTTTCATTTAATATTTAGTGCTTTCAGATGAAAAACATTTATACATATAAATGATGTGAGTCAAAGTGCATTTGAACAGCTGTGAAAAACTTTCTTATGATGTGTTACATTCATACGAGCAGACAGAGAAGTACGTTTGAAGTAAGTTTGGAGCAGAAGAAATAGAAATAATCCTTGTTTAAATTATCAGCTTTACGCTAAGCTAAAATGCTATTTTTAGCCATTTTACATGCACATGTTACCAGGCATGAGCATATTTTTTTCAAGAAAATTCACATTGGATCAAAATGTATTTTTTTCTAGTAAGACTTTTGATATTAGGGCATACATTATATTCTTGATTATTTTTGTATTGTTTTCCTGTACAAATATCTAAAAATCCTTAAAACAAGATCAATTTGATTTATCTTGGTTTAGAAACAACATTACATAAGAAATTTAGGTTTTTCAGAGAATGTATTTTTAACAGGTGTATTTTGTCTGACTGTACTGACTGAGATTTTATAGTCAAAACAAGTGAAAATATCTACCAGTGCTCAAGAAGTAATCCAAAGTATTTAGAATACGTTACTGACCTTGAGTAATCCAACCAAATACGTTACAAATTACATTTTATAGCATGTAATCTGTAATCTGTAGTGGAATACATTTCAAAAGTAACCCTCCCAACCCTGTGTATATATATATATATATTTATCATTGTCTTCCATTTTGGGATATGTTGTGTGTTACAATCTTAATCAGTATATATGTGTGTGACACATTTTAAACAATGTATGCCTGCTAACAAATGATGAATGATGTGTGTAACTAACTAGAAAATATATGTTAAAACCAAAAATGCTAAAAGGAAAAGTGGTAATAAGGTGTGATAAACTGCAGCTGCATTAAGACAATTCTTTAGGTAGGGGAGCCTAGAAACAGTTTCTACCTTTGGATATTCTTTAAGCAAGAAACTGATAAAGGTGAACCAATAGGAGGCAAAACCAGTAATCCCACTGCGGCAAAAACAAACCATCGGAATGATTTAAACTTATCTCTTAGAATGCTGGAGATGCCCCGGTGGCAAAAATAAGCCAATCAAAAGAGTAAAAAACTGAGAACAAAGGAAAACACCCTGGGTCAGAAATGTAGAAAAGAAGGGAACGCTGGAGAAACAGGGTCTTTTTGAGCGGAGCTTACGGGTGATGCAGACAGGATCCCCAGCTGGGCAAATGGTTTCTGTACTTATTCTATCTTGTTAATAAATCAAATTTTTACTTTAAAGCTTGACTTCGTCTCCTCAAAAAAGAGCACGACAGTAACATTTTCAAACCATTCCTTCTATTTTACTTAGCAACTAACTAAATATTAGGGGCCAAGCACTGAAAGTGCATAGGCACCTAATTGTTAGTGTTCTTTTTATCCTTCTTCTTCTTCTGCCATTGAGTCTATGGGAACTCATAGAACCGTATGCAGGAAAGTTGTGACACATATGGAGGACAGTCTAAACATTAACTGGAGCAAATTTGGAGTATCTATCTCAAACCCTCTAGCGCCACTGACTGCCCAAAATTTTACACGTTTATGCTAATAAAGAGCTAGAATCAAAATTCATTTTTTCCTCGGATTCCTGACTCGCCTTCAGGCCATCCAAGATGTATATGACTTATTTCTTCATCAGAAAACAAACAAAGATTTTAGAAGGAAATAAGAGCTCTGTAGATACATACAAGGCAAGGGACATTGAAATCCAAACAGCAGATTACTCCTGTTTGTGTGTCCCTTGATTTATTGTCCACTCTGATATGTCATGATGCTGTGATCTTTAATTGAACATATATATATTCCATTATTTGAAGAACATAACTCATTGATGTTTTTGTGACGTTATTCAAATGTGGTCAAGCATAACATATCCACAACATAATGGGAAGATATAGGGGAAATTAATGTCATTTTAAAATGGACAAATATTTATGTTAACAGAAATAAAATCATCAATATAAGTTCACAAATATGTTTGCAAAATAACATTCACAAGCCTTGTAGTGGCTAATTTATGCCCTAAATGTCCACCCTGTTACTGCCCGCCCCGTCACTGTTGTTCTTTGTTCTATGAAAGGTATAAATATTATGCTTGCTGTAATAAACTTTGAGTAGATTGAATAGAAGCAACTGTGTGTTGCATTCTTTCTTCTCCCTTCATGAAGTCTTCAGATACGCGGACTCCCGACTGCACTTAGCTGGGCATGCACTGAAAGGGACCGAGGAATTCTTGATGGTAGAAGTGTTGTGTGCTAAACTACAACGAGATCCAAGTTTTATTCCTAACAGTACCACTTTGCATGGCATAAATGTTAGTGTTGTCTGTCATCAAGTCAAAAATCTCACCTGGCACATAATGTTGAAGTACTCACATTGGCTCATTGGATAGGTCACTTCAACAGGAAGCATCTCAAAAGAAGTGTCGATAATTGCAGTAAATGACCTATGATACCATTTAATGTCATCCTTTATGGTAAGTGTGACAGCTCATCCTCAGCTGCTACATCTTGCATGCAAAGAACCTCTTCACTGTCACCACTTTCCCTAAAATTATTATCAGGCAAGCTTTGTCTAATAAAATGTACTTTTTACAGAAATTGATCTGCCACTTTCATTCTTGGCCCTGTAATTAATATTTGCAGTTATGTTAATTTTAAAATAGAAATATTATCTTTGCAACAACACCTTCATATGGTGATCTGCAGTAGATTAGGCAGCAGAGAAGTAGTGCAGATCCAGATGCAGTTACACAAAGAATCAACACCAGCATGTGTGAATAAGAGAAACCTGTAGATACAGACATCAATTATTGTACACAATAGTTATTGTCTTCCTCTGCATATTAGATTAACCTGAAATTAATATATATTCATTATGTATTTGTGACTCACCTAGTTCCATTACTACAGTTGTGTTGGCTGAAACTCCTCCAGCAAACACTTGACACATATAAACTCCTTTATCTTCAGTTCTGACACTCTTCAGTCTGAGAGAGAAGTTTCCTTCAGAGATTGCATCAGTGAAGAACTCAACTCTGTCTCTGTATTTTTCATTTGATGAATCTGGTAAAGTCTCATTGTTTTGGTAGAGCAGGACCAGAATATCCCCATCTTTATCTGTTTTCTTCCACGAAACCTCTTCAATCTCTTCAGGTGTGATGTGAGAGTCCACAGAGCAGTTCATAGTGACATCTTCACCCGCATACGCAGATATGGAGTGTTCTGATCCAGATACTATCAAACGCTCTGAAAGAATGAACAGTTGCAAAGAATGAAATTTTAATTTAAGTTATAATTATTTTTGTCTTTCACATTGTATGTAATTTTAACTCACCAACATGTTTAATTTCAACAACAGTTTCAGCAGAATCCTGCTCACTGAAAACTTTACATGTGTATTGTCCCTCATCTTCAGCTGTCACATTGTTCAACAGGAGGGAGAAGTTTCCATGTTGAATCTGGTCAGTAAAGAAATGAGCTCTATCATGATAATCCTGCTGCTGGACCTCTGGTCGACTCTCACCATCTTGATACAGATGAACCAGAGTCTCTGAGTCTGATCTTCTCCATTCCACCTCCAGTCCTTCAGATAGTAAGGCTTTGTTAATAAAACAAGGCAAGACCACGGAACCTCCCAGAGGAACAACCAGAGGACCAGAAGGACCTCGCACCTGAAAGCCTGAACAATCAAGAAAACCAGGGACAGGGATTTGATTCTGAAACAATCTACAATGTATGAAGAACACTTTAGACAAAGAGAACCATAAAAGGAATAATACATACCAACAGAGTTCACCAGCAGTAGTGAGATAATAATGTATTCATACAGGTACATCTTCATATAAAAATCAGATGAAACAACTGTCACCTTTGTTTAAATGTTCATACAAATTTGAATTGTCCATGTTCATGATGCATCTACAGAGCTTTTACTTTCCTTCTTCAGAAAACAAATACTGGGACAAGTCAGGTAATATAATCCGGTTAAATATTAACTGAGCAATCAGGTATCATTACAGCAAACACACTCTGCACACCACGGTGAAATCACACATACACATATATACGCATGGTCTTGTGTTACACTTCAAGTTTTAATGGTAGTTCTTTGAAAATGGCAGCAACGCTAATGCAATTGTAATGTTCAGGCAGGGCAGAGCAAGCATGAGCAGTACAAAGATGACGGAACATGATAATTCAAGCGCAGTTTACTTACAACTTGAAAATCTGTCTTGTAGTGACCCATGTTCATGTATTTAAGCCCTCATTTTTGCCATTGTCATATGTCAAGTATTGTGTTTAGTGTAATGTTGTCTGCTTTACAAACAAAAAAAGATTTACAAACAAAGACTGAGATTACAATTCAATTTACACATCACATTCTCCATAGCATTCAAAACAATACATTACAAAAAATAAGTAAAATAAACAAAAATAAAGTAGGGGCGTGTGAGATTTTACAAATACAAAACCAATCCTTCAACAAAGAATACACATATTTTGCTTTGGGACTTTTCATCCTGCTCATTGTCTCTAAATACATTGAAAATTAATCTTTAATTAGCAAGACAATTCTCCAAAGTCTCCCGCTCTATCTAATCTCATCTGCTGCTTTTGTTCTCAAACAGTGATTCACATGCGCATAGTATTTCATTGTCCGCTGGTGAAGCCATGTCTAAAGGTGAAGTTGAGCTTGTAATGAATCCTCTTATAACAGGCATTCAATCACAACAGACTTCCGGAAATGGCAACATATCTGGCATTAATTTAGAAGAGAATCAATTTATTGTCAGTCAGTTTGCTGATGACACTACTCTTTTTAAAACAATGAACAGCAAATACCCCTAGCACTTCAGTTTATTAAGATTTTCTCAAAAGCTTAATATCTCAAAATTTGAGTTATTGGCCATCCATGAACATCCTAATAGAACATTGTATAATATCCCAGTGTAACACTTCCCAAGGAAGGAGGACAGGAAACAGGTCTTCACCACAAGGTAAGGTTTTAATTCCCTTTTTGTTCCGTACAATCTTATTTTACAAACACAATACAACACAATGCCAAACACTGGGTTCGCATGTCATCTCTCTCCTCTGGGGCCCTCTCGCTGCCTTTTTATGCCGCTCTCCTCGTACTCACTGAAATTAGAGACAGGTGTTTAGACATAATTTATCTCAGGTGTAAGCGCCCTTACCGCTTTTCTCTCCCGGACGGGCGCTTGACCACGCCCCCGCTGCCACACCCAGTTAAAAATAATGTTAAATATTTAGGTATCTGGATATCTAAGTCGGTGGATAATTTATAAAAAAATTCGAGAAATGTAAATTAATTATGAATACTTGGCTGCAGAGGGACATAACGATATTCAGAAGAATTCTATTGACGAAAGTAGAGAGTCTTTCTAGATTCATTTATCCGTTTTTCTCACTAGTAGCTTCTGCTAAAAAGCTTAAATAAATAAATAGAATTTAGATTTTATATGGAAAAGGAAAAGTTATTATATATGGAAAAGTGATATGATAAAATTTTATTAAGACAGAGGTCTTAAGACGATTGATTTTGACAATATGAATGGGGCTATCAAGCTTAAATGGTTACAATCATTTTTTAATAATGAGTCCTCATTCTGGATTGAGATTCCTTCAGCTGTATTTAAAAAATGTGGTGGCATAAGTTTTCAGTTCTCGAGAACGTTGTGTTGATGAAGTGACACTAGGGGTCGCTCTTGAGAGCCAGAGACACCTTCAGATCTTTGAGAAAAGGCCAATGAGAAGTAGGCGAATTGGCGAGCTGAATTTGCATGCCACTCCCCCGACATATGGTTATAAAGGGAGGTCTGGGCAGCGGATTCAGTCAGATTTTTTCACTGCCATTCCATTCACCTTCCTCTTCGAGCCTGGCTGTTGGATATAGGGCGCACTACCAGTGGTTCCTCTCCACTCTGCACTTCGCTGCAGATTACACCCCTGGGCGCTTTGACAGTGCTGTGAAGAGTGATTTTCCCCTCTAAAAGAGTTTATTTCTCTAAAAGAGTAGACACAGTGACGCGTCTTTTTGAAGATGACCTTCCTTCGCTGTGTCATTTCTGGATGAGATCATTACCTCTCTAGATGGCCACAATCGCTGCCTTACGTGTCTGGGCCCAGATCACATTGAGAAAGCATATGTGGATGGTTCATGTTCTCACTGCGAGAACATGACCATGGCAACTTTGCAGTCGCGGCTTTCTTTCTTCCGGAAGAAAGCCACTTCAGCTGTCCCCCGTGCCGGTCCTTCTACCTACGGGTATGAGGCCACTCCAGTTGATGCTGAAGGCGATTTGGGGTCTTCTACTATGGCGCGCAGATGGCCGCCTCAGTGTGGAGCTCTCCAATTCTTTTGTTGTTTTTGTTTGTTTGTCCTGTGTTTAGTAATCTTTATCCAGTCAGTTTTACCAGGGATGAACTGCTGAACATTCGGCAGCACATACCAGATAATCTTTTCCCAGTTTTTGAATATTCAGACGGACAATATAGACAACAGACAATATAGACGACAGACAACTATATTGCTGGACAATATAGTCAAAGATGCAGCTGTGTTGTTTAAACACACTAAAAGACGTAGGCGAGGGAAAAGAACCGGCACGCTGGTTAAACTCCATCAGCGCGGTGCTCGAACAGCACTGCCGAGCATTCATCTAGCGAATCTCCACTCTCTTCCCAACAAAACTGACAAACTACATCTCCTCACACGTACTAATAAGGACTTCTCAAACTCTACTGCACTGTGCTTCACAGAAACCTGGCTGAGTGAAGCCATTCCGGACAGCGCATTACATCTTCCGGGCTTCCAGCTGTTCAGAGCGGATCGCATCACGGAGTTAATGGGGAAAACGAGAGGCGTTTATTCTGGTGTGTGTGTACATTCCTCCAAATGCGTCTGGAACATAGCGCTGCAACACATGGCTGATCAAATCACAGTCACAGAACAACAATTCCCAGACTCAGTTATTATTATTCTTGGGGACTTTAACAAAGCAAATCTCACACGTGAACTGCCCAAATACAGACAGCACATTACATGTCCTCACCAGAGACAGGAATATACTGGATCACTACTACACAACAATAAAGGATGCATATCGCTCTGTCCCATGTGCAGCTTTGAGACTCTGATCACTGTCTGGTTCATCTTCTTCCGACCTACAAGCAGCAATTAAAATCAACAAAGCCAGTTGTAAGGACTGTAAAGAGATGGACTAATGAAGCAGAGCTGGAACTACAAGCCTGCTTTGACTGCACTGATTGGAGTGATTTTGAAGCTGCAGATACAGACCTGGCTCACAGATACTGTTACATCATACATCAGTTTCTGTGATGGCATATGCATCCCTACTAGGACTTTTTTATCATTCAACAATGATAAACCATGGTTCACAGGAAAACTCAGACAGCTTCGTCATGCCAAAGAGGATGCTTACAGGGGTGGGGATAAAGTCTTGTACAATCAGGCCAGGAACACACTGAATAAGGAAATCAGAGTGGCTAAAATAAGTTATTCTGAGAAGCTGAAAAACAAGTTTTCACTTCACTTAAACATTAACACCACCTGCAACCCCCCTCCTCCCCCCTCCTGCTACACAACCTGCACTCAAGGTCTATGAAGACGATGTGTGCCATGTCTTTCGGAAGCAAAGGTCAAGGAAGGCCTCAGGCCCATATAGCGTCTCAACAGCGTGCCTTCGTTCCTGAGCTAAACAACTGGCCCCCATCTTCACACAGATCTTCAATAGATCACTGGAGCAGTGTGTAGTCCCATGCTGCTTCAAATGCTCAATTATTATCCCTGTCCCTAAGAAACCAAAAATCACAGGACTTAATGACTACAGACCTGTCGGTCTGACATCTGTGGTCATAAAGTCATTTGAGAGACTGGTGTTGGCCCACCTGAAGGACATCACTGGACCCTTTCTAGATCCCCTTCAATTTGCTTATTGAGCAAACAGGTCTGTGGATGATGCAGTCAACATGGGATTGCATTATGTCCTGCAACATCTGGACAGACCAGGGACATCCGCAAGGATCCTTTTTGTGGACTTCAGCTCGGCTTTCAACACCATCATCCCAGCTATTCTCCGGGCTAAGTTAAACCAACTCCCTGTTCCCATGTCTATCTGTCAGTGGATTAGCAGCTTTCTGATGGACAGACAGGCAGCAGCTTGTAAGACAGGAAAAATTCCATCAGTACTGGTGCCCCCTAGGGATGTGTGCTCTCTACACTACTCTTCTCCCTCTACATCAATGACTGCACCACCAAGGAACCCTCTGTCAAGCTCCTGAAGTTTGCAGATGACACCACAGTCATCCGAGATGACCATGAGTCTGCATATAGAAAGGAGGTTGATCGGCTGGCTGTCTGGTGCAGTCAAAACAACCTGGAGCTGAACACGCTCAAAAAGGTGGAGATGATTGTGGACTTTAGGAGGAACACCCCAACATTGACCCCCTCACCACTCTGAACAGCACTGTGGCAGCAGTGGAGTCATTCAGGTTCCTGGGCACTACCATCTCACAGGACCTGAAGAGGGAGACCCACATCGACTCCATTGTGAAATAGGCCCAGCAGAGGTTGTGCTTCCTTCGCCAGCTGAGGAAGTTCAACCTGCCACAGGTGCTGCTGAAACAGTTCTACTCAGCAGTCATTGAGTCTGTCCTCTGCACTTCAACTGTCTGGTTTGGTGCAGCTACGAAATAGGACATCAGAAGACTACAGAGGACAGTTCGTACTGCTGAGAGGATTATTGGTTGCCCCCTGCCCCCCCCCCCCTTCAAGAACTATACACTTCCAGAGTGAGGAATAAGGCTGGTAAAATTACACTCACTCACCCAGCCCAATACCTTTTTGAACTGTTGCCTTCTGGCTGACGCTACAGAGCTCTGAGCACCAGAACCGTCAGACACAGGAACAGTTTTTTCCCTCAGGCTATCCATCTCATGAACAGTTAAATTTGCCCCATTGAGCAATAACTCATAAGAGTTTGAACAAACGTCAGTGTTTGGCATAATTGTTTTCTCTCATTGTTGATTATGTTTTTGTCTCAACTGAAAAAGTCTGAGTTTCCTCTGTCCAGCCTCCTGATCTTGCCTCTGTAGTAGAGGATTAGGTTGGGATGTTCTGGTTAGGGATGCACCAATCCGATACCTTGATCAGTATCGGCTCCGATACTGACGTTTTAAATGGATTGGGTAACGGTACGACGAGTCCGATCCAAATCCGATACTGTGTGTTAGTCATGTTCGTTACTCTCAAGCTCAAATAAATCATAAAAGAACAATTTAAACACAACTAAAGTAGTTCATATGACTTGGGCATTTTTTTCAAAGCCACTTGAAGATGTGCGATAGCTCAGTGAATCAGAAAAGGACGTGTTTAATAAGTAAATATAGAAAATGCACATGAAGCGCATTGGTGAACGGTGCTGCTCTGTTTACACACACATGCCTATTTTTAGCCTTCACACGGTGCACGACATTTTAGCGCTACTCACAAACAACATCTCAGGTGTAGATGCTCAATAGTTTGGGTCACTTATATGAATTTAGAACGGCACCGGAGGTGCATTTTTCCCAGAATTTGAATAAGCGAATTAAACTACAGTGAACTTTCCTACAATCAGAAACATACAGGACTTCCTGGAGAGTTCAGAATGTCAAAATAAAAGTGTGAGGGTTTTAAAAGTTAAAGGTGTCACGGAGAGACTCAGGGAGGCAGAAATATGAACTCAGTAGCAGGGTTTATTGAACACATGATAGAGTTGAGCAGAGTGGCTAACAGCAGGTGAGTAATATCCAGACAGGGTATAGACACGATGAACAGATAACTAACAACAGTCTTATGATACTTGCAGGCAATAATGAAGACAAATGTATGTTTGATATAGTAGAACAGTGTGGCTTCTCAGAGATACTACCAATGAGAACAGACGAAGAGTTTGTGTGAAAGTGGGGTATACAGGAGTATAGGCAGTCCTTGATTAGCCACTAATGATATGCAGGTGTGTGTAATCAGAAATCAGAGCCAGTGAGGAGAAGAAAGAGAGAGAGAGACTGGTGGATCTGTGACAAAATGTGCACGATTGAGATATACGACTATTAAAATAATATATATTATTATTATTATTATTATTATTATTATTATTATCATTTGTTTACAAATTATTATAATATTTAAGTAGAATGGGTTCCAAAAAATAACTGTGTGAATGAAAAGTGAGCTGATATCTTACAAATAATTGAACAAAAGAGAAATCTGAATCCAGATCTCCAGATACAAGTTGAAACAATATCACTTATCCTGGAATCCTGGAATTACTGTTAATTTTGATGCTACATTATCCAGTATACTAGTTAACAATATAGTTCCCTTTACAAAAAGCTTCACTATGATGCTGCGCTGCTAAGCGCAATGGGGGAACAATCCTAGTTGTGACCGAGCTGTGAATAATGTGTGTAACACGTCAATGAACATTGACCGGAATTTATAGCCTCGGCTGATGTAATTGTAGGGCCTTGCTCCACTGAAAATGGCAGCAGAGACAGCATGGCCCTTTGTTCTATGATCAAAGGTGAGACACTGAACTCCATTTCCCAGAATGCATCGCAACCGGACGGAAGTCCCGCCCATGTACTCAATCTCAGACGTCATTGGTCACGCCCATGGACTCAATCTCAGACGTCATTGGTCAAAAGCGGCCGATGACCGATGACGTCATCTTCTTAACAAAACTAGCGCGCAGGTTTGAGCTCACTCTCTCTCTGCATCCAGCGTGACTGTTACACCTACAGCTTCGCTGTGCTCTAAAGAGACATCTACACCAAGGAATTTCCCTCCTTCTGGACAAAGAAAGACCACGTTTTTCTAAACCTCACCATTTGGCCACGGTAGAGTAAGATTAACTTAACTTTGTTCCAGTCGTGTAGTGTACAACCGGTTCATTTCATCTTCACAGTGAAACAACAGTGAATTTATATAGAAAATGGAAAAGGCGACCAGCTTCCCTTCTTAATCGTTTTCCCACAACGTTGACTACCTCTCGCGTTTCTCGCGATCACCAGACCCAAGAACCAACGCAGAGATGCGTCTTTTTGCTGATAAGCGTGAGACCAAGGACCGAATCCAGATTGTTTCTCCTGACCGCTCCCCAGATAGCAATGAGTCGGCGGGACACATTTGATGGCGCACCGACGGCGGCAGCCGCTTTTTAAAAGCGCAGCCGCCTTCCTACTGCCTTTGTTCCGTGGCCGGCCCGCTGGCCATCCGCCGTTATATCGAAAGCGGACCTTCCGCGGGGCATCGGAGGCAAACCCTATTTGCGATCTGCCGCCGCTTATTGTATATATATATATATATATATATATTAAATATTTATAACATGCAGTTTATCAAGAATAATGATTGATCAAACCAGACAAATTTCCATTTGGCGTTTTAATTCCACATTTCAAAGTACAGTAACTGTCATTGAAACAAGATGTCAGATCACTGAAATATAAATAACAGAAAAATACAAACACATATATATACGCACACACACACACACACACAAACACTAAAGAACATGCAGGTTTCCAATTAAATTTTGGTAAAAACAAAAAACCTTTTGTAAAAAACACTATTGTAACACTTGCAATGATTGTTAATAATATAAAGAGGTCAGCTCTGGGATGAAAAGAATTACCAGTAAACATAAGCAATGGATATTTGGTACCAAAGAAAGTGCAGGATACAAATAAATTGAGGTATAACATCATATTTACAAGTCATTTCTAACAATAGGATAAGTGGTAATAATTTAGAGTAAAGCTCTGGAGTATAATATACCATTATAACTGCAATGCTGACCTGTGGCACAAGGATTTACAAGCTATATGTAACAATAGAATAACAGTTAAGCACTGTGATGGAATGAAAGTAGAATTTTTGGTACTAGTTAATGTGCAATATCAAATATCAGGCATGAAATAGGATTTACAAACTATAAAAGAATCGTTAAGCACTGACGGAATTAAATAAGCCAATAATAAAGTCACGGTAAGTAGAATATTTGATACCAGATAATGTGCAAATATCAAGTATTAGATGTATAATCTAGGATTTACAAGCTATATTTAAAAATAGAATAGTTAAGCACTGTAACAATGAAATAAGCAGCAAATTGTATATGAAATAATTGAGATCTTTGGTATCAAAGAATGTGCAGGTATAATATACATTTTGACATTCAACTTACACATGACAACAAGTGGGAATAAATATAATTAACAGCAGAAAATCTGGCTGTAGAGAACACAGCCAATCAGAATGTCTGGAGAGGTTGGGGACTGCGTGGCGTAGTGGGCTAAGAATCACCGGTTTTCCCCGACCTCCAGAATGAGACAGTGCAAATTGGCATATCAGGGGGATATGGGAAAAAAAAGAGCAATTTCCACAGTGAACAGTGTGCATTGGGTGAGTGTAGTCTGACACTTTTAGCAGGCTTTTTTAGGGGTCTTGATGTTACTGACTGCAGGATAAAGAAAGGGTTCCAGTTGTCAGTGATGAAAATAAAGATCTGTCATTCCATTTGAATGGCATAAGGTCATACACATCTACTTAAATATAAAAAAAATATCCAACTTACTTTGAACAATGGTCTTCAGGAACATGTCTCTAAAACATGCTTTATCCCCTACACCAGTCCAGGTTGTATTGATGGAAAGGTGATTAGAGAAGATACTCTGAAGCATTCGCCACACGGTTGTCTTTAGGTCCCTCCCACATTTGATTGCCAAAAACCGAAGCTGAAAATACAAAAAAAAAATGTGTTACAAATTACATTTCTCTGAAGCTTCTCATAAATTTAAAATGTGACAGGTTGTGGATTCAGACTGTAGAATATGCAGTGTACAATCTTAATTGTACTTTTTAGATTACCCTATTGTGTTATAAACGAAATCAGCACACTTACAAATCGTTGCTGGAGCTCTTTATCCTGCCTCAAACTGTTGTCAAGCAATGCCAAATCTTCCTGGGTGTCTAGGGGGAGTAACAGATCCCCTGGCAGGGATAACTCTCCAACAGACACATTGGCACTGAAATGTTGCAGCATAGCGTCCATTTTGTTGTCCATGCTACGCACAACATCGCCAAACTCTCCAAGACGTCGCAGCATTAGGGTCTGATCTGCACCTACAGGGGTTCCCAGAATAAAAGAATAAAGTAGTCAGTCCTGGTCCCTCAACTACTAAACTATGACATTTATATCTACGTCTACTACATGTACAGGTGGCCCCAGTGGGAATTAAACCAACAACCACAGGTGTTGTTTGCAAGTTGTACCTGATTGCCCAGTGCGAGCAAACGTCTTCAACATTGTCCCAACTTGCTTCACCTGCTCTTGAAGTGAACCGCTGTCACCTGGGAAGTAACAATATATTGATTAGCAATACACTAAATATAATAGTAATATAATATAACCACAATTATCATACCAGTAACTTTCCCTGTAATTTCTATTCACAGTATGTTATGCGTGGTATACAAATGCATAATGAAGGACCCTTATGAGAACATCAATTCAATTTCATTTTTTTTCTTTGAAGCAGAATATTTGTTTGTAAAAGGGGAGGAAAAAGAAAATAATGAAATATTGGTATACAGATTTTGGTTGATATATCATACTGTACAGTGAAATTTGCTATTGTTATATCCCTACTCACCTGAAGGACGGATAGATCAGGCAAATCTCCAGTCAGGCCTTTGTAGAGGGTGCTCCTTTGTAGAACAGAAAACTTTCATGAGTGGGAAGTGGCATATCCACAGGTATTTTAATACTTATTTATATAACTTGTTCACTGTTTAATCATGATAGCCTAATACTTATAACACAAGATTGCATCTTAAAATGGGAGTGATGGTGGTGTAGTGGTCTAATGCACATAACTGGTAAACTGGTAATCAGAAGGTTGGTGGTTTGATTCCCTCATCCACCACCATTGTGTCCTTGAGCAAGGCACTTAACTCCAGAGGGGGATTAGCCCTGTAATAAGTGAACTGTAAGTCGCTTTGGATAAAAGCGTCTGCCAAATGCATAAATATAAATGTAAATGTAAACGAATGACTGAGTTGAAAATTTGAATAAGAACGCATTTTACCCAGAGGGGACCAGCTAGGGAAACTTACCTGCCTACAATAACTGTTTTCATTTGATTTGAGTTACATTAAACATGAATAACCTTAGCCGAGTCCCCAGGAACATCGGGAACACCGGGTTATAATAAGTAACAAGCTTATAACATGAACAAGAAGGCATACAGTAACCCAAATGGGGACCAGCAAGGTAAACTCACCTGCCAATTTTAGCCACTCATTTAAGAGTTATTATAAACATGAATTACCTTTGCTAAATCCCCAGGAACATCGGGCTATTAAAGTAACAAGCCTATAACTGCTGTCTTATCAATTCTAGCTTCACCATACACTCAAACTGTGAGGTTTCTCTGCTTTCCTCATGGACCTGTAGCACAATGTCCTGACAGTGACTTCACCTGTGCCCTGATCTTTATTAGAAACTGAGAGGAGAGCAAGTTAATACAATTGATATTACAATTATCACAAAAATTAACAAACATTCTGCTTTAAAACTAAGAAAAAACAAGCTTCTATACTAACGTTACATTAAAAATGAACACGTGGCAAACTAGCTTAGCCGCTATCTGCCGGCACACCACATTAGATTAAAATACTTACCCTTGTAGTTGTGCAGATAACTCGATATGTAGAGTTTAAAGCCATTGTCCCTCTTGCTTGTCGGAGCAGGGGACCAGGCATCAACAATGCGATGAACATCGCTGACGCTTATGTAACAGGCCCCGAGCGTGAGGCCTGTGGTCAGATTAAAATGTTGACCTGAAAAGAACAGGAAAATGATGAGACCGGCAACAGGTATTGTGTTTCCTTCTCTCGCCTCTGCCAGACTAAAGACGAGAGTCGGCTACAGCCACAATATGCCATCTCACTGGGATGCGAGGCTCCCTTGTGGTGGAAATTTGGAATACAGCTTAAAAAATTAATTTACACCAAATGAAAGAAATGACGCCCTTATAAAGCAATAGACGTATGCCAACTATTCAAAATATACTAAATTTAACTACATAATGTGACCACACATTGCTGGGCGTCACACGCTCCCTGACAAAAATAGAAATGGCTCCGGACATTTGAAACCTTTATATTCAAAAAACTCAATATAAGATTTAACCGTTCAATACCACAATGGTGTTGTGTATGTGTGGGGCATATAAGGATATGTGATGTAAGGTGCAACACCTGTTAGCTGTGGTAAATGATAAGGTGTTGTCCATGCAGGTATGTAGGGTGAGGTGAGTGTGGTGACTGTATTGACAGTGGGGCACGGTTGTAGTGAGGGTTCGCCTAATGTCTGATATGTGAACATCTGCCTTGGCCTCCTCTCTCTTGCTGACCTTCTAACCTGAGTGGATGTGTCTGCTACGGGAGTAATCAAAAATCTCTCTGCATCCCTAACAGCTACAGGCTCATCATCTCCTTCACTGTCTATCTCAGGTGGTACTGAATCAGGTAATGACTGTGTCACAGACTGACTATCTCTCTCGCTTTGGTTCTCATTGACTGGAAGGCTACCAAATCGCTCTCTCGTCACAGGTACAGTAACTTGTCTTTCTTCTCTAACAACTGCTTTTAGAAGTCTGTTTGTTTCTACGGGTGCTGGATCCCTCTGGACCACGGTAGGTAAATAATGGGAAGTGTTCTGTTTTTCATGTTCTCTTTCTTCCACTGGAACCCTTAATCAGTACCTTGTAGTGCTCTCTTCTGACTCTGAATCACTTGTCTCATTTGGGTGTTTCCTCAAAGTTTTGTTACTCAACTGGTTATGCTTCTGTAGCATTTGTCTCTTTGGTACATGTTCAAATCTTTGTGGTGGGGCTTCAACAGGTAGGTCATTATTTAATAGCAGTAAGTTACGGTGAAGGACTCTGGTCTTACGTTTTTCTCCTGTCTCAGGGTAGACAACATATACGGGGTTGTCTGCTACCTGCTCTTTGACTACATAGATTTTCCTTTCCCAGTATGACCTAAGTTTCCCCGGACCCCCTCGCTCACTGAGATTCCTAACAAGTACTCTGTCTCCGGGATGCAAAAAAGTTTCTTGTCATAATAGGACTTGCCTCGTGCACTTGACAGTTTACTGTTCTCACTGGCTATCCTGTACGCCTCAGTCATCCTCTCAGCCCATTTTTCTGCATAACTTTTGTGTGATGCTGTGGTTTTCTCAGTCAATAGACCAAACGATAAGTCTACAGGGAGACGGGGATGGTGTCCGTACAGCAGAAAATAGGGGGAGTATCCTGTCGACTCGTGCCGAGTACAGTTATAAGCATGCACAGTTCCTTGGAGATGATCTTTCCACCGCTCTTTTTCAGTAAGTGTCCTGAGCATCTGCAAGAGGGTTCTATTGAACCTTTCTGCCGGATTCCCTTGCGGGTGATATGGCGTTGTTCATGAGTGTCCAACTCCGGATTTCTCCCGCAGAGTCCTGAAAAGTTTGTTTTCAAACTCACGACCATGGTCGTGATGTAACTTTCCGGGATATCCAAAGCGTGGGATGAGGTATGTAGGGTGAGGTGAGTGTGGTGACTGTACTGACAGTGGGGCACGGTTGTAGTGAGGGTTCGCCTAATGTCTGATATGTGAACATCTGCCTTGACCTCCTCTTTCTTGCTGACCTTCTAACCTGAGTGGATGTGTCTGCTATGGGAGTAATCAAAAATCTCTCTGCATCCCTAACAGCTACAGACTCATCATCTCCTTCACTGTCTATCTCAGGTGGTACTGAATCAGGTAATGACTGTGTCACAGACGATATACTCATATCCACCTCGACTGGGTTCCAGGTGCAGGTAGTCTATGCACACAAGGTCCAATGGTGAGTTTGAAGTGATTGTGCCCATTGGAGCACGAACATGTACTGTTGGTTTCTTTTGTTTTATGCATGGACATTTTCTCGTGACATATTCCTCCACTTCCTTCTTCATATATGGCCAGTAAAACCTTTCTCTAGCTAGGGACAGTACTCTCTCTGTACCGATGTGTCCCATGTCATCGTGGAGACACTTTAGCACCATGGGTTTGTATTTGGCCGGGAGGACTACTTGTTGTCTTTCACTGGTCTGTCTGTAAAGACGTCCCTCTCTTAAGTGCAATTTGCTCCATTCATGAAGGAGTTTCCTTGCTGCTCTATTCACGGTTAGTCGTGTATCACATGTTAGTACTGCGTCTGTCTCCTTCAGTTTAATGATCTCTCCGACCGCTTGATCTTCCCTTTGAGCTTTGGCCAACTCCTCACTACTAATAGCTGGAAGAGGTGGAGGAGGTTCTTAGTGGACGTTTGTGGTGAGAGAAAGTGCAGCAACCCACGCTACATCCTGTTCCTGAGCTGCTCTTGTCCCATTCCAGGTGGCTTCCACCACTTCCTGTGACAACTCCTCAGTACATTCTACCACATACTTGTTGATGTCGAGGGGCACACGCGACAACGTCTCAGCATCAGTATTCGCCTTTCCGGGTCTATACTTTATCTCAAACTTAAAGTCAGACAACTCTCCAACCCACCGATGTCCAACTGCATTGAGCTTGGCAGTACTCATGACATAGGTTAGTGGATTATTGTCGGTGTAAATAGTAAAGTGTGGGGCGTAGAACAGATAGTCTCTAAACTTTTCACACACTGCCCATTTAAGTGCCAAAAATTCAAATTTCCCACTGTGCAGACGATAGTTCTTTTCAGCTGGGGTCAGCGTTCTGGAACCATAACCTATGACTTTCAGTTTACTATCTTGGTATCGATACAGTACAGCACCAAGACCCTGTTCAGAGGCGTCTGTGTGGAGTAGGAATGGTAGACTGAAGTCTGGGTAAGCCAAAACTGGAGGACTGGTGAGCCTGTCAATGAGGTGCTCCAGTACTCCCTGGTGTTCACTAGTCCACTCCACAGGGGTCTTGGAGGACAGCTGAGGGCCCTTGGTCTTTACTTGGTGGGGCTGCCTTGTTGATGCACTATTTTGAACTTTGAGCAGCTCATACACAGGTTGCGCAATGCGTGAGAAATCCTGGATGTAACTGCGATAGTAGCTGAGAAAGCCCAAAAGTCGTCTCACATCACCAACTGTCTCTGTTTTTTTTACCTTGAGCAACTGCACCGCTTCCAAGTCTCTTGGGTCGATGTGCACCCCTTCCGAAGATACAAGGCGACCAACATATCTCACTTGTCTGCAAAACAGTTCATATTTTTCAGGTCTTAACTATACGCCATGTTTTTGGAGTGCTCTCAGGACTTTGCGAACTCCCTCAACATGCTCCTCGAAGGTTTTTGAATAACACAGGATGTCATCCAAGTAGGGGATACAGCATTCGTCTCTGATTGAGTCCAGCATCTCTTCCATACTCCTTTGAAAAGTTGCAGGGGCATTGGAGAGGCCAAAGGGTATCCGGACCCACTCATATAACCCCCAGGGAGTTACAAATGCTGTGACGTGCCTTGAGCCTTCTGCCATGAACCCTTGGTGATACGCCTTACCCTGATCAAGGATACTAAACCAAGAGTGTCCCCCAAGAGTGTCGGTCAGATCTTGGATCCGAGGTAGTGGGTGTCTGTTGGGGATGGTTTTCTGGTTCAGTAACCGATAATCAATACAAAGGCGTAGTGAACCATCCTTTTTCCAGACACACACGACAGGGGCTGCATAAGGGGACTTCGACTTGACGATCCATCCTTTTGCTAAAAGATCTTGGATGTACTCCTTTACTTCCGCAAACAGTGGTTTTGGAATAGAGGAGTAGGCTTTCTGTACAGGAATGTCATCTCTGAGAGTTATTGACATGTGTAAACTTGGAATGCAACTAATATCATCGGCATCTTTGGCGAAAGCCGGTGACTTCTCATACAGCATTTTTCTTACAGTCTGTTGTTGCTCCTCGTTAAGGTGACTTACATCAACTGGTGGCTGCCACTGTGTGGATATTCTGGCTGAGTCAGATGGGGTAGTCGTGATACCCTGAACCATCACTTCGTCTCTATCAGGTGAGTCAGTTTCAACAATTTTTTTGATTGGCTGAATACTGCCAAGTGGGGAATTTCTAGGCAGGATGATGTCATGTTTCGTAGGGTTCCCTAGAGGCACAGCTACATAGGGGTTCATCTTTTTCTGAATCTCAAGCAAGCCCTCACCTATGTCTAGCTGCTGTAGCTGCACACAACTTTCCTCTGGTTCAAACAATACTAATGAGTCAGAGAGGTCAAGCTGAGGCGGCACTCTACACTTCACCCAGGTTACACTACCCGCAGGGATTACTCTCTCTTTCTGCCCTATTCTCAAGCATCCCTGTTGTGCAACTGTCTTTCTGGTTTGTACAAAGTGTACAAGAGTCTGTGCCGTCTCATCAGGAATGGACATGGCTCCGCCTAGCAGTCGGGCTAAGGTGGGGCCTAGTTTCTCAGGCTTTCCCTGGATTACTACTTCTACCACATTAAACCCTATCAATGGCATTTTGAGAGGTAATGAACTCACAAGAAATGGAACATTCATTGATAAGTCAGGGTCTTCATTACCAGGCAAGTTCACAGTGATGATGACCCAACCATCAAAGGGAATGACTTCTCCATTCACCGCATACACTTCCAACTTCTTTTTGTCTTTCAATTGGTCAAGAAGCTCAGAAAGTGGGCGCATGTCCAGGTCAGGTAAGTATTTGTCCTTCCAGGGCCTATCTATTATGCTGACTTGAGCTCCAGTGTCTACTAGCACATTAACTGCTAGGCCATTAAGGATACACTTAGTTAACGCTTTTCTGCCTATTAGTTTGGTGATTTGTACATTGCAGGAAGCTGCGGGGTCTTGCACAGGCGTAACAGTGTTTTTCTTACTATTCCGTTTATTGTTTACCTTAGCTGTCTCAGTGGTTGTGTCTAGCTTATTAGTGCTGATAAACTGGCTGACATTTAACACAGCTTCTGCACCTGTAAGGTGGGACATAGGAAGGGCTCCGGTTACTGTCTGTCCCCCCTCAGCAACTGGTTGGTGTTTCCCTGATGCTTAGGGTGTTTTAGACAGCCTCTAGCTCTGTGGCCCTCCTTGCCACAAATAAAGCAGTGTCTACAGTCCCGCAAGCCCTGCTCTATATACTTTGGACAACCATAGGTTCTCTCTTTTTTGGTCATTTGAACTTTTGTAGGAGAACAGTGACACGATTGGTCATTCTGTACTTTTTCTGCAAGGGAGTCTACTAGCTTGGTGAGCACATCTATTTTCTCTGTGAGCTGCTGTACAGCATCTGTTTTGGCTTTCTGTTCAACAGTCCCTTTCTTTGTATGTGGCTGTTCCAAGTTTTCGACCTCAACTTGAGCACTGTGTGCAGCGGCGTGTTTCTGGCGTTGTGTTGAGCCCAACCTATGCTGTCGCTCACTCTCATCACTTGTGATTTTCATGACGTGCTTCAAGATTGTCTCATCTGTCACTGTGTGGTCTGAAAGTAAGGGTTTCAACTCCCTGCGGATGTCATTGTGTTTGTGTCCTATCCCTTGATATACTGTGTGCAGGAAGACACCTTGGACTGTGTCTGGGCTGTACTTAATCCCAGCTTCCGATTGTTTCGATGAGAACAGAATTCTTTGTTTCAGTCCAATAACACGATAGAGGAATTGCTGAGGAGTCTCATGCTCACTTTGTTTTGCACACATTAGCTCTTGAAATAGTTCTGTGCTATTTCTTTCCCCTAAGTGTGACTGCAAAAATCCCCTGAGCTCAGCTACGGTCATATCTTCCTTATTAACAAGCATGTCCTTGAAATCTCCTGGTTTTATTATCCTAAACACACCTCTAACTACCTCTGAATCAGTGAAGTTATCTTTAATTCCCTCTTCCATCTGCCTACACACACTGTTGTAACTAATATCAGATGAGTGATCCCCAGTTTGGCCTACCTGCACCTTAAATTCACGGCACTGGATGTAGGGGAGATTTTTTAGAGACAACACATTTTCTGGTGCCTGGTATGTGACGGCATCTGGCTGTGTGCTACTGTCTAGTGGGGCACTGTTCACTGGTGTAGACTGTGCAAGTGTAGGTTGTGCTGTGGCCTGCGGTGTGGGCATGTTCACAAACTGAAGGAGCTTCTTACTCAACTCATCATAATTCAAAAGCATTTGCTGTACATTTTCTGGTAAAACATTGCTAAGTGTAGCAGCATCAGTTGTGTCAATGATTGGCTGTGTGTTCACCATGGCAGTAGTGGTTACACTTACTGCTTCAGTGAAAGGTTCATTAGCTGTGGCTGAATGGGCTAACTCGACAGGAGGGGAGGTAACACCCCGAGACTGTACAATCTCATCAACATCATCTTTTAGTGCTAACAATTCCCCCAACCCGCTGTCCTCAGTGTCTAAAAGGTTCTTACTGTACATTCGAGCATGGATGTATTCAAAGCACCCCTCTGCGTCCTCACTAGAAAGCTCTGATGGATCCTTATCTGGAACTGGGCCAACATTAGTAGCAATCTGGAAAAGTTTGTTAGGCGACAGTAAAAGCAGGCTCTTCCTGATGTCCCACACCAGGCTCTTCCTCTCCTTGTCGGCCATCGCAACGTCCTCTCCAGTCCTTTACAGCAGGTCCCTCAGCACCAGTTTCAGCTACATCTTCTCCCAGTGGGTCGAAGCTCTCATGGACAGCAGCTGCTCACCTCCAGCACTAGGCACTGCACCACCAGCTCAGCTTCTCAATCACGATTTTAGGATCGGCGTCTGTCAGCATGAAGAACCAATCCCGGATGAGCCCCCAAGAATCTGTAATAGGCCCCGGGCGTGAGGCCTGTGGTCAGATTAAAATGTTGTCCTGAAAAGAACAGGAAAATGATGAGACCGGCAACAGGTATTGTGTTTCCTTCTCTCGCGTCTGCCAGACTAAAGACGAGTGTCGGCTACAGCCACAATATGCCATCTCACTGGGATGCGAGGCCCCCTTGTGGTGGAAATTTGGAATACAGCTTAAAAAATTCATTTACACCAAATGAAAGAAATGAGGCCCTTATAAAGCAATAGACATATGCCAACTATTCAAAATATAAAATATTTAACTACATAATGTGACCACACATTGCTGGGCGTCACACTTATTTTCGGAAGATCCTGGAGACATCGAGTAAAAACAGACATTTTGGGCAACGCGCAAGTAAACCGGAAACAGATATGCAGACTTCTGGCGACAGCGGAAGTTCGTCACTACGCTTGTGCACGTAGGCTATTCAGTACTTCACAGTTCACAGTCTTTGTAATGTGTTTTAGCAAAACATTTTTAACATTTATAATGTGTTTAGATTTTTTTTTTTTATTGCCTTTACAGGGACTTTAACACTTTCTTAAACATTTGTACAGGTCATAATTGCAAATGAATCCCTTACCTGTAAAAGGTCAAATAACTAAAAAAATCGAGGTTGGAAAAAATGTAAAGACATAAACGAAATTTCTGCGCAACTGTGAAACCAGAGGATAATTTAGCTTTTTCATTGCGTTTATCCTTCACGTCAAAACAGGGATTTTCATGTTTATGATAGATATTACCATGGTTGCAAATTAATAAAAATAATATAAAGTATAACCAAGATTTTGGCATTGTCAGGCATTGGTGAAAAGTCTAACTTCATCAATTTATTCTGCTAAATTGTTCATCCCATGAATTAAATATCTATTTTAAAACCTAATCAGAATCAGAAAGATATTTATTGCCAAGTAAGTTTTACAAAAGGAATTATTTTTGGTTTATTGGTGCATGTCTCAAATGTGCATCAATCAAAGAAATGTAAACAACCTCTCTGACTCACGGACCTTATCATGGAATCAAGAGTCAAGAATCTGTTATAAACCCTAATGGCTTTGGAGCAAAAAATAATAATAGCCAACATGGCTGGTCGATTTTGAGAGTAGAAATCCTTGTAAAGCGTCTTGCCGCCAGCCGGTCCATTAGACGGAGGCAACCGCCAGAGAAAATGAAGCAGTCGGCCCTGCTTCATTATGAGACCATTTCAAGTGCTAGGGCTCCCTCCCTAGCACTTGATCATGGTGACGCATACATAGCACAAATGCGCCTGCATGCGTTTCCTTCTACTAAAGTTCATATTACAGAACCAGCTAACTGCCAGTTTGCTTCAGTTCTGGATTTTCTGTAGAAAGAACAGTCAGCGGGCACTTGCCTTGCCACTGCCAGGTTCTATGTGGCCACTGCGGTTTGCCACGGCTTGGTGGGCGGGTGTCACGAACGCTTTCGAGAGCGCCTCCGCGATCGGCCACCGGAGATCTGATTCACCTGAGTACTAATCACCCATGCACCCACATACCGGGCTTGATTAAATTCACAGCTGATTCCCATCCCAGCTCCCTCTATTTAAGCTTCACGCAGTGACACACTCACTGCGAAGTCTTGTTTGTTCCGGCTACACTACTGAGCGTTCTACTACCATTCCTGTTTGATTATCTGCCTACTGACCTTGCTTTCCCTGTTGACTACGATTGATTACTGCCTGCCTACCTGAACCTTGCCTGTCTCTTTGTTATTGCCCATTGCTGCCTGCCCTGACATCCTGCTTCCCTCACAACGCTCCTGCTCTGCCTTCGTTTGCCCTGATTCCCCATTGCCTGACCAATGCCTGCATATATATGTGAGTTTCAATAAAACACTGCTTATGGATCCCAGCCTACCTGAGTCTTTGTTACAGAAGACTTCGCCTCGCACACCCCGAGAAGTTTGACGGTACGCCCTCAAAATGCAAGGGATTCCTCATGCAGTGCTCGGTCTTCCTCTCCCAACAACCGGCGCTTTACCCGACCGATGAGAGTAAGATCCTCTTCGTAAGTTCCGTGCTCACGAGCCGAGCTCTCGATTGGGCTACCGCAATCTGGACCAACCAGGGTTTCGCCCAGTCAACCTACGAATCCTTCATGGGCAGCCTGACCACAGTCTTTGATCACCCCGAGAGTGGCAAGAGCCCGGACGAACAGCTGGTAGCCCTGCGTCAGGGTAATCGCACGGCAGCGGACTACGCGCTTTCCTTCCGCACTCTCGCTACGCAGACCGGCTGGCCAGAAAGCCCCCTCAAGCTCCACTTTCGACAAGGTCTGAGTGCCGAGCTTCAGTCTGAACTGGCCTGCCGCGACGAAGGTATGTCCCTTGACCAATTCATCACTCTCGCCATACGCCTTGACAACCTCATCCGCTCCAGGAGGCCAACCCGGTGGTCCGCGCCGGCAGCTCCGACTCGCTCGTTCCACGAGGAACCCGAACCTATGCAGGTCGGTCGGACCCATCTCTCTCATGAAGAGAAGGAACGCCGCCTCTCGCACAACCTCTGCCTCTACTGCGGTCAAGCGGGGCATCTACGCACCTACTGCCCGCGACGCCCTCCACAGGCCGAGGTGTGTCAACTCACCACCTCCCCTCTCACCACTTCCTGTTTTATAGTCCCCATTAAACTCACTTCACTACTAACCTCACTACCCGAGGACATTGTTTCAGACCGTGGACCCCAGTTTACCTCCAGGGTATGGCGAGCCTTCTTCTGACTGCTGAACATCAACGTCAGCCTTACCTCAGGGTACCACCCCCAGTCCAACGGTCAGACGGAGCGCCTGAACCAAGAAATCACCAGGTTTCTCCGCACCTATTGCCATCACGACCAGGCCGATTGGAGCCGCTTCCTCCCATGGGCCGAGTACGCCCAGAATTCCCTCCTGAAACCCGCAAGAAACCTCACCCCGTTCCAGTGCATCCTGGGGTACCAACCTCCTCTGTTCCCCTGGTCCGGCGAGCCATCAGAGGTTCCGGCAGTCAACGACTGGCTCCAGCACAGCGAAGCAGTGTGGGACCAAGCTCACGTCCACCTCCAACGGACCGTGAATCGAACCAAGGAGCAGGCAGATCGGCGCCGCCGGCCCGGTCCTGACTACTTCCCAGGTCAGTGGGTTTGGCTCTCCACCAGAGATCTACGTCTTCGCCTCCCCTGCAGAAAGCTCAGTCCCAGGTATGTGGGTCCCTTCAAAATCCTCAAACGAATCAATGCTGTATCATTCCGTCTGCAACTGCCCGCTAACTACCGCATCTCTCCCACCTTCCATGTCTCCCTACTCAAACCCGCCGGTGTCCCGAGATCGGAGGAGGAGATGAACCCCGCCCCCCCATCATCGTGGGCGGCGAGGAAGCTTTCCTGGTGCGAACACTGCTGGACTCCAGACGTTTACGGGGTCGAGTCCAATACCTAGTGGACTGGGAGGGGTACGGTCCGGAGGAGAGGTCCTGGGTCGGAGCCGATGACATCCTCGACCCCAACCTCATCACCGAATTCCACAGACTCCATCCAGAGAGACCGGCCCTCCGCCCTCGAGGTCGACCCCGGCGTCGACCAGGTCCTCGCTTCAGGAGCCGCTCACAGGAGGGGGGCTCTGTCACGAACGCTTTCGAGAGCGCCTCCACGATCGGCCACCGGAGATCTGATTCACCTGAGTACTAATCACCCATGCACCCACATACCGGGCTTGATTAAATTCACAGCTGATTCCCATCCCAGCTCCCTCTGTTTAAGCTTCACGCAGTGACACACTCACTGCGAAGTCTTGTTTGTTCCGGCTACACTACTGAGCGTTCTACTACCATTCCTGTTTGATTATCTGCCAACTGACCTTGCTTTCCCTGTTGACTACGATTGATTACTGCCTGCCTACCTGAACCTTGCCTGTCTCTTCGTTATTGCCCATTGCTGCCTGCCCTGACATCCTGCTTCCCTCACAACGCTCCTGCTCTGCCTACGTTTGCCCTGATTCCCCATTGCCTGACCAATGCCTGCATATATATGTGAGTTTCAATAAAACACTGCTTATGGATCCCAGCCTACCTGAGTCTTTGTTACAGCGGGGTGCCCTCAAAGAGGCATCCTCATTATTGCCTGGGCCTACGAGGCGTGCGGTCAAGCTTCGCCTGTTGGTTTTAGGGCGCACTCTACCAGAGGGCTCTCCTCCTCTAAAACCTTGGCGAGAGGTCTCCCTCTGCAGCAAGTTTGTGATGCGGCAGGTTGTCCTCTCCGCACACATTCATTAGATTTTTATAGTTTGGATGTTCTGCCACTCCGGGCTCTTATGCCCTTGAGTCGACATCTCAAGCTCATATCTGGACAAGTTTGTGATGTGGCAATCTGGTCCTCTCCACTCACATTCATCAGTTTTTATGACAAGTTTGTGTTGCGATAGGGTTCTCTTCGCACACATTCATCGAACTTTATGGGCTAGATGCTTTGCTACTCCGGACTCTTATGTCCTTGAGTCGACATCTCAGCCCATGCCTTAACAAGTTTGTGATGCGGCAGGTTGTCCTCTCCGCACACATTCATTGGACTTTTTTAGTTTGGATGTTCTGCACTCCAGGCTCTTATGCCCTTGAGTCAACATCTCAGCTCATACCTGAACAAGTTTGTGATGCGGCAGGCTGGTCCTCTCCGCTCACATTCATCAGTTTTTATGACAAGTTTGTGTTGCGATAGGGTTCTCTTCGCACACATTCATCGAACTTTATGGGTTAGATGCTTTGCTACTCCGGGCTCTTATGCCCTTGAGTCGACATCTCAGCTCATGCCTGAACAAGTTTGTGATGCGGCAGGCTGGTCCTCTCCGCTCACATTCATCAGTTTTTATGACAAGTTTGTGTTGCGATAGGGTCCTATCCGCACACATTCATCAAAATGTAATGGTTTAGATGTTTATGCTAGTCCGGGCTCTTATGCCCTTGAGTCGACATCTCAAGCTCATGTCTGAGACCTCTCGCGTTTTTGTGAGTACACTGCACAACCGTAGGGATCCGGACAGCCCCAAGTGTGGCGGCGTGGGTATTGCATTCCCCGTAGTGCTTAGCAGCGCAGCATCGTAGTGAAGCTTTTTGTAAACGGAACGTCTCGGGTTACATGTGTAACACTTGTTCCCTGAAAAAAGCGGAACGAGATGCTGCGCTGCTTTGCCGCACTGGGACGTCCCAGGACTGCTCTTCAAAAAGAAGTATCTGATGACACCTGGTGACGTATCCATTTATAGCCTGGCCGCAGGTGCATCTAATGATTACATCAGCCGAGGCTATAAATTCCAGTCAATGTTCATTGACGTGTTGCACACATTATTCAGCTCGGTCACAACTAGGGTTGTTCCCCGTAGCGCTTAGCAGTGCAGCATCTCGTTCTGCTTTTTTCAGGGAACAAGGGTTACACATGTAACCCGAGACGTTACTGTTGTACCCTCCATTCCCTGAGGGAACGAGATGTTGTGTCGAATGAAGTGACACAAGGGATCATCCCTGGGAGCTTCGCGTACCTCTTAACTTGAGAAAAGACCAATGAGAAATTGGTAGACAGAATTTGCATGTCCCGCCCCTGGACAAACAGGTATAAAGGGAAGCGGGCGGGCGTCTGTCAGTCAGGTTCTTGCACTGAGGAGCCAAGAATATGGTACGGCTGTTTACAGTGGTAGGTCTAGTGTCGTGGCAGAAGGGACACAATGTCTCGTTCCCTCCCTCAGGGAACGGAGGTTAAATCAGTAACCATGATGTTCCCCTTCTGTCACTCACTCGAAATTGTGTCGAATGAAGTGACACAAGGGGTCCTGTTCAAAAGCACCATGCACTAGACCGTGGTACGTTAACTTCTGACACAGGTGCAAGCAGGCTACTGCGTGCTAGAAGCAACTGTATAGGCTGCACATAACCCTCCCCAATGCCCACAGAAAAGATGTCATATACAGACCATAGATTCACCAGCACCACTGAGGGAGGAACAGGTTCTATCTATCTTAACGCTATGAAATGCGTCGGGGAAGGCAGTCTTTTCCAATCCTATTCTTTCAGGGGGAAACGACCCTGTGGAGGCCACATCCTGCCCAGTCTAGGGGTAGGTGACATGTGGCTAATACGCCACATGGGTTTTGGAAGCTGTACGTAGGAGCGGCGCGGTGTTAGGTCCTGCCTGATGAGGGAGGAGCTCTACAATCACGTCGACCGGTGGCAGTGGGACTGCCCAAGGGAGACGTGTGTCCGCCAATAGGGGAGTTGACAGTGGAAGGGAGTTGCCTGAAGAGGGAATTAAGACTTGTGGCTCGTAGTGGGTCTGGTCGCAAATTGCTCCACTGAATTCGCAAGCCAGAAGGCTATGGAGGAAGAAGATCAAGGAAGCGATGCTTAGTGGCTAACCTGGGAGAGAAGGCGCACTGGATCAACTTGGTGAAGGGCGCTCTGCATTACCGAGTTCTACCGGCTCGGACTTGACAAAACACGGGACGAGACTCTAAGGTATTGGCTGTTGCCCAGCCCGCTGCTCTGTAGATGTTTTCTAGGAAGGTACTGTTGGCCAGTGCCCATGAGGATACCACACTTCTCGTCGAGTGTGCTTGAACCCACAAGGGGGCGGGCATGGCCTGGGTCTGGTAAGCCAATGGCGTCAAAGATCCAGTGAGCTAACCTCTGTTTGGGGATGGTGTTCCATTTCCGCCATCCACCAAAGCAGACAAAGAGCTGCTCAGAACATCTAAAGCTCTGCGTGCTATCCAAATAGGTATGCAAAGCACGTACCAGACACAGCAAAGAAAGGGCTGGGATCTGCCTCCTCCCGGGGCAGCGCTTGCAGGTTCACAACCTGATCCCTGAAGGGGGTCGTAGGAACCTTGGGCACGTAGCCCAGTCGTGGCCTCAGGATAATGTGAGTATGTGCCGGACTGAACTCCAGGCAGGTGTCACTGACAGAGAACGCATGCAGGTCCCAAACCCTCTTGATAGAAGCTAGCGCTATCTGGAGGCCCATCTTCAGGGAGAGGGTCTTGAGCTCAACTGAGTCAAGCGGCTCGAAGGGGGGTCTCTGAAGGCCCGAGAGGACCACTGAGTGATCCCAGGAGGGGAACAGGCTTGGACAGACTGCGTATCTCTGCGGGTCTTCGGCTTGGGAAGAACACCAATTCACGAACAAGCACCACTTCAGGGCATAAAGTTGCCTGGTGGAGGGTGCTCTGGCTTGGTTGATCGTGTCTACGACTGCAGGTGGTAGGTCACTCAGATCTTACACATCCCGTCCAGGGGCCAGACGTGGAAGTTCCAGAGGTCTGGGCGCGGGTTCCAGAGGGTGCCCTGTCCCTGAGAAAGAAGGTCCTTCCTTCCTTCAGCATTGACTGTGTGCACTCATTTGTGAAGCGCGCTATCATTGAGACAAACAACATGCCAAGAAAAGAGATGCTCAGAACCGAGGAGAGCTTGCTCTTTTCCCAGTTGACCTGAAGCCCTAAACGGCTGAGGTGCCTGAGGACCTGGTCCCTGTGAGCACACAAATCAGCTAGTCGTCGAGGTTGAGTATGCGGATGTCCACTTCCCTTAGCGGTGCAGGGACGGCCTCTGTGACCTTCGTGAATATGCGAGGGGACGGGGACAGGCCCGAGGGATGACCTTGTACTGGTACGCCTGGCCCTCAAACGCGAACCGAAGAAAGGGTCGGTGTCAGGGCAAAATCGAGACTTGAAAGTTCAGGTCTTCAGGTCTACCGCTGCGAACCAATCTTGATGCTGGACGCATGTTAGAATGTGTTTTTGCATGAGCATCTTGAATGTGAGTTTGCGCAGAGCCCGGTTGAGAACTCTCAGGTCCAACATTGGCCTAAACCCCCCTCCTTTTTTGGGTACGATGAAGTGAGGGCTGTAGAAACCCTTCTCCATCTCGGCTGGAGGGACAGGCTCTATAGCATCTTTTGTAAAAGTCTTTTAGCATCTTTTTCGCCATGCACCGAAGTGGGGCGGATGCCGCTGAAACGGAGTGGGCGTCTGGTGAACTGAATCGCTTAGCCGAGTCGGATGGTCCTGGCCAGCCAGTGCAATGGGTTGGAAAGCATAAGCCACACGTCCAAGCTCTGCGTGAGGGGCACTAAGGCGACATCACTTTTGATGTACCTGGTGGGGCTTTGCAGGTAGTGTTGTGTCGGGAGGCAAAGTTGCGTCCTGAGGCATGTGTGCTGAGAAAAGGCTCAAAGCATTTACCTTGTACTGCGTACCTTGCTGGGGACAGGTTAGTGACTAAGGAGGAGGTCCTAGTGAGGCGTCCTCTGGACTCATCAGAACCGGACGGCCGGCTGGGGTTGTGTACGTTGTACAGTCGTGGGTGTGGAGGTGAAGTTTCTATGTCCATAGTGCCATTTGCCTGTAAGAGTTTGATGCTGGAGCACCGTGAGAACGGCATTTGCGTGCACCGGCTAAATGAAAATAAGGAAAACAAGGATTATCCTCCCGGCCCTACACCGGGGGAAGGAGTGGTCTGGCTACCAGCTCCTGTGCGAACATCTCGTCCCTTGGGTGGTCCATCTCATGAATGCTTGGGAGCTCTAAGGAGGGGCTTTACACCTAGATGTTCCCCGTCTGTTGCTCACGTCAACATTGTGTTGAGGAAGCGACACTAGGGGTCCAATTTAAATCCCGCCATGTGCTTAGCCGTGTACGTGTACTGCTGACACAAGAGCGGGCAGGTATTTTATGGGCAAAGGCGACCAGTTGTGTCAGGCTGCACGTACCCTTCCCTAATGCCCAATAAAAGTCATCAGAATCCTTCTGGTTACCCTAAACGGGCCGAGCCTAGACGGGCCTCTTTTCTCTCTATGTTTCTCGCATACCGCCAAACGGCTGGGGCCCTTACACGCATCGTGGGAAGGGGGTCTTTCCCAGTTTCCTATTCTTTCAGGGGGAAAAGACCACACCTGCCCAGAGACGGGGAGGTAAAAGTGGCGAAATACATCACATGGGCCACTCAGGTCACATGAGGAAAAATGGTGCGGCGGTAGATCCAGCCTCAAGAAGGGGGGAGCTGCTACAACACGGCGACAGGAGGGCAGCTGGAATTGCCTAAGGGAGAGGCGGGTCCACTCGTAAGGGGACCATCCCACGGAAAATACACACAGGAGGAGTCCACGCAGGAGTCCCGACCTGTGGAGCACCTATTCCAGTTCAGGGTAGATTTCAGTACCCGCAGTGGATTGGGTCGGCGAATTCCTCCGCTGAGCGGATGAGCGAGTGGCTTTGTGACGTGTGGAAAGGGGTGCCCTCCATGCAGACGTCAGCTCATAATGCTGTGAGCGGCGCGGAGCCCCCAGGAACCAGTCATCCAACTGCGATGGCTGTGGGGAGGACGGAGGGTTCCAGTCCAGCACCACGCTGGCGGCGGCCCGGGCAAGCATATCGGACATCTGCGCGTCAGCCTCAGCCTGGCTATGAGGCGAGCCACTGTTGCCTCGAGCACGGACGGGAGTCAACGAGCATGCCAGGGGGGCGGGTGGTCCGAGGGGGCACACCCGGCGGAGCTGCACTGGCTGCTGTCCCCAGATTTCCTCCTTCGCTAGCTGCATCATCCTAAATACTGTGGGAAGAATGAGCAATAAGGGGGGCGGCTGGAGTGGCATGCTTTCTATTGAAAACGAACCGCGACCACAACGTTACCACATTCATGCTCTCGCAGTGCGAACCTGAACCATCCACAAATGCTGCCTCGGTGTGATCGCAACCCAGACACACAAGACAACGCCTGTGGCTGCCTGAAGCGGAGAGCACTCTACCGCATCCAGGAACTACACAGGGGCGGAAAGGCTTCTTTATAAAGATGTGACTTTCAGGCCAAAGTACTTTTCCAGCGAGTTTGGGCAACTTGCTCTGGTGCTTATGTATATTCGCCTGCTGGAAACGCCACCCAAGCTATAGCAACATATGTACACAACCTTGAAAACTTCTTCTGATTGAAACAGAATAATTTTTGGGGATTTTAATGGCTGTGGACCCAATTATCAACAGTACATTATGTGTGCTACCAGAGGCCACAAAACAATCGACAGTACAGAGAGAAAATGGAGAAACTTTTTCTAAAACCTAAATGGTTTCTGTTTCATAAATCCGCGTGGAACTTGTTTTTGTGGTGGAAAAACAAGTGAGCTGAAGTAGTTTCAGTAACTAAATTATATATATGAAAACTAGCTGACTAGATTTTGAATTTTAAGTTCCTATTTTCTGTGGTTTGAATTGAGAGTCTCAAGACTAAAAGAGTCACGTTTCACTATCAGCTGCAATAAAGTTCTTGTGTTGTGGAAATGCTTCACGCACAACAGTATTTTTGTTAGTCTTGTAGCTTTCTTCAGGTCTGATTGTTTTGGAATGTTATCATTTTAGTTTTCCCCCTTTCAACAAGAGAAAACAGGAGGAGATTTTATCATGACTCAATCTAGCTCCAATGGGCAGTTTGGTAAGCTCTCAAATGCTGTTACAAACTACATCTGGGAATCATATAGTAATTATATCGCTAAAAATTAAACTTTTCTGCAGCTGACTGATTTTAAGTCAGTGACTTATGATGCCGCTGAAACGAACAAATCCTTCGAGGGCTTACAAGCGAAAGGCTAAACAGACAGGCAAAGAAAGTGCAGCTCGTGATGCAGGTATGTGAGTTGTCATCATCTATTTTGGAGTGATTGTAATGTATTCTAAAAATAAACTGGGCGCTGTTCTGTCGATCAGCATCATTTTGGGATATATCATTTACTGGTTTATTCTGAGTTCAAAAGAGCGTGAGCGCCGTTGACGCGTCGAGACTGTCAAACACTTTGAATTTGCATTCACACTGACGTTGCGTCAGAAGCTGACTAGCTAAATACTAAAGTAAAAGTAAAGAAATGTGTATTCAAAGTCAAAGAGCAAACACACTAGAGCATTTTTAATGTTTCAAAAAAAGTACCTCAACTGTCTGCATATCTTTTAAATTCCACTTTACATTACTGCTTTAACATAACACTTCGTTTTATTTTTCATAAATACTGTTGTTATATTTATTGAAATATAAACATACAATTTTATGAAGAAATGAACTATTCTTTCTGCTTAGTAGTTTGTCTCTTTCACTTCCACAAGCAGTTGATTTGTGTATATAGTCCATATTTAAGGTATGGCACTACAATACTAATAAGACTATCTAGTCTATATTGGTTCAATAGGAGGAAATCCTGTCCATTCCCAGCTAGGAAAAAAATGAGAAAGACACTGATATTCATTTACTGAAGTGGTGTCCAGGAAGTGTTCATCTATAATTATTTGTTGGTAATGTTGTCTTGTATTTAGTTATTTATTTTAAAATGTTACTGTATAGAGTAGGCAAAACTGTTCGTTATCCCAAATAGTGGGTGGGTGTGTTACTGTAAATAAATAACTGCAAAAAATAAATAAATAAAATAAAAATAACAATCCTAGCATTTACCATCCGCAGACAGATGGCCTGGTGGAGCGATTTAACAAAACTCTTAAGAATATGATTCGTAAGTTTGTGCACGAAGATGCTAGGAATTGGGATAAGTGCCTCAACCCCCTGTTATTCGCAGTACGAGAGGTCCCGCAAGCCTCCACAGGGATTCCCCCATTAGAGCTGCTGTATGGGCGGCGCCCGCGTGGAGTGCTTGACGTCATCTGTGAAGCTTGGGAGGAGGGACCTTCTAATAGTAAGAATGAAATCCAGTACGTTCTTGATCTTCGAGCAAAACTCACTGGGGCAATTAACACAGGAGAATTTGCTCCAAGCCCAAGAATGCCAACGCTGTCTGTATGACAGGGGTGCTCAGCTAAGGGAATTTAAGAGGCTCGTATTGCTCCCAACATCGAGCTCTAAATTACTCTCCAAGTGGCAAGGACCCTTTGAGGTCACACAACGAGTGGGGGATCTCGATTATGAGGTAAAAAGAACCGATAGAGGGGGCGCACGTCAGATATATAATCTCAACCTCCTGAAATTGTGGAAGGAGGTGGTCCCTGTGACGTTGGCTACGGTAGTTCCAGAGAGGGCGGAGCTTGGACCGGAGGTAAACAAAAAACACAATCCTAACAGCCCTTGCGGGGACCACCTCTCACCGTGTCAACTCAAAAAGGAGTTTGCGGATGTTTTTTCCCCTCTACCGGGTCGTACGAACCTCATCCAGCACCACATCGAGACCGAGCCGGGAGTGGTGGTACGTAGCCGCCCCATCGCCTGCCCGAACACAAAAAGAAAGTAGTTCGGGAAGAATTGGATGCGATGCTTGATATGGGGTAATAGAGGAATCCCAAAGTGATTGGTCCAGCCCAGTTGTTCTTGTTCCCAAGAGTACCCAATAGTTCGTAAAGCTCGTGTAGTGTTCGTGACATAAAAGTTGTGCCTTGAATATTTTGAAGCGTGCCCCTGCAACACTACGTGCTGAGATGTTGCTCAGAGGCACTGCTTCCGGGTATCGCGTTGCATAATCCACTAGGACTAATACAAAGCGATAAATAAAATGTAATTTTTATAAATTGGTTTACTTATTCATGCTTATATTTTTTTGATTGGTTATTTTTTTTCTGTTTTTTATTCTTGGCTTCCACAGGGATAGAGCTGTAGGCCCTCCATCAATGAAATGCTCAAATATGTTTGTTTATAAGACACTTCTTATGGGAGGAGTTTGTCAGGAGTTGTTTACATATGCAATGTGAAGTGGAGAAATCATGCACGCACACCTCCTGATACTTTTTAGATTTGACAGAGGATAGGATATTTAGTTTTGGAAAGCAGTTTACTTTGCACAGTAAAGTTTTTGCTCTGCGACTCCTCAACAGTAAAATAATCTTTGTAAATCAAGTGGTCAAATAGTGACACTGCTTCATCTTTAGTGTAATAACAGACACCTGGCTAGTGTCTGGTATCAGTTCTGTGTGTGCAATTCCACAACCCTCCCTCTCTCTTCCAAAAACACTCAAAGACCCCCTCATTTGAAGCTGCAGCAAACACTGGCACTGGGACCTGTCTCTTTCACTTGTGTTCCAGGAAGTTCAGCTGCCATATTTTCCATCATGTGTTTGTACTGGTTTCGTTTTTTAGCAAGGTATCAAAGACTTCATTTGGAAAACAAAAAAGAAGGCAAGACTTCGAAGAATGGAGAAAGGTCAATTTAATGGTCAAGATGTCAAATGTCACAGTCGTTTGAGATCATGATGCTTTACATGTGTAACATGTCTCCTGTAAAATGAACAGGAAGTAAATTGCTTGACTCTTTATATTTTTTTTGTTATTTGTGAATTATTTAATTGTGAATGTTTTGAAAATTAGCCATTTACATTCAGAACATAGTTCCAGGAAATGTATCATTCTTGTTGGATAACAAGAATTGGGCTGTTGGTTTGTTTATCTGTCACATTGATTTAACATATTCAAGAATTTAAAAGGGACACTGGGGTGTCATATACTGTATAGGACAGTTTTCATTTCTATCAAAATTATCTTGATAGTTTTCTTCATTCATTTTATATTTTAATTTAATCATCTTTTCTCTTCCCAATCTTTTTTTATTTATTTTTTGAAGTAAGAGCAGTTGTTTTGGGATCCCAGCGCTTTGAGAAAGCATCAGTGATTAACAGTATTTTAGGAGATGAAGTCAAGTCTGATGAATACTTCATGACGTCTGTGAGGAGAGACGGTGAAGTGAATGGAAGAAAGATCACTCTGATTAACACTCCCTGCTGGTGGAAGGAGTATGGTGTGAAAGACTCACCAGAAGTTGTCAAACAGGAACTGGTGTGCAGTGTCTTCAAGTGTCCTCCAGGACCTCATGTTTTTCTGCTGGTTATTGATCTCAGTTTGCCTTTTACTCAAGAACACAGAATCAGCATTGAGGAACATCTGAATCTCTTTGGAGAGAGAATCTGGTCACACATCATAGTGCTCTTTACACAAACAATTTCTCTGAATGAAGAATCCATTGAGCAGCACATACAGAGTCAAGGAGAAGATCTGCAAAAGATCATACAGAGATGTGGAGACAGATACCAAGTTTTTGATATTGAAAATAAAGGAAATGGAGTTGAAGAACTGCTTGTGAAGATTGATGGTGTTGTGGCAGTAAACAATGGCAAACACTTTGCAACTCATGAGGACATGCTACTCGAGATTCAGAGAAAGAGAGACGAAAACCAAGAGAAAGCAAAAGCTAGACGATTAAAGGTTCAGGAGAAAAGAGATCTGCTGACAGAAAAAGGTAATTATTCATGTGTACATTTGAGATAAAAGAAAAGCTTGCTATTAGCTATTTTAAATATATCTTTATAAATCCTGATACGCTTATTTTGTCTTGAAGGAGATGTGTTATCACTCCCATCGCTGAGAGTTGTACTGGTGGGTTGGATCCTTTCTGGAAAAAGTTTAACAGGAAACACCATCTTGAATCAGGACACATTTAAAGCAGGAAAAAACAAGACATACGTACAAGGTTCTGGTGAAGTTAATGGAAGGAAGATAACAGTGTTGGACACGCCAGGCTGGTGGAAGTATTTCCCGACTAAATTCAATCCAGAGTTTGTGAGGACCTCAATTCTAGAGAGTATTTCAGAAAGTGGGAAATTTCCCCATGCAATAATATTAGTGATAACTGCAGACACCTCGTTTCAGCAAGAACAAAAGAGAATCATCGATGAAAATATGACTACTCTCGGAGAGGATGTGTGGAGACACACCATAGTTTTGTTCACATGGGGCAATATATTTCCAGACATCTCAATCGAGGAGCACATTGAGAGTGAAGGAGACTCACTCCAGTGGCTGATTGAGAAATGTGGGAACAGATATCACATCTTTGACAACACAGACATGAAGAATCGAGCTCAAGTCACAGAGCTGCTCCAGAAGATTGATCAGATGGTGGCAGAAAACTGTTTGTTCCGTCTCGACACTCATTGTGATGCAGAAATGAATCTTCATGAGACCGACACACAACAAGATCTGGATTTAGAGGAGGAAATAAGTCTGGACCCACAGCATGTGCTGAAATTACTAAATCAGGAGTTGAACAACAGATTAAAGGAGATAAAAAACAAGACAAAAGAATTAGGGAAGGATTTCACTGAACGTCTAGAATGTGCAAGTCAGAGAAGTTTGCCAAACCCCCCAGAATGTAAGTCATTAATCTCAAAATGAGCTGCAGGTTATCTGTCTTATTTCAATATCAGTAATATTGTGTTTAATTTACAGTTAAAGAGGATGAATCAAATAACCCTTCTGAAACACAGATCAGCAAACATCAACAGGAGATCAGTAAGTAGTGTTCAAGTAGAGTGCTTTAAAACACATTTCCATTTATCTGATTTTAGTTTCAAGAGTCGTATTTGTTCCTCTTGTCCTCTGTTATCAATAATACGTTACTCTTTCATTGCAAGAGCCAGTTGATGAAAAACTCATGAATAAGATCGAGAGAGAAGGAAGCAGATGGGAATCTATAATAATGGAGGGGTTCTGGAGGGTTTTGCAGACATCTAAAGCATCAAGTGGTGAGTCACTGAACTGGCAGCAAAGACATGTTCTTAGCCACTATCCGCCTGATAACTGAATGGGCATAACTTTAATCACAGGGTAATTCAACTATTTATCAGGCCAAAATCCCATTCTCTGCCACTCATATATACTCTTTTGAATTCATAATATCTACAGATGAGAATGTGATCCAAATACCAGGGGCTGACGTGTGGAAGTGGCTTCAAAGATGTGAGGAATACAGCACATCTGGATATGAAACAATCTCCAATCTCAGTGATCCAGCAGAAGATCCACAGAATACAGACACATCAGAGGATAATAATTGCTTCAGAGCAACAGACATCATAGCCTTCAACAGATGACATGTTCTTGTGCTCAGCTGGAATTCCCTCTAACGCCATGTTTGATTTTTAATGGGAATGAAAACGAGGCTGTGAGGGATAGACTTACAGTCTCTTCAATGGCACGAATGGTATAAAGCTTTATAAAGCTCCTGCATCACATCTGATTTTACACAACTCATATTGTCTGGAGTTCTTTGTATACTGAATGTTCTTGGACAGGTATTTTATCAATGTTTTGCCCATGAAAAAAAAAACACTTTAAACGGCAGTACAACCCATTGAAGAGACTATGTCTATTCCTCACAGCCTAGTTGTCATTCCCATTTAAAATCAAAGATGGCTGAAATGGGGCCAGTGGTGGCTCAGTGGTTAAGGCTCTGGGTTACTGACTGAAAGGTCGGGGGTTCAAGCCCCAGCACTGCCAAGATACTACTGTTGGGCCCTTGAGCAAGGCCCTTGACCCTATCCCCTCCAGGGGTGCTGTTTCATGGCTGACCCTGCACTCTGACCCCAGCTTAGTTGGGATATGTGAAAACAACTGCATTTCATTGGCTCTGTACCTTGTACTCTGCACAATGACAATAAAGTTGAATCTTAAAAATCGTAATCTTAAATGTAGTGAGACATGTTAATAAATGTTACTGTGTAATCTGGAATGTTTTGATTTACTCACTTCATTCAATATTATGTCATAAAGTTAAGTAAATTTAAATACATTTTATACTATTAAATATGTAAGAAAAACAGTGTACAAAAAAACTTGCAAAATAAAAAAAATTCTTCAGTGGGTGGGTGAGGGTGCACGGCTGGCATTGAATCAGCTGATCAGTGGGACAATGAGAGAAAGGGGAGCCGGAGATGCTAGTTCGGGAGAGAGCATGCGCATGCATCTCTCTCTCTCTCTCACAAACTGGCGTCTAAAGCTCCCCTTTATCTAGCTCTCGCGCAGCCACGTGCAACTCTCTCTTTCAAACTGGTGTATTCGGCTCCCTTTTATCTCGCTCTCCTGCTTCCATGTGCGTCTCCAGCTCCTGAACTGGCATCTCCAGCTCCCCTTTATCGCACTCTCCCGCTATCATGCGAGTATCTCTCTCTCTATCGAACTGGCATCTCCAGCTCCCCTTTATCTCGCTCTCCTGCTGCTGCATACGTCTCTTTCTCTCTCTCTCTCTCTGCCAAACTCGTGTCTCTGGCTCCTCTTTATCTCCCTCTGCCGCATCTCTCTCTCTCTCTCTCTCTCTCAAACTGCTGTCTCCAGCTCCCCTTTATCTCTCTCTCCTGTTGCCGCATGTGTCTCTCTCTCCCAAACTGGCATCTCCGGCTCCCCTTTATCTAGCTCTCCTGCTGGCACTTGCATCTCTCTCTCTCTCTCTACCGAACTGGCATCTCCAGCTCCCCTTTATCTCACTCTCCCGCTTCCGCATCTGTCTCTATCTCTCCCGAACCGGTGTCTCTGGCTCCCCTTTATCTTGCTCTGCCACATGCATCTCTCGCTCTCACGAACTGACATATCCAGAAGAACTGGCCTTTACACCATCACAGCCCGGCCACGCCCTACTCCTCATCGCACACATTAAAATAAAAGTCCCAACAAAACGAATCACCCTTTTCAGCAGAGCAGAGGTAATCTGCTCTCCAAATCACTAGTTCAGCAGAAGAATGCCAGCACTCTCCAGTGGGCATCAAAGATCAGTGCTGGGTAGATTACTTCTGAATTGTTATCAGGTACTGATTACAAACAGGGTGCGAATTATGGGAGGTTTGACCTCAGAATCATCATTGGCCGGTATAAAGAAATAATGTTTCTGTTTAAATATCCTGATGGTAGTGTTGTAAGAAACAATCGTACTCATAAATGCTCTGTTTGAATGAAGAAAAGTTCAATTAAGCCCTTTAATGATAGTGAAATAGAGTGATATTTGCAAAAAATAAATAAATCCTTCCTTTTGTACTGAGATTTCAATCACCAGTGTAGACAACAAGAGCCAGAGAAAGAGAACAGGGAAGTTTTTTTACTATTAAGTGAGGAAAAGTTAAGAAAAGTTAAGAAAGTGCATGATAATATTTACATTTTGGCAGGGGTGTAAAGTAATGAATTACAAATATTCACTTACTGTAATTAAGTAGTTTTTTCTCAGGAATTGTACTTTTTAAGTAGTTTTAAAATTGTATACTCTTACTTGAGTACATTAAGTGCTGTAACTACTTTTACTGCACTATTTTCCCACCGTGTTTGCTACTTCCCTGTCCTGATTTGATTTTTATCTATCAACAAGATTGGCTAGAGAGAGTCTCGTGATTCCCATCCAATCAAATCACACATAGAATACTTGAACAGCAGCTGCAGATCTGGCTACAACTTTGGAGAATGCCTCAAGCAGTTCAACACCTGAACATCACGGCCGCACCTGGAAGGGCTTTTCGCAGTGAAAAAGGCCAATTGCATGATCATCTCATGCAAGTTTAACTTGCTCAAGCCAGATATCAGCATTAATCCTGCCTCTAATATGAAGAAACATATCGAGGTAAATTTCATATTTCTGCTTACTAAATTCTATTTCTATAACGTTGCCTGTAAATTAGCTATCTAACAATGAGGTTATTGGGTTGATGTGAGAGATTAATGCAATGTTATCAATAGAGCTGGGCAATAAAATTATCTAGATGTTTAGCGGAAAAAAGAGAGATGTCCTTGATCAAACTAGTAGTTCCCCTTCTGTCGCTCTCTCCACGTTGTGTCAGAGAAGTGACACTAGGGGTCTCTCTTGAGCGCCGATATTCACCTCTGGACTATGAAAAAAGGCCAATGAGAGTTGGCAACCAGTATTTGCATGTCCCGCCCCCGGACATACGGGTATTTAAGCGGCGCAAATACGGGAGTTCATTCAGAAAATTTCTTTGGAGCCGATGGTCGTGTCTGCAACTGCTGCGTGTACACACCGAGTTCCTGCTATCCCTCTGCTGCATGCTGTTGGATTCTACGGCGCACAACAGCGGCTTTCTCCTGTTTGCACGGCTGTGCATTCCTGCCCCTGGGCGCATCGACAGCATGCATGTTGTGCACTTGTAAATATGTGAGGAAACTGCACTGCTGCATCCTATGACCCATACTCCATTGGATCGCAACTCATTTACGGTTATTCCTCTTCCTTGATGTTGCACCTTTTCATGGTAGTGCTTAATAAGCAACGATGATACATGACTCTTATTTGGCACAATGGCAGGATGCTTGACATGCGGATGAAGAACAGATCTTGTCAAACGTCCTCCAACCCTAAGCACACCATGCTCATCTACAAACGGACTCAGTTTGTGTAGTTTGTTTATTTTGTCTTTGGGTTTTACTTCCTTGCCTTGCTTTATACCTCTGATTTCACTGCTGAATGCTTCCCTCTGAACCAACTTGATTATAAAACAGCTCTGCTTCCTGTCTTTCCTCAATACTTGTAGCTCCACTTACTTTATCTTTGATGCCCTTGATTTATTAACATGGCGTCTCAGAAGAGCAATAGCCTTGACGGCTCTATTCCAGTCAGAGAAATTTGTAAGGCGGTCTAACAATGACCTCTCCTCCCTCACCTTGGTGTTGAGCACCAGGGCCTTTCGAAGTTCCGGATCATCATCATAGACTTCTCCCACCATAACATCTCCTCTGGGTAGCTCTCTTTCCCATAAGAAATCTGGGCCAGTGAACCAATTTGAAGCAACAAGCTGATCTGCGGAGAGACCTCTCGACGCATGATCCGCAGGATTATCCTCAGACCTTACAAAGTGCCATTGTTCAGGATCTGTAGTGGACTTGATTCTTTGGACTCTGTTCGCTACAAACACATGAAACCGTCTGGCATCATTGTTTATATAGCCGAGGACGACCTTTGAGTCGGTCCAAAAATGTTCTTGAAGACCCTCTATTTCAAGCTAATTTCTGAGCGTAACACTTGTTCTTGCTGCTACAACTGCAGCCGACAACTCAAGCTGTGGCACTGTGGTTACCTTAGTAGGAGCAACCCGTGCTTTTCCCATGACTAGCATGCAGTGAACATCTCTCTTGATGTCGACTGCTCTGAGGTAAGTACATTCCCCATAACCGATGATACTTGCATCCGAGAAGTGGTGAAGTTCGTACTGCTTGACATCCTTGAAGTTATCTGGGATATAGCACCTTCTGATCCTTACATTAGATAAGTTTCGAAGATCTTGTTGCCAGATTTCCCACTGTGCTCTTAGCTCTTGTGGGAGTGGCTCATCCCAAGTTACTTTATCTCGACACAGTTGTTGTAGGATCTGCTTTCCATGGAGAATAAAAGGCGCTACGAACCCCAATGGATCGTAGATGGAAGCTACTGTAGAAAGTACTCCTCTTCTGGTATTTGGGTGTTCCTTGACAGTCACTCTGAACTGGAAGTCATCAGAGGATACACACCATTGAACGCCAAGAGCTCTTTCCATGAGTGGCTCTCCCAAAACCATATCCATATTTTTGACACTTTCAGCACACTCGCCCTTCGGTATTGATTTCAATACCTCCTTGCTATTGGATATAAATTTGTGTAGTCTAAGCTTGCCTGTGCTGCAAAGGTCTCTCGCTTCCTTAATCAGATGGATTGCTTCAGCGTCAGATGTTGCGCACACCAATCCATCGTCAACATAAAAATTCCTTTGGATGAACTTAACAGTGCTTGGGTTAAATTTATCCTGACCTTGAGCGGCTAGATGCTTCAGTCCAAAATTGGCACATCCAGGTGAGGAGGCTGCCCCAAATAGGTGGACCTTCATCTGAAAAATTGAAGGTGGAGACTCTAGATCACCGTTCTCCCACCATAAGAACCTGAGGTAGTCTTGGTGCTCAGGCCTTACATGGAACTGGTGAAACATTTTTTCCACGTCACACATGATGGCAATCGGGCCTTTACGAAACCTACAAAGGACTCCCACCAAGGTGTTTGTGAGCTCTGGACCGGTAAGTAGTTGGTCATTCAGTGACTTTCCTTGGAACCTTGCTGAGCAATCAAAAACCACTCGTATCTTCCCAGGCTTTTGGGGGTGGTATACGCCATGGTGGGGAATATACCAGACTGGTTCATTGTCAAGCTCTTCTTCAGGGACCTTTTCTGCGTCACCACGAGCAATGATGTCTTTCATAAACCCCAAGTAGTCAGTGCAGTATTGCTGGTCTCTCCTGAGCTTTCGTTCCAAGGACATTAGGCGTTGAACAGCACATTATTTATTATTTGGTAGATTTGGTCTGTCTTGTTTGAATGGTAAGGGCATTTCAAAATGACCGTCTTGCTTCTGTCTGATTCCGTCTTTCAGTTTAGCCAAGAAGTGAAGATCTTCTTGAGAGAAGGTTGTCTTTTCTCCACCTCTCTAACTGAAATCAGATTCCAACATCTTAATTATGTCATCTGGAGTGACCATTTCACTGACCTGGGTATGGCAAACATAGTGTACTTTTCCTTTAAGCTGGACCATTGCATTCACTTCAGGCATGACTTGTTTTACGATGATGCGGTGACTCACTCCAATTGCATCACCGTAGTATTCACCTGGGTCACCATAACTCACTATGCTCCAACCTAAGTTGGTCTTCTGAGCAAATGGCTGGCTTTCCTCTCTGCAGTTCTGCTTGGTGGCTTTCTTGCTCACCCATAATCTTCAATACAGCATGTGTATGTGCATACTCAGCAGCTGCTTCTTGTCTTTTGGATGAGGATACAGCAGAGTGAATGGTATTAGACTTAGAATTATTGCCCTGAAATGAAACACTGGAGGTTGAAGATGCGAATACAGATGAAGCATCAGGCCAAATAATCTCCTCCTCATTTCCTTGAATTTGAGACTGTGCATTCTGTATTACAATTCTGGTGAATTGTAATACAGCATTGTGCAATTCTGGTGAATTGCACATCTGTCCAACTTGCGTCTCATGTCATGAGCTGGGCTGTCAATCTTTCTGTATTCATCATAAACACTGTTCAGCTCAGATTCTTCACTTTGAATCCCTTTAATATGTTCTTGGAGGATGTCACTGGGATCTTGTTTGATTCCAGATTTTTTAGCCACCTTAGTCAAAACTTTCCAGCGTTCATAAATACTGTCAAAGCAACGTAATAATCATTTCACCTTTTCCTTCTGAAATTCCTTTCCCTTTTCTGTTAATGTTCGATCTCTTTCACTTCTACAAGGCTCTGCAGGCTGTACTGCTTGTTGTACAATGAGAGACTTCTCTGACACTTGTTCTTTTTCACTTGTTTGTGACATCTTACATTATCTGGGAATTGCCTGTACACACTTAACATTAGCTGTGTAGTTAACAGCAGAATTTCCCTTTTTTTTATTCCTGGTTAAACAATCAAATTAGGTTAATGTCCTTTAGATCAACCCTTCAATTAAAGCAAACATTGTAAAGGCTTAGTAATATTGTATGGTCAATTACACTTGACAAGATGCTTATGGCCACATTTAAGTGAACATGCTTAGGAAATAATAAAAACAAAAAAAAACCTGAAAGATATTGGCTTGTTTAAATGTGCACAAATAATTCTCCTCTTTTCAAGTTATCTCTTACTTTCTTCAACAGACAATATCAATAAATTCCCCTTATACAATTTAAACCACAGTTATTATTAAGGTTACACACAGTCCCTTGTAGTGTTCAAACTTATTGTCACCTTTCAGAACACAAGCTTAAGTGTCTGACTTATGGACGTCTTAATGAAACACTGATGAACTGCAGGTCCTTAATGGTAAACGTGGACTTATCTGTGTAACGTTACATCCCGTCTTGCCACGTTGTGACACAGCAGGTCTGGGCCGGGCACGAGCAGGTTCGGGAACGTTGACGCAGGTTCGAGTTTGACTATCACTCCCTCCAGGAAATAAACGACACCACGGTTCTGGTTACTAATGGATTTATTGCATTTGTCATCCCTTTCTCCGTCATCACATTCACCGTCAATGAAATCCACCGTCAAACTACAGTATGACAATGTAAAAGATAAACACGTTCACATACACTTTAAAGAGTTAAATACAAATACACTCGGGAAATACAATCGTAATACACATACCTCGCTGGCTGCATATAACCAAGAGGGAATGTGTTCACTTGAAAATACCCGGTTCAAAAAACAAAAATGAAAAACATCTTTACTTCTTCGCTCAAACACAAGTAACTCTTGTATGGTCCACACATGGAGAATAACTTCACCAAAAGTGTATTGTTCCTGTTGCACCTTAAAAAAGTGTCCGTGTGCAACGCAAAATGTACTTTAGTTCCTAGTTAACATCAAAACTTAATATTCATGAATAGATTAAACAAATATAACAAAATATGTTAAATAACAGAAATAATATGAATGGCAGTTATAGTCAACATAATAAGCAATGTACATTATGCGTCAATATTTACCGATAATTGCTGCAATAATAGCTGCTGCTCTCTGCGCCGCTTAAAATCATTGGCAACCCAATTTGTTTGGAACTATTGAGAGCTACACGAATCACGTGACCGCGCGGCGGCGAGATCACTGTCGCAACCGTCTATGTTCGCAACTCTCATATTAAACGGCTCTGGGGTGTGTTTCCCGTACAACGACGTAACTTGCTGCTCCACTACCGTAGTACGATGCACTGTTGAAGAAATCAACTTGCTAGTCACGACTGTTTCCCGAAACCGTATTGTCGCAAATTGGTTGTTCAACCACGTTGGTTAATGATGTCACACATGTGGTGGAGTAAAAAGTACTTTTAATAAATCTGTTTGTGATCGAATTAATGCTAGATGTTTTGCTATAAATTACGGACATGTCATCTGAGGACTCTCTCATATTTTTCTCAGTTATTTGCTTTATTTCCAGATTCAATCATAGGCTCGTTCTTACGCACTAGAGCACGTTCACACATGCGCACTCTTCAAAAACGGTGCTTTAAATCTATTGACAAACTAAAAGACATAAAGGACATTTGTATGTCTTCTAAATAAAAGATACTGATTGTACTGAATGTCATCTTGCTTATTTGGCTCAAGATAATAATTTATTAAGCCCACACGTTATAATAACAAGAAACTCTGCTTCTAACCACAGGTCGAGAGCTGTCGTTCCAACCACACAACTCTGCGATGCTGTTTGCGAATGTTCGTTGGAACGATGGTTTCGGGAAACACCGACTCGTTGAACTATGATGATAACGACAGAACTTGCGACCATAGTTGGCTAACGATGCTTTTGGGAAACGCACCCCTGGTTCGCACTTAGTAGATGCCACCAAGGCAAGTTCAAAACAAAGCGCGCGCGTGCTGTACTGTGATTGGTGGCTCGTTTGACCAGTTACGATTTTATCCACTCATAAATAAAAAGGAACGACTGATTTTGAAACTGTAGTAGAGTAAAAAGTAAGATATTTGACTTTGAAATGTAGTGGAGTTAAAGTAAAAGTCTCCCCAAATGTAAATACTTCAGTAAAGTACAGATACGCAAAAAAGCTACTTAAGTACAGTAAAGAATTACATTTACTTCGTTACTGTCCACCACTGAAACAGTGGGACTTGAAATGTGCACATAACTGAGCATTGTCTAGTAGGTTATGTAATGTAAAGGCTATTAATGAAACAACAATAACAAGGAAACGCCCAACATCTCCTCCTTTGGAGCCAGCCTCAACTCAGGTCGCTGCGTGCCACTCATATCCCTGGCAACTGCAACACAATGGCGGACGCGCTGTCGCGACAGGTTTCGCCCAGCGTAGAGTGAAGGGTCAGCATTCGGGTCAGTGCTCTCATTTCTGCAGGAGCCGCTAACTCAGCTCACCGCGACGCAGTGGATGGCAAGTCCATAGGGAAGCACGACCTGATCATCAGGTTCCTTAGAGGTGCTTTTCATTATATATACATAAATATAATTTCACTATTGGACCAAATCAACTCTTGTTGTGCTATTTCACCCATGTTCATTATATGAGCATTTGTTGGGATGATCCACTACACTTTTCTGGGAAGCGAGAAATAGGGATCTGGGTGTTACCACACTGTAGCAAGGCAACAAATGCCATTGACTATCTTCACTTCACACTCATACTGGATTATATCATTGCATCACTCTCAAATAACCTTGTGGATTTATACTCATCTCATCACCATCACCATCATCAGTGAAACTCATCTAAAGACTGGACATTGACGATAAGTTTCATTCATAATATTGTCACATTCACACAGAGACAAAGACTGCTTGTTATGTATATTGTTTTTTGTTGGGGCAATTTTATATATATATATATATATATATATATATATATGCACGTGTGGAATAAAATAGAGGAAAAAAAGAATATTTGTTGAGTGAAGTAGTTTTATCTTTCAGTACCAGTTGAATTTCTGTTGAACCCCCTCAGGGTAACACCTAAAAAGAAAAGGGGTTGTTACAGAATGGCACCCAAACAGGGACCTCTTTAAAATTTTAAGGACTCCCTTTTATTAAATATAAATTTCGACGGTACTGAAAACCCTTCATAAGCAAATATCATAAACCAGCAATGGAAGAGGGCACACCAATCATTGATTATTCAGATGAAGCTTTCGTTCATCGCAGAAGCTCTGTAACGAATCTTATAGATACTTTTAGTGAGTTGTATTTCGATTTAGAGGAAGAAAGAGAGGTGTTCCCAGAGCAGAGCGATGAGCATTTTGTTAGACCTGTCGACCTCCCATTACCCCCTCCTCCACCTGAGCTTTATCAAGAAGAACTGCAGTTTGGCAATGAGGAAAAAGCTCAATGCATGGGTAGTATTGAAGAGCATCTGGTAGATCTTGAGCACAGAGTCAGCGAACTTGTCACCACAGAAACAATGAACACGAAGTTAAGGGCCTGGGAAGACAGGATTAACTACGGTTTACAGAGAGAACTGGATCGTGTTAAAAAGCAATGTTATACCAGAGTTGATTAATTGAGTCAGAGCATTGTGGATTGTTTAAAGCGGCGAGATAAACAGCTAGAGCAACAATTCAAAGCTATTAAGGCCATCATACCCACTCCTGTACATTCCAGCACTGCTGCTTCTTATAAGTCTCAAACACCATCCAAGATTGCTTCCGTTTCACAAGACGCCACAAAGCAAGTAACATATCTTTCTTCATCATCTCCCCTTCCTACTGTTAAACTTGAATTGCCTACTTTTAGTAATTTGGATTCAGAAGACCCCATAGATTTCATTGATCATTTTGAAGAGTATAAAGAATTGAGACCTCTGCATCATGAAGAGTTGTTAATGGCATTATCCGTGAGTCTGAAAGGAACCGCTAAGAGCTGGTGGAGAGCAGAGAAGCAAAATATTAGAGATTGGTCCTCATTCAAAGAGAAGTTCCTTTTTTCATTTTTGAATGAAGATCACCATGAAGTGGCTGCTCAGAAGTTGGCAAATTACCGACAAAGAGTTAAGGAAAGTATAAGAGACTTTGCTTTCAACTACAGAGCAATGTCGCTAAAGATTAACCCTAGAATGTCTTAAAATGAGCTAGTGCAAGCAACGTTGAGAAACTGCAATCCTCGCTTGGCTTCACTGTTGAGGGGAACTGTAAAAACAATTGATGATCTGGTTCGTCTCGGCATGCAAATAGAGAAGGACTGGGCAGAGAGCAAGAGAAGATGGAGTCAAGGAAAAGATGAGGAGCAGAAGAAGAAATCTTCAGGTGGGAAAGATCAACCAAATCGCCTCATGTTTATTGATCCCACTTTTAGATCTCTGTAAAACAGTTAAAGGATGGGCAAGGAGGAGGCGAGAACCGGCTTGTCAACATAAATAATAATTTAATAAGAAACTTAAAACACAACATAAACAAACACACAAGCGGACATGCCCGTAATTCTCTCTCTCTCGAACAATCGTCACTGGCTGCCTTTATCCCTCGCGCGCCTCATCAGACCGATTGGGGACCGGGCGCGCGATATTCCGACCCGGCCCCGCCCCCCTCCACTCCACATTCCTCCTGGCGTTATCTCAGGCCGGGGTGCCACCGGCATGACGTACACCCCCCCTATCCCTTGGGCGGGGTGTATCTCGCCTCCCGCGTGGTCATCCCCGCCTTCCTCGCCCTGGGAGGAGACAGGAGGGGAAAAACAACAACAAAATAGGCGAGGGAAAAGGCAAACACGGTGCGAAAGGGAGAGAGAGAGCAGAGAGAGAGAAAAAGCTCACTCACCGGTTCTCTGATGTACCGTCACGTGGTCCTCGAACACTCCCCCACACTCAGGCGGACGACAGCCGCTCCAACCCCGGGCGAACCGGAGTGAAACCTTCGACCCCCAGCGGGTAGAACGCGCCTCCGCTTTTCTGGCGGCAAATGGGGACCCTCCTCCGCCCCTGGCAGCGGCTCTACCGCTCCGGGCGGTCGGAGAGTTTCTTCCCTCCTCCCCTCGCGGACGGCGGTCTTCCCTCAACCCCTCCGCGTCTCTGGGGACGGCAGGGCACTCCTCCGCCCCCGGCAGCAGCTCCCTCGCTCCAGGCAGTCGGGGTATCCCGTCCCCACTTGCCTCGCGGACGACGGCCGTTCCCCGCATCCGGGCGGTCGGGCTACTCCGTCACCCGGCAGATGGCAGCGGCGCTCCCCAGGGTGGATGGCAGTGTCGAGGACTCTGCGACGGGCATCCCTCCTCCTTCCCGGCTTTCGGCACTAATGTAAAACGTATTCAATGCAAAGGAGGAGGCGAGAACCGGTTTGACAATATAAATCATAGTTTAATGGTAAACTTAAAAGACAACAAAAACACACATGACGGACATGTCCGCTAACGATCTCTCTGTCCCGCACGGCCCTCCGCAGTCAGCCTTTAAACCTCACGGAGGCATAATTAGCCTAATACAGGACCGGGTGTGTAGGATCACGACCCGGCCCCGCCATCTACCTGGACGAGGGAGGGGACAAGGGGAGGGAATCAGAAATTATTAAAATGGGAGGGTACTCCTGTAACAGTGTAGTACCCCCCCAAAAAACTGTACAATTTAAAAGAGGATTAAGGCCAACGCAGAGCGACAGTGAGAGAGAGAGAGGAGAGAGAGATGAAAAAAAAAAAACTTACTCACCAGTTCTCCGATACACCGCAGCTTGTTCCTCGGCCACTCCTCCACCCTTTATCGGGCGACAGCCACGCCTCTCCGGGCGGATCTGAGGCAGTCCTCCAGCCCCTGGCGGACGGAACACCCCGCCGCATTCTCGGGGACTAGAAGGGGTCTCCCCCGCCCCTGGCAGCGGTTCTCTCACTCCAGGCGGTCGGCAGTGAGCCCCTCCCCACTCGCGGTCGGCGGTCTTAAACCCCGCCGCGTTTCAGCGGCCAGTAGGCGACTCCTCCGCCCCTGGCAGTGGCCCTGACCGCTCCAGGCAGTCGGCTAGGAGCCCCTCCTCCCCTCGCGGTCGGCAGCCATCGTCCTCGTTCAGGTGGCTGGGCTCCCGGCAGATGGCAGCGCCGCTCCCCAGGGTGGACGGCAGTGTCGAGGACTCTGCGACGGGCATCCCTCCTCCTTCCGGGTTTCGGCACCAATGTAAAACAGTTAAAGGATGGGCAAGGAGGAGGCGAGAACCGGCTTGTCAACATAAATAATAATTTAATAAGAAACTTAAAACACAACATAAACAAACACACAAGCGGACATGCCTGTAATTCTCTCTCTCTCGAACAATCGTCACCGGCCGCCTTTATCCCTCGCGCGCCTCATCAGGCCGATTGGGGACCGGGCGCTCGATATTCCGACCCGGCCCCGCCCCCTCCGCTCCACAATCTCAATGTAACAATGTACTACAAGCTCCTCTAATTTTAAATCATCCGTACTTCAATGCAATAATTGATACAGGAAGGACCTTTTCTTTGTTGCAACAAAAAGTATGGCAGAGACTGAGGAAGAAGGATGAGCAATTGACCAGAAGTGCTCAAACGTTCATGCTCGCTAATGGCCAGAGGCAGAAAACTCAGGTTAAAGTGCTCTGGGAATGCGAAATATATGGAGTGAAATGTGAAGTCACATTTTATGTGATGAACGATGAAAACTTGGCTGTTCCTGTCATCTTGGGATTGGATTTCCTCAAAGAAGCCAAACTAACTATCGATTTTAATGTTTCATGTATATACTTGCCTAATGTTAACTCTAGTCATCCTATGTGTTTTAATAAAATGCCCGAGCATGCTGCTGTTCGATTTTATGCTGCACAAGGAGAAGATGGAATGATTCACGATGAGGAAATGTCGAAGCTGATTGACCAAGCAGTGGAAAACTCACATGCTTCGAAGGAGGTAAAGAATCAATTGAAAGCTCTCATGTGTGATTGGCCTTCAGTATGTACCCATAGGCTAGGTCGTACGAACTGCATTAAGCACGAGATTAAAACAATTGATGAACTCCCTTTAAGAAAGAGACCCATACAGAGTTTCAAGAACTAAAAATGATTTTATTGAAGAACAGATTAAGGAGTTGCTTCAACTAAAAATCATCAAACCTTCTACGTCTCCGTGGGCTTCACCTGTGGTGGTCGTAGATAAGAAAGATGGAGGATCCAGGTTTTGCATTGATTACCATGGCCTTAACGCAAAAACTCACCTCGACGCGTATCCGATGCCTCAAATCACGGATATTCTTGATTCTCTCCAAGGAGCCAAGGTGTTCAGCACGCTGGACTTAAAGATCGGATACTGGTAAGTTGAAATGGATTCTGCAAGTATGAAAAAGACTGCTTTCGTTACTGCTTCAGGGCTATATGAATTCTTGTGTCTTCCGTTTGGCCTTAAAAACGCCGCAGCATCTGTCCAACGACTGATGGAGCAAGTTCTCAGAGAGCACAAGAACAAATGTTGCATGGTCTATATCGATGACATTATTGTATACTCCCCAGACATCCAAACACACCTGCATCATCTCGAACAAGTGTTTCATAGTCTGCACAAGGCCGGTCTCACTCTTAACCTCAAGAAATGTAAGTTCATATGTTCTTCACTTGACTACTTGGGGCATACCATCACAGTGGATGGAGTCAAGGTGAATTCAGACAAAGTGGATGCTATCAGAACATTCCCAACTCCCAAGTCCTTAAAACAGTTACAACGATTTCTAGGCCTTGCGGCTTGGTACCATCGGTTTATTTCTGACTTCTCCACTAAAACAGCACCATTACATGCACTGAAGAGGAAAGAAGTGAAGTGGAAGTGGACAGATGACTGCCAACGTTCATTTGACCTCATCAAAGATGAACTCACCAGAGCACCTGTTTTATGTACACCTAACTTTGATTCTTAAGTACAGACAGATGCAAGTGATGTGGGCTTAGGAGCTGTATTGACACAGCAAGTGGATGGACAAGAGAGAGTAATTGCATATGCATCCCGTTTGCTCAGAGGTGCTGAGAAGTCCTATTCAGCATCAGAAAAGGAATGTCTAGCGGTAGTGTGGGCTGTAGAGAAGTGGCGCCATTACCTAGTAGGCAGAGCTTTTGAGGTGATCACTGATCACGCATCCTTAGTCTGGCTTTTCCAACATCCAAAACCCTCATCCAGACTGGAAAGATGGACGATCAGACTACAAGGGTATCACTTTACTGTACGGTATCAGAGAGGACAATGTAATGTAGTGCCTGATGTCTTATCCAGGAAAGATGCAGCTGAATCACCGGCTGTGTTGTTACACACGCCAGCTAAGCGTGGTTTTACTTCTGTCACTTGTGATCTGCCGTTGGACTTGTATCAAAACGGTGATAAACAGAAAAAAGACCCAGAGTACCAAGAGATCATCGATAAAGCCAAGAGCCAGAAAACCACAGATCTTAAGAGAACGCACTACGTCCTTAAAAATTAGGTTTTATTTAGGAGTGTTCCAGACTCTAAAGAAGCCCAAAGATTTCAAATTGTAGTCCCTGCAAAATTAAAGGAAGTAATTTTAACTTATGCACATGACAGCCCTCTGATTGGTCACTTGGGTAGATTTAAAACTCTTTAAATGCAAGTCTTATGCGACTTTTAGAATTTGCTTATTGGCCATCGATACGTACTGATGTATGGCAGCACTGCAAAAAGTGTGAGAAATGTCAACAGCATAAGCCAGCTAACTTAAAACCTGCAGGTGGGCTACAAAGTGTGCCCATTGTCGAGCCTGGATATATGCTTGGCATGGACATCATGGGACCATTTTCACGAAGCACCCACCAGAATAGTTATCTTTTTGTTATAGTGGACTATTTCACTAAATGAGTAGAGGTTTTCCCAATGAGAGCTGCTAAGGCTACAACCATTGTGCGAATTCTTATAGCGGAGATTTTCACAAGATGGGGAACACCAGCTTTCATCGTGTCTGATAGAGGTGCACAATTCACTTCAAACCTCTTGGCCCAATTATGTAAGCAGTGGCAAGTAACACAAAAACTCTCCACCGCATACCATCCTCAGTCAAACCTCACTGAACGGGTCAATCAGAATTTGAAAACTACGATTGCCACGTACGTCGAGCAAAACCACCATACCTGGGATCAGTGGATATGTGAGTTCAGATTTGCACTAAATATCGCATGGCACGAAAGTACAGGTTATTCACCTGCTGAGATAGCACTAGGACTACAACTGAAAGGTCCTCTGCAGAGAACCTTACAGAATCCACCAGATCCGGACCAACCAGCTTACAGTACCCTGGAACGCCAAAAAATTCTGTACGAGTCAGTAAGAAAGAATGTAGAGAAGGCACAAACTAAACAAACAAAGTACTACAACCTCAAGAGAAGAGCTCAAAACTTCAATGAGGGTGATTTAGTTTGGGTACGAACTTGAAATTGAATTTGAAAATTTGCCATGGGTCAATATTTTAAACCACGGGGAGGGGTATGTAACGGTCTAAACGTTACCTGGGTTTTATTGTTGTATTTTTTCTGGCTATTGCCTAAAAAGAGGTAGCTGGGTCATGGGTAATACCACTTGGAGCCGCTTGAGGGCACTAGTGCACTAGTGGCTACCCCCTCCCTCCCTTGGGCAGTCCCCGCTGCCCCACGGTTGCTGTGTTTTGTAGTAACTCCTCCCTCGCTTGGTAGGACCTACCACAGCACCACTTCAACGTGTGGCTTGAAAACCCATGTGATGTATTTACCACATTTACCTCCTCCTAGCCTGTGCAGGATGTGGTCTCTGCAGGGTCTTTTCCTCCTGAAAGAATAGGAGCTGGAAAATAACACCCTCCCCTATTGCATATTATAGCGTTAAGATGGCCCCAGCTGCTTTTACAATCTATGCAAAAAAAATAGAGAATGCGAAAAGGCCGCGGCTGGTGCGGCCTGCTCCCATGCTTGGCACATTGCTTGTTCCCCCCTCAACGGGTGCGGGAACCTAAAAAGTTTTATGAAGTTTCGCAACTGCATCAGTATCTCACGTAACACGGTTCAGCGTCATGGCATTATTGGATAAGTACTCCTAGTGTCGCTCTACTAGACACAACGTAGAATTGATTCACATACGGGGAACTGTAACATGAAAAATGAACAATATTTTTACACAATTGAATCATGGTATATGTAAATGTCTACATACACTAATACAATTTAACATCAAAAATTAGTACTGCAACTTCATTAAGAACTAACATGAAATAGCAATGAACAATGCATGTATAAATGAACATAAACGAATACACAAATGTATGAAAAAATATTAATTGTTATTTCTTGAAACCTAATTTGGAATGTAAGACATTACATGTTCATGTGTATGTAATCTTAAGGTAAAGTGTATAAATTACCCCCCTCACGCCTTAAAATTTAAATTATCTGTACATCCAGTGGTCAAATGCTGGTTTTGACCGCTCCATCTTCACCTGGCTAATGACAGGTATCAGGTCCGTGTGCAATTTCACAACCCTCCCCTTCTCCATATCTTCCAAAAACACTCAAAGACATACCAAACATATATCATAGGTAGTCTGATTAAGAATTAAATATTTGAAAGATTTAAAAAAAGAGAAAAAATTACAAATAATGAACAATTTACTGCCGTTGCCTAATTAACATGTAATCTATAAGAAAGTAGCTGTAGTCCAATTTTATATCAAACTAGAACCGCCCGTCCCTTTCTCCTTTTCCCACGACATGCAGCTTCTTAAATAATCCATCCAACAAACCGCACCTGCGTATGCCAATCCCCTCAACCAAAACTCACCTTACCTTACACTGGCCAAAGGCGTGCCCAACGTTCACAGTTCAAGTTCATCACACTGTATTCTGGAATTTCAGAACATTCCACAAATAAAGAGAATTTCTTGCATTTAGACAATTGTACAGGAGGATTGCATATTAATGTTTAAAAAGGAGATATTATTGAATGTATGGAAACAGTCAAAAAGACAGAAACTGTACATAAACAAAATGTATTTAATTTATTTACAGTCGATTATTTTTCTCTTCTGAACTTTTGGAGGAGGCACTGCTTCCCTTGCCTCCTCTGAGAAAATGCCACTAGTATTCATTCATTAAATCAGAGACCCTCCACTCGAAATCCCAACACAAGTGGTCAAAAGAGACACAGATGATGAGCAGGTGTAAATGGCGATGGCACCTGTCCACTATTGTCTGGATGTTATTCAGAGATATCACACCAGCAAGATTGACCATTTAGAATGGAATATTACAGAGAGCTGTGTAATAATATGTGATTAATATAACATATACTAAATTGCAACAAAGTTATAATGTAAATTTCCTTCAAGAACACATTTATTACATTTAGATCTTTTAATTTAACATTTGAATCATGAAGTACAGCATTATGAATATGAAGTAAAATCATTTGAATTAACGATTAATGACACATGTACAAGTTAAGTAAAATATCAATTGTTCTTGATGTTTCACATTTTTACAGGTATTGATCACTGTCTGACTGAACAGTTGATCATGTTATTTAATGTTGATTTTGTTGAGGTTTCACTGTATCCTCTGATGTGTCTGTATTCTGTGGATCTTCTTCTGGATCACTGAGATTGGAGATTGTTTCATATCCAGATATGCTGTATTCCTCACATCTTTGAAGCCACTTCCACACGTCATGTACTGATCTTTGGATCACATTCTCATCTGTAGATATTATAAATCTAACATAGTGTGAAAATGGCAAAACATAAATGGGTTTGAGAAATGCAAATATTTACACCTATGCACTTTAACATTTGTCTTCAAGCGATGAGCATCACATTTCTTCCCTGTGAGCTCAATAACTCACCACATGATGCTGTAGAGTTCCTCAAAATGTTCAAGAATCTCTGCATTATAATGGCTTCCCATCTGTTTCCTTCCCTCTTAATCTGATATGCAAGTTTTTCATTGACTGGCTCTTGAAATAAAAGGTAGCAAAGAACACATGAGATTAGACACACAAACACTAATACAATCTATAATGGCATTACCTGAACATTTAAAGATGATCTCTGAGACAATCCTTTGAGGATGGAGATATCGTGTACGTCATTATGTGAAAAATTAGAAACTGCTCAGATTTCCTGAGAACTTGTTTGTAACAGTAAAGTACATTTTAACTGCACACTAAATAATATACAGGCTAAAAGTTTTTAAAAAACTAGTATGTGGAGTTTAAAATAAACAGAAGACTTACTATCATCCGGCAGAGGTTTTCTGGTCATGCATTGTGTCTCCAACAGTTCTCTAACTGTGAAATAACACACAATATTACTGCTATTGAAACAACATGGAGAAATAAAAGGCAATTTTAATAGTTCCAACTTACAATCTGGGGGGGTTGGCAAACTTCTCTGACTTGCACATTCTAGACGTTCAGTGAAATCCTTCCCTAATTCTTTTGTCTTGTTTTTTATCTCCTTAAATCTGTTGTTCAACTCCTCATTTAGTAATTTCAGCACATGCTGTGGGTCCAGACTTATTTCCTCCTCTAAATCCAGATCTTGTTGTGTGTCGGTCTCATGAAGATTCATTTCTGCATCACAATGAGTGTCGAGACGGAACAAACAGTTTTCTGCCACCATCTGATCAATCTTCTGGAGCAGCTCTATGACTTGAGCTCGATTCTTCATGTCTGTGTTGTCAAAGACGTGATATCTGTTCCCACATTTCTCAATCAGCCACTGGAGGGCCTCTCCTTCACTCTCAATGTGTTCCTCGATTGAGATGTCTGGGTATCTGTCGCCCCATGTGAACAAAACTATGGTGTGTCTCCAGATGTCCTCTCCGAAAATGGCCATGTACTCTTCAATGACCCGTTTTTGTTCATTCTTAAATGATGTGTCTGCAGGAATCGTCAAGATCATGGCATTGGGATATTTCACACGTTCTGCTAGACCTTCACACTCCAGGATTGCAGTCCGTACAAACTCTGGATTGAATTTAGTTGAGAAATACTTCCAACAGCTTGGCGTGTCCATCACAGTTATTTGTCTTCCATCCACATCACCAGAATGACTTGTGCACTTTTTAGTTTTTCCTATCTCAAATATTTCATCATTGAAGATGATGTTACCTGCTAAACTTTTCCCAGAAACAATCCACCCCAGCAGGACGGCCCTCAGTTTTAGGAATGGAAACACATCTCCTTCAAGAAAGAAATCATGACAAATTTTATGAGACAATATGAAGAACTTTTATCAGGCAACGCTGTGTTCATCTGTTCTGCCGTGTTGGGAATTTGTGAAGTAAAAGCAATAATTCTAATAATTTAACCACATTTTTCAGTAGCGCCCCTGATAGCACACGTACATCACCCAGATGTCTATTTGATGTGTGTTTACATCTGGAAGATATATTTATTTGGTTGTTACAGTGTTGGGTGTAATGCATTACTAAGTAATTAATTACTGTAATTTAATTACTTTTTCATTGAAAAAGTGAAGTAATGGATTTCAGTAATTACATTTACTTCTTATGTAATTGTGTTAACTACTATATAGACTCTAGAACAATTCTATATAAAATAATAGTGAATTTAATATCAATGCATGCCTACTGAAGGGTTGTTTTCTTCACGGTATAAACTGTTCATTGCTCATACAACTGACATTTAAATTACTGCCCTCTGGAGTAAACAGGTGGTACTACAAGCTTACATTTCTCAGGAATCTTCCTTATGACGGCCCGGGTGCGATTAATTGCGTTTTTTGTCAAAATGAATTACACTGAATTAACGTGTTATATCGACAGCTCTAATTTCATTACCTAATAAGGTACAATAAGGACAGTTTCATTAAGTCCATTGCTCACATACTTCAAGAACCTAAATTCCCTTCTAAATTCAGCATACCAAATATCCTTACATATAATGGTGTGAGAATGAGGGCAATTTAAAGCTCACTTCTAAATGTCACATACCAAATACCCTACAACAGTTTCATGTCTATTGTTGTATTTTTCATCTGGTCAAGGTTAATCAGGGTTTCTGAAAGTAATTAGTAATAAGTAATGCAATTACATTTCAGACAGAGTAATAAGTACAGTAATCTAATTTTTAGGTTTAATTTGAAGAGTAACTTACCAACACTGGTCTGTGCAATGTACAGTATATGTCTATAAAACATTTTTAGAAAACTAGTTTGTTTTCTATTTTATTAGTGTAAGTAAACAGTTATGTTCAATTTTATGTTGTCACCCTGTTTGTTTAACCCTTACGGAAATTAACGTAATTGTTTTTGTCACGCCTCCATTGGTCTCCACATTCCCCGTTATCGGCGATCAACTCTCCAGTCTTTTACTGCACATACCATGGTTCACAGTCATAAGGGAATGTCCCCCTAATTAAATATGACCTGATTGCAGAATTAAATATTATCATCCAATTTTACATATGCAAACTTACATATACACTTTTTGTTAGTAGCTTGTAGTGTAGCTAATTACTTTTTTAAAGAGTATTGACTGCAGTTTAACTACTTTAAGTTTGTAATTTGGGAAGCTACAGTTTCATAATGGCATCTCCAACACTGCTCTTATTTACTTTACCTTTTTCTGTCAGCAGATCTCTTTTCTCCTGAACCTTTAATCGTCTAGCTTTTGCTTTCTCTTGGTTTTCGTCTCTCTTTCTCTGAATCTCGAGTAGCATGTCCTCATGAGTTGCAAAGTGTTTGCCATTGTTTACTGCCACAACACCATCAATCTTCACAAGCAGTTCTTCAACTCCATTTCCTTTATTTTCAATATCAAAAACATGATATCTTCCTCCACATCTCTGTATGATCTGCTGCAGATCTTCTCCTTGACTCTGTAAGTGCTGCTCAATGGATTCGTCTTTCAGTGAAACAGTTTGTGTAAAGAGCACTATGATGTGTGACCAGATTCTCTCTCCAAATAGATTCAGATGTTCCTCAATGCTGATTCTGTGTTCTTGAGTAAAAGGCAAACTGAGATCAATAACCAGCAGAAAAACATGAGGTCCTGGAGGACACTTGAAGACACTGCACACCAGTTCCTGTTTGATCACTTCTGGTGAGTCTTGCAAGCCAAATGTCTTCCACCAGCAGGGAGTGTTAATCAGAGTGATCTTTCTTCCATTCACTTCACCATCTCTCCTCACAGACTTCACGAAGAATCTGCCAGACTCGACTCGATCTCCTACAATACTGTTTATCACTGACGCTTTCTCAAAGGGCTGGGACCCCAAAACAACCACACATAGCTCTGAAAAAACAAACAAACAAAAACAAATTATAAAAAAGAATGAGAAGGGAAACCGTCTAGTTTACTATTGTATGTACCCTTCTCCAATGCCCCATAAAATCGTCATAAACATTTTAGGTTCCTGGCACCCTGAAGGGGGGGAACAAGGCGACGTGCCAAGCATGGGAGCAGGCCGCGCCAGGCCGCGCCAGCCGCGCCATTTCTTTCTCTATGTTTCTCGCATAGAGTCAAAGCAGTTGGGGCCATCTTGACGCTATCACACGCATCGGAGAAGGCGTTCTTTTCCAACTCCTATTCTTTCTCGCGGAGACCACCAACGGCCCAGGCTGGGGGGAGGTAAAGAGTGGCGGAATACATCACATGGGTTTTCAGGCCACATGTAGAAATGGTGCGGTGGTCAAAGTGAGCAACAGATGGGGAACAGGCCATGAATTTCATGAGAAAATAAAACAGAAACTACATTTTAAACGAGTGTATCATGTAGTTCACTGTAAGGGGTTGATAAACAACCCAAACTTTGTTACCCTAGAGGAAAGAAACATTTCCTGCAACAACGTTCTGAATGTAAGTGCCAAACATTAAAAAAATCATTACACATTTTGTATCCTGAGGACAAAACAAGATAAAGGGTCAAACAGTTTCATTTCTATTTATTTTACAACAGTATCATGTGTAACGCATAGAAATCCAAAGAAAGTGACATTTGACATCTTGCCATATTGCTGCATAATTTACCTTGATCCATTTTTCAAGAGTCTTGGCTTCTATGTTCTTATCCTTTTGAAGACTTTAAGTCCTGGAAGAAAAACGAAACCAGTACAAATCTACATGACAGACAAAAGTATATGCCCACTTAACATACTGTAAGTGCAAACCAGGAAGTGCAAATTACCTCTTGAAACCAGAATATCAGGTTAGCCTTCATGCTGAGATAACAAAGAACATAAACAAAAACCTGACAACCAGAAATGACTACGACAAAAATATTTCCTATATTTTTATATTTAGGGATGCACCTGCACTTTCCTCTTACTCATAGGCTTGTAAGGAAAGTATGGTTTCACATATAGATATGTTTTGCACAGAGGGGGAAAGAAGGAAACAAACACCGATCAAATGTGTCTTTTGCTGTTTGGCAAGACAAGACAAAACTATTTGAACTGTAATATAATAAACATCATCTAATATTGCTGGGCTGCTTAGAATAATGTGAAATGACATGTTCTTAGGAGTGCCGACCCTTCTACAATCTGTGGCTATTATTATTTCTGGATAATGCATTTGAATTCACAGAGTTTTTACAGAGGTTCTGGTATCCAAAAAGAATTAAGAATTTCCAGTTCTTCATACAGCTTTATATTTTTTTCACTAATTCTAATGAAAGTGATGTTATTGCACTACTTTATCACTGAGTCTGATTCAGAATTTTGTTACGTAATGGAAATCTGTACGTCTTAAAAATATGCTATTTTTGTGTGTTTGTTATGTGTAGGATTTAGCTTGAATTTGAGAATCAGAGCTTTAAGGATTTGGTCTCTAGTAAAACATCTATCATTATGTAATGAAATATTTACAATTTAAATGTTGCTTGCAAAAAAATTTGTTTTTACACAGAATAATCTAGTTAAAATATTTACCAGGAGTGTCTAACTGCTGATGCTCTCATCATTTATTCACCCTCATGCCATCCCAGATGTGTATAACTTTCTGCTGCAGAACACAATGAAGATTTTTAGAAGAATATTTAAGCTCTGTAGGTCCATACAATGCAAGTGAATGGTGAAATCATCACTGATGGATTAAGTGAAAATGCAAGTAAACTATTTCTTTTTTTTTTTTTAACTAGCAAGCTTGAGGTGTCACTGCCTCCCCTACTGGCCATAGCATTGTGAGTAAAACTTTAATAAAACTACAAGTCAGCAAATGTCTTGAGAAGTTTACATTTCATGCTAAAGAAAACATCAGTATTATAGATTAAGCCCTTTTATTCCTCTTATAAGAATCATTAAATAAGTGTTATATATTGTAAATAATTTTGTATGTTATATCATTCCTATTTGTTACACATGACTTCTTATGTGTTGTTGTTATTATCAGATTTATACGGAACAACATGAGCGCTGCACCCACGAATGATAATCTATTATTGTCATTTAGACTCCGCCCACTTTAAAACTCCGCGCGTTATGACACGCCCCCAGCTTTCCAGTAGTGTTGTTATATGCTGAGTTATAGTTCATCTTTGAAATATCTGCGTGTGACTATTGTTTAAATTAAAACATTAATTTGGTACTGTCTTCTGAGCGCTGTAGGAAGTTTGAGTTGTTTCGTCATTTATGTTCAGTTTACTGGAAACGACTCTGCATCAGCAATGTTCAAACGCACGATACTCATGATGTTACTTGGTTTATTTTTCACATGTGGATGGTTTCAAAACAACGTGAAGAGCTAAAGCCAACAACACACGCATGTTTACACAGACACTTCAGACAGCCAGGACCAGAGCTGCTTATGTCATGTAAGTGTTATGAAGCAATAATGAATAAAGAAATTCATGTCACTGTTAACATTTCCATTCTTATTTACTTTGTAGTATTTCTGGTATGTTCTACTGTCGCGTTCCTTTGACGTCGCCACGTCCGCAGTTCGCTGCGGCTCTTCCACTTGCGAATTTCTGCTGTCAAAGTTTCTAAATGTTAATCATGTTACATCGACATATTTATATAAAATCTGCCTCACGCTTGGTTTTAAGGCTAAATATTACTTTTGAAAAATATGTGTGGCTGCGAGTGATTGTCAGATAGTTCTGGTTAACTAAAGATTATATTATAAAATATAAGGAAAATGATGGGCTGACATTGCATTATTTTCTATACATTTTCCAAAACGTCGAGTCTGTGTGTATTAAATCGTTCGCAACAAATTGATGTCCTTTTATCGTCTTTGTTTTAATTAACCCTTGTGCGTCAATTTATAAAAGTTACTCAGAGGAAATTAGAGGACAGATATGTCCGTGTCAAAAAACTGCCATAATAATATTATATATTAACATTACTTTCCACTTTTACTGACTTTTATTTTTTAACCAACATCCTAACTAATAAATATTTGGTATTAATAATATTATGATTTTTACCCTTTAAATGCTTTGTTTATATAATTCCACTGTTGTTTCACACACACACACACACACACACACACACACACACACACACACACACACACACACACACACACATGTTGTGTTTCCATGTTTTATGGGGACTTTCCATAGACATAATGTTTTTTATACTGTACAAACTTTATATTCTATCCCCTAAACCTAACCCTACCCCTAAACCTAACCCTCACAGAAAACTTTCTGCATTTTTACATTTTCAAAAAACATAATTTAGTATGATTTATAAGCTGTTTTCCTCATGGGGACCGACAAAATGTCCCCACAAGGTCAAAAATTTCGGGTTTTACTATCCTTATGGGGACATTTGGTCCCCACAAAGTGATAAATACGCGCTCACACACACACACACACACACACACTTTTATCTGCATCATGTATTCAGTTGGTCTGCAGTGCTCTGTAATACAGCAAACAGGGGAAAAGCTTGTATTTGCTCCATAGGCCAAACATGAGGAAAAAGTGGCGCCATCTGGTGGAAAATATAAAATAATAATAATAACTTTGAAGCCAGGGCTCCAGAATGAAAGAGTAATATCATATAATAAGTTATTTGATGCTTTAATGGCACTGGGATCAAATATTGCCGTTTTAATGGGTTTCAATGGGGGACATTTTTGTCCTGAATGTCCTGAGTGTAACTATTTTGTGGACACGGTGTATTATAGATGTATTATAGGAACTGATGTTTAAATATCAAAATCCCTCAAAAAATACACACCTTTGGCAAATGTATGGCGTTTGGATTAACAGCCAATGATCGAAACAACACAAATAAAAATGTTCGCACAGGGGTTGAATAATGTTTTTCATTGTAAAAGTGTATACAGTGATGACAAAATTTTTCCAAGATTCATAAATTCTAACAATAAATAAGTTCTGATTAAAAACAAAATCTTGAACAATATGTTCGCAACAAGGTAGCGAAAGCAAATCTTCCGTTATTCAGCGCGGTGCTGTCCTATTGGTCCGTGAGTGTCGCTGCTGTGAGATGGGTTGTGGGATTTGTAGTCTTCCGTCTCTCCGTCAATCATTCACTGCGGCGTTCAATGCGTTAGCGAAGAACTACACCGCGTCACATAGGGGCGTGACTAAGCATGACGTTGCTTTGTTTGGAGGAGGGGCGCCGTGTCTGAATTTTCACGCGGTGGTTGGTTGAGTTTGACAGCTCTCTTCTAGTAGTGTCTGGTCTCACAGCATCAGGGATGAAGGCTGCTAGAAACTGCGCGAAGACTACACAACGTGCTCAATAAAGGAAAACAAATAGAAAGTTTTGCCTTTTAATCGGAATGGGGAGCAGAAGTCGTTTTTGGGAGGCATCTCTGTTTACTTTAGGATTTATTGGACTTTTACATTCAGAGCAGGTCAGAGATTCAAAACCACCAAATTAAATGAAATTTCCTTATTTTAGCTATTTTCATAAATTAAAGTCATTTTAAAAATGTAATGCGATATTTAAAGTGATTTATTGTGGTTGACAAATAGGGCTTTTTAATGGCTGGTATGAATATGCAGAACAAGGCAGAATAGCTGATATATATATATATATATATATATATATATATATATATATATATATATATATATATATAAAATACTATTTATTTTAAATAAATACTTTGGTGGACATCTAATCTGCAATCATTCAATTGTATTATATATATATATATATATATATATATATATATATATATATATATATATATATATACACACACACAGTTTAGCTGGCCACCAAAGTATTTATTTAAAAATAAATAGTTGAAATATTTTAATATTTTAAATAATCTCAAAATAGCCGAATATCGTCCGATGACTCGACCTGACTGGTATAGCAGTCACTATTAATGATGTGTTTATTATTATGTAATCTAGTTTGATAGAAAAGTGCTCACTTAAAGCAACATGCTGCTCATATCACATGAGAAATTGTCAGCTGAGACCTCACAGTGCCATTAGTGTTTTGACATAAATAAGGTGCTTTTATGAAATGTGTGATGACTGACAGTTTTATCTTTTCTCTTCTCTGTAGTTAACAGGTGTCTTGGACGACTGTTTCTGCGACATCGAGAGCATTGATGCCTTCAACTTCAAAATGTATCCTCGCATTCGCAAGCTCATAGAAAGAGACTTCTTTCGATACTATAAGGCAAGTTTGTTCAGGGTGTTTTGTTGACTAGTCGAGTCTGGAAGGTTTTGCATAAGTGTCGGCTGGTTTAGTATTTGATTAATATGCTAATCTACCTGCTGAGGGAATGACTGAAAAATCAAATTTGCACCTGAACTTGTACTTGTTTCCTTGTTAATTTGTACTGTACTATAAAACATTAGCCTAGTTTCCATCCACTTTTCATGCTGTTTGTTATCGACAAAGAGAAAATGCGTAAAACAAATTTAGCTAATGTTTCTATTCAAATGGCCTTATATGGATAAAAATGGTGTGCGTGATGACCTCATGCCTAAAAAAACACTTTGTCCCATGAGTTTTGTTCATCGCAACATAAATCTGCCCTGAAGCCGTTTCCATTCAGAAATGTGTGTTTATCAATAATTCGCCTCACAGATGTTTCTACATTTTTGCCCCTGATGTCTTTGTGAACTGGGGAGATTATTGAGACAATTCATTAAAATTAACCATCTTACTGTCATTTTAATTAACAAATAAATGCAATCAGAAGAGGAGGAATTGTAATCAATAGGGAGCAGTTGCTCTTCTGATGGGACTGTAATATCGGTCCTGATGTTGCCCCGATCGCAGGTTGGCACCGGTTCTGACCCGAAAGCGGATCGTCATGACCCTGTTCAAGCTGATGACCTGCAGCAAGTATTGGGGGAAACTTTCAGTATCAGGATCATCATGGATGTGTTTATGATGTGTGACAGATATTACAGAAACATTGATGCGTGTAATATCAGTGTTACATACATGATACATTCCTCATATTCAATATTTTAATCATCTAATCTAAAGCATCACATCTGCATCATGTCCCGCAGATTTCTCCAGCAACCTTTAATCACCAACTGAACTTGATCATCATCTCAAATTAATTTAATGTCATAATGAAATTTATATTTTCTGAAGAAGCAGTAAATGTGATCTGAGGTAAAGAGGGTTCGATTTAAAATATTTAATCGTTTAAAAAGCTGGTTTTCTGAAAGTGAACTCCGTATTGGACAAATAGTTCTGATAGTTTATAGTTTTGCAGAACAATCTGAGAGCGTCATTCAGCCGACTGTATTCATCTACAGAACGGGGTAAAGCTCATTTAATCTTGTGTAAAGAAAAGGCATAAATGGGTCTAAAAATAGTTCTTTTTTTTTTCGTTTGGTAATTTATTTAATTTCATACAGGGAATTTTGTCTGCATTTTTTCAGTTTGTCTATGACATGATATGAGATATTAGTGTTGCACTTCTGGAAGTGTCATGACGCAGATGTGTTTGCAGATCATATGACATTAAATTAAATCCATAATCACGTACAATAAATCTGCTTCCAATACTGTCGTCATGAGTAACACAGGCTAACGTCTGGGGTCATGTGACTCTACATTTTTGCGTTAATGCCAATTTTATCGACAAAAAGTGTTTCCAAACCAGTTTTTCAACATAGAGTTTATGTGCTTGAGTTAAATAGAAAAATATGATGTCGACATTTGTGAAATTATTAATTTGCTTTATTTTGATGTGCTAAACCTTTTTCCGCTATAAATCCTTGGATGGAAACGTAGTTGCTGATAATGACACAGACCACACTTTCTTAATGTGAATATGCAAACAAGAGTCAGTTTCTGTAATATGGGATGATATGAGACCGACATATCGCGTTTACTGATTAATCTGTGCCATTAGTTGCTTTTTTGAGCTACAGTTATTGGCAAAAATCTATGCCGAATGTTGCAGATAGTTTTTAATTTAATTTATTAATTTGCTGTATTTAAATCTGTCAACATTGACAATATTCATCCATATTTCTTTCCTCACTTCAATGCATATTTTGTTATATTGATTATATTATCAAGTGTTTTAAATTGAAGCGAGGGCATGCAAAGGAAAAATATCATCTTTATTTACTTAATTTGGTGAATACTAAATCTAGAGCATTGTAACAGAGGCAAGTTTGTATAGTTAAAAGTCCTGTGTTGTGCACTAAATTATTATTGGTATTTTGGTTGAACATTAAACTGCATCTGGGATTTTATTTACTCTTGTAGCCTCTGTGTCTCTGCCGTCATTGTAAGGAATGACTAAGAATAATATTCTATGAACGATTTTACAAGCAATCAGTCAATTAATCGGTTGCCGACTTTTTCACCACCGTAGTTATCTGCAAAATCAGTCAACCTCGAATGTATAAAGCTGAATGCCATCTGATGTTCTGACTGTCTGGATAAATGCATGAACGGGTCTTTTGTTCATATAATGTCACATTTCCTTCCTGACACGTTACAGACTCATTCCTGAATATGCAGCGCTCTGTTTAGAAATGTTATTAAGTGTTCATTAAATGACGAGGACTTTCGACACAACACCGAATCTCACGGTAATCTTTTCTCTGCAGACGAACCTGAAGCGGCCGTGCCCATTCTGGCCTGACGATGGCCAGTGCTCCATCAAAGACTGTCACGTAGAGCCATGTCCAGAGGTCAGAGTTCAACACTAACCCTTTCCAAATCATTTCTAGTCAAATAGATTAGCTTTCAGTGCCATTTATCTATTTTTTTTTTCATTTACCTTGAGGTTTAAATACATTCTTCTTAGTTTTGCTCCATTAAGATGTTTTGCACAGATTATGTCAGATAATTTAAAAGTATATACTGCATTTTATTTACTTTTTCCTCCAGAGCAAACTCCCTGTGGGAATTAAATCCGGCAACTACAACAAGGTGAAAGAGTTTGAAAATAAACTTTCATTTATAAAAGTTTTATTAATACTTCTCGTAATAACTAACCTGTTCTTGCAACAGTTGAATATCTGCTTTGATCTCTAAACATTTGTGTAAATCTTGTGTAATTCTCTCTCAGGTGGGTCTGATTTGAAGGTTCTGGTGAATTTAGTTCATAGAAATGCAGTTCTTTAAGTTACATTTGTGTGCGCCAGGCCCGATATGTTTTGGTTGAGATTGTACGGGCGGATGACCGCGGTACGTTAAGTGTGTTTTGTTTGTTAAAGGTCTCAGGTTTGTGTAATGGAGCGGAGACTAAAATGTTTAAGGTTGAGTCAGCTCTCAGCGCTATCTCTGTTTCTCTCTATTATATCAGTTGAGTGTATTAAAGTGTCCTAAATGCGGCATACGTGTCTGATAATAGATGTGCAGGATAGGGGCTCTGAGTATCTCAGAGAGTATTGACGCTGACTATCACACCTGGAGCTAGGGAGGGTAGAGTCACATTGGGTAACCTCCTCATGGTCACTATAATGTGGTTCTCGCTCTCGGTGGGGCTTGTGGTGAGTTGTGCATGGATGCCGCAGAGAATAGCGTGAAGCCTCCACACGTGCTACTTCTCTGTGGTAACACGCTTGTGACAGGGCGGAGGGTGGGGCTGGGTCATGATTCTAATCACCCGGTCCCTTATGAGGCTAATCAAGCCTCTGAGAGGGATAAACGCTCTCTCTCTGTTGCACCACCGTCCGCAGTCGGCCTTTATCCCTCTCGGCTTGATTAGCCTGATTAGGGACAGGGTGTGTAGAATCACGACCCGGCCCCGCCCTCTGCCCTGTCACAACGCTCAACAAGTCACATGATAAGATGCTCGGATTGACGGTCTCAGATGTGGAGGCAACTGCGATTCGTCCTCTGCCACCCGGATTGAGGCGAGTCACTACACCACCATGAGGACTTAGAGCGCATTGGGAATTGGGCGTTCCAAACTGGGAGAAAAGGGGAGGAAATATTGTAGGAATATAATGATTCCAGTTACTTAATGGATCCATTTAACCATTCTTTTTTTTGGTAAATTTCCCTTTATAGAACATATTAAACCTCATATTTGAACTTTGGCTCATTGTAATTTGTCTGTGCTGTGTTTTCTCTGCTAGTACTCTCAGACCGCCAACAACACCGATGATGTCAGAGAGTGTGAACGGACGCATGAATTGGGTGCCATTAACAGCACGCTGAGGTTAAGCTGAACACACAAAACCTTTTACTTCATATTACAGCTGTCTTTTTTAAATGTGTCTAAAGACATGTTCATTCCCTCGTTACAGTAGTCAGAGTAAAGAGGCGTTTGCAGACTGGGCTCACCATGACGACGCTCAGGATCATTTCTGCGGGTTAGATGGTGAGTTTGACTTTCCATTACAAAACAGAACATTACTAAAGCAATCTGCCTGTCTGAAGCGGATGTGGTTATTTACTGTGCACTGGTGGAAAAAGAAAGCATACCTGTTAGTTTCATGCTGAGTGTCTGTTATCAGTTCATCTGTGGAGGTTATTTATAGATCTTTTAGAGATCTGATTATGTAGTTATGAAGTGGAAAGATCTACATTCAATTGTGATATAATCCTCAAAGTCATGATGTATGATCAGTTCTTATTTAACAAACAGCACATATGGCAGGGTTTGCATGTTATATAAAGGGATGATTATGTATACTTGATGCACAGCTGTGTGGAATACTTGATTATGATTGGTCAATGCCGGTATTCTGTGGTCAAATATTTTTGTATAAAGAGTGTTAAACTGTAGGCAACAATTTCCTACATACCGATGGTTGTTTTTATAATGCCCCACAATTTCGAATCCAGTGTGTGATGAGTGACTCCAGTCAGGTCTCCTAAGCAACCAAATTGGGCCGGTTGCTAGGGAGGGTAGAGTCACATGGGGTAACCTCCTCGTGGTGGTGATTAGTGGTTCTCTCAATGGGGCATGTGGTGAGTTGTGTGTGGATGGTGGAGAGTAGCATGAGCCTCCACATGCTGTGAGTCTCCGTGGTGTCATGCACAACGAGTCACATGATCAGATGCGCGGATTGACGGTCTCAGAAGAGGAGCCAACTGAGACTTGTCCTCCGCCACCCGGATTGAGGTGGGTAACTGCGCCACAACGAGGACCTAGTAGTGGGCATTGGGCATTCCAAATTGGGAGAAAAAAGGGTTAAAAAAATTATAATTATATAAATGATGGATCACTGACAAATAAGTATGTCACATGTAATAAAATAAGACATGCAGTTGTGCCAAGTTTGGATAAATGTCATCTTTGTGTTCATGTTGGTTTCATACATTTGTGATAAACATTTATAGCAGCATTTTCTACAAAAAATTATTGAATGAATTTTAAAATGTCAAGCGGTGAACCATCAAGTATTAAAATACTTTCCTTGCATTTTGGGTGCACGTGAGCAAAACGTTTCTATTATATACTTTTTCTATAGATATGAAACAGATGTTTTTAAAGGGATAAAATAAGTATTTTATTTTTTCACAAATATAATGTTTTAAAGTCATGAATATCAATATGTTTTTTTAGGGTTACTCCTTTTGACCTGAGCAATAAATACCATAAAATTGTCAAAAATATCTGATATTTTTTAATAAAGTTGTTTCACTGGTTATTTTAAATAATAATAATAATAGTAATTATAATAATAGATTATTCCAAACTACTCATGCAACATTTGTTTATATTTACTTTTTTTTTTACATATTCATTTTCAGTTATCATTATAATTATTTTATTATTATTTTACTGTCTCTAGATGTTTAACACCATTAAGACCTTTGACTTAAAGCCCCAGAAAAAAATTCTAAATAACCAAACATGGAAAACATGTTTATTCAAGTACCAGTAATGTTTTGTGTGAATTGCATTTTTAATGCATTTATTAGTAACTTAATAAATCCAGACAAGTGAGTCAAATCACTGACCCTTACATGAATACATCAATATTTCTTGTCTATGTATTTATAGATTTATTTATATTGATATAGGTGGCACTGTAATAAGTGGAATAATATACCAGATCACCCTGTCTGGGTTTGTCTTGCCACTGTACATTATCTAAACATTGTATTTAACCCCTATCTTTCTTCTCCAGCGCTTACACAAACGGTGTAAACGTCGGAGATTATGTTATGAGGTCCAATGCATTTTATCTGTGTGTAGTAATTATGTGAACTTGCAGAACTGGCAAACTCGACCAAACACTTGTCATTAGTTTATAGATGCTAATGTATAACAGTAGTGTGTGTGTGTGTGTGTGCGCGTGTGTGTGTGAGCGTGTATTTATCACTTTGTGGGGACCAAATGTCCCCATAAGGATAGTAAAACCCGAAATGTTTGACCTTGTGGGGACATTTTGTCGGTCCCCATGAGGAAAACAGCTTATAAATCATACTAAATGATGTTTTTTGAAAATGTAAAAATGCAGAAAGTTTTCTGTGAGGGTTAGGTTTAGGGGTAGGGTTAGGTTTAGGGGATAGAATATAAAGTTTGTACAGTATAAAAACCATTATGTCTATGGAAAGTCCCCATAAAACATGGAAACACAACATGTGTGTGTGTGTGTGTGTGTGTGTGTGTGTGTGTGTGTGTGTGTGTGTGTGTGTGTGTGTGTAGATGAGATGTCTCCTGAATCCGAGTATGTGGATTTGCTGTTGAATCCAGAGAGATACACGGGATATAAAGGACCATCAGCCTGGAGAGTGTGGAACAGCATTTATGAGGAAAACTGCTTCAAGTGAGACACACACACACACACACACACACACATACACAAATAAGCTGCTGTTCTCTGGTCTTTCATTGATTTTTAATGTCAATGGTTAATTTTTAGGCCAAGATCTGTGTATCGTCCTCTCAATCCTTTGGCTCCCAGTCGAGGTGCGTTTGATTTGATCTGACAGATTCGGTCCTGCATTAATTTGCATGTATAATATAAGACAGGTGTGCACACACGGGCTGTTTGTATAACCAGACACATTTTGTCTTTTCTCTCTGCGCAGGTTACACTGATGGTGAGTTCATATTTGTTTAAGCTGCGTTCACACTGACAGCGACACAATGACCTCATCTCATTCATTATCAACGAGAGCGGGCGACATCCGCCAACACGAGCGTCCAGCGACATGACATTTGAGAAATCTTTAACTTTATGCAAATGAAGAGCGATTTTCAGGAGCGACAGCCAATACGAGAGAAGATATTAGAGCTCACGTGACACAAATATTTCAATAATAATATGAATTGTAAAGAAACAGTGCTGTTATACTCCACACAATTCTAGCGACCGCCAGACACTGGCAACATGCAGCGACACAGTAGCTGTCAGTGTGAACGCAGCTTTAGTATCTTGTTTTATTTGCTGTTCTCAGATCTGTGTAAAGAGCTTTTTAATCTGACTCTTGATGTGTTGTGACAGGTGAAGGATTCTACAAGTGGCTTGAAGGTAATGGAGGATCTCAACACTGTATATATGATCAATCACAGTCAGGGGTCGGAAATATTGAATCGTCAGTGTTTTTCCTCTGACACATTGTTTTTGTTTTCTTGTTCCTATCAAAAGGAGAGATTAATAATGGGCTTTTTCAATCACACACTTAGATCTCATGTAATGCTTCATTTGAGAGAGGTGAACGAGCTCACCTGTAAACAACTTCCTGCGAACATTAATGTGCTCAATGTGTGATTTCTTACATTACAGTCTCAAACTGAGAGATGTGTTAGATTATTGTTTATTTGTCTGATACTGAAATACAATTCAGACTAATAAAGTCAACACCCCATTTGAGCAGCAATCCGAGAACTTTATGCCAAACACCCCCTTCAGCAGCCTGTGCAGAAACATATCAATTATAGACAAACGGTAACATACAGACTGTATATAAACAAAAATATTCATAAACAAATTGCATTTAAAATGTAATTAATAAAATATTAATGAGTTATTGGGAACACTTTACCATAATGTGTTGTTAATTAACATTAATTAATGCATTAGTTATCATTAACTAACAGTGAACTATATATGTTTACAGCATTTATTTGCAAATGTTCATTGTTAGTTCGTATTTCATTAAATTCTGTTATCATACACAACTTTTAAATGGAAATAGCTTTAACCTGTCATTGACCATTAACTGTCCTGTTTTTATTCATAAAGTTCTTTAATGGATGTTTTAAAAAGATTTCACCAAGAAACTAATATTATAATTTGGTTAAAAGTTTATTTGCTTATTGTTTTTACTTTAAACTACTTGTAAAAATAGCCTTAAATGCTAATAATGCATTCAAAATGTTGTAAATAAATGAATATCATTCATTAAGTGCTGTAAAAGTATTGTACATTGTTTGTTTATGTTAACTAATATAATGAAGTAATATTAACAAATTCAACCTTATTGTAAAGCGTTATCTAATTATCAAACATTTATTTTATAATCAAGTTTCTTTTGAGGATTATTAAGATTCATTATGACATTATTTTTATGATATGAATTCAGAATTGTAGGATTTTATTATATATATTTTAAAGATTTTTATTTAAGCATCCCTTCCAGTTGTCATTAGCATACTTTAATCTAAAAATAATATTATTTAAATGATTTATGTATAACTCATGGGAGTGATGGTTGTGCTTAATGAGAAATTCAGGGGACAATGTGATTAATTGTCTTGAAAATAGTCACAATACAAAAAAAATCTTAATTATCTGAAATGTACGCTTTGGTTCTGAATATTTTTCTAAACTAAAATAAAAATAATTTAGTTTATAACCTGTGAAATATACAGTACGAATATGATTAAATGACCAGTTTTAATAATGGTAAACTAATTCTCCAAATATTACTATTATGGTCTGATTTTCCTAACAAACAAATAAAAGCGAAACACAAGATAACTTGGACAGGAAAAATTGCTAAGAGGAAACGTTTTCTTTACAACATGACATCATGTCAATCAAACTGTCTCTTCCTGTCTGAGTGAGCAGATCTGGTCCAGAGTTCACCAGACTTTATGCTGATTGTCGAAAGTTTTCATGACTATTTGCAAGACAAGTTTGATTTGTGATTCAGTGAAGTCTGAAATAATCTCTTCTGACATCTGTAATGATGGACTGTATGTTCATGTGTGCTGCAGGTCTGTGTTTGGAGAAGAGAGTTTTCTATCGTCTGATCTCAGGTCTGCACAGCAGCATTAACATCCACCTGTGCGCTGAATACCTGCTGGACGGTAAACACTCTCATCTCGCCTCAGACTGACGTTCAGTGATTACTTCTAAGCAGTGTTTGTTCATTTTCTGTGTTTTATGTGATCGTAGAGGGTTGGGGGAAACCAGTTTGGGGTCCAAACGTCCATGAGTTCCTTCAGCGGTTCGACCCGGCCGAAACGAAGGCCGAGGGCACTCGGCGACTGAAGAACCTGTACTTCCTTTACCTGATCGAGCTGAGAGCGTTGTCTAAAGTGACTCCGTACTTCGAACGCTCCTTCATCAATCTGTACACAGGAAACACACAGGAGGACACGACGACCAAAGATCTGCTGCTGGAGATACTCAACGAGACCAAGTAAGGGGAAGACGTCTGTTGACAGACCACTAGGGACAGATTCATGCTGACTATTGGAAGAGTCAAAAAATCTTTTGATTTTCACCATCACCACACATATTTATTCCTCTTTAATTCTGTAATCTGCATTTTTATTCTGTTTAATTAATATCAGATCAAATATTTTTCTTAATTATTTTGTGTGCTCTGCTTTCATTTTAAAATTATTATTTTGTCAACAAATCTCACAAAAATATACTTTAATATTTTTTTATTATCTATTTATATTATTTATATTAATTATGTAGTCATTATAATAATATAATACATTTAATGTAATTTGTTTTGGATTGTGATAATATTTTCATGATTTTTAAGCATTATAATTTGAAACATGAAGCTTTAAGATTGTTATTTTTTTAAGAGTAAGAGTTAATGTGGCCTTTCTTCATGAGATTCACCAGAATAGATGTACTGAATTGTAAATACTCTGCACGCATATGTTTTATGTTTTAGTTTCTATATTTTACAGTTATTTTTCTTAATTATTGTGTGTTTCTGCAGAGCGTTCCCAATGCACTTTGACGAGAGCTCCATGTTTGCTGGACACAAAATAGAGGCAAAAACATTAAAGGTGAGATCCAGCATCACAAATGCACTCGCTCACACTTTACAGACCAGAAACTTTGTCTTTGATTCAGAGTTGGTTTCATTATGATTGAACAGGATTTTTTTTAACTGTCTTCACTTTATGTGGTTTATGAAAATGAGTTTTGAAGTCGAATGTGTTTTATCGTAACTTGCAGGTGGATTTTTGTTTGATCACGCAAATGCATGAGGCGCATGTTTTACCAGTATACGTAAGGTTGGACACACTTGACTGAATTGATCTTTAAATCTTTTGATCTAAAGGCTTATACGTAAAAACTTGAATTATCTTTGATTGACATTTTTGGTCACTGCATGATTCTCATACTTCCATTTGTGCTCTTCCGTAGTCCTGATGAGTTTTCTTTTTCTCTATACTGTGAATACTGATGACTGGTAGTGTGTATCATCAGTGCGGACAGTACAAGTTCAGTTATGAGTTTTGCATATAGACAGATTATTTACTTTGGCACTCATTTGTGTAGGTCGTATTTTGAGGAATCTTTCTAAACTTCATATCATAAAAGCATATTTACTCATACTCTCAAATTTATCATAAAAGCAATTGAAGTCAAACTGATTCGTTCAAAAGAAGTCCTTGAGATAATACAGGCTTTGAATTTGATGGTTTTCGTCTTTTGTTTAAAGTGTACGTGAGACGGCGTTCGCAGCCCATTGTACTTCTGCAATGTGAAATATTCCACGAGTGACTTGATTCGAGTCATTTTATTGATTGAATGGGAAAATAATCTCTCTCTATGACACAAAATATATTTGAGCCTATTTTAAAGATTTATGCATTTCAGTTTCATAACAAAATTCTATTAAATTGGATTTCTCAATCTTCAACATAATTAAATGAAGTTTTCTTAATTAATTTTGTTAAAGATTTCGTAAATAAATTTGATGGAACTTTATCAAATGTATATGTGTAAATCTTAAATGCCTTAAATATTAGTTTTAAAATAAGAGGGCTCAAGGACATGAGTCGAAAGGTAAATATAATAAATTTTGATTTCATGTTGATTACCATTTATTTCTGTCTAGGAGGAGTTCAGGCTTCACTTTAAAAACATCTCTCGTATCATGGACTGTGTCGGCTGCAGTAAATGTAGACTCTGGGGAAAGTTACAGGTACAAACTACAACCTTTTCTCTAATAGTGAACAGTGTACTGTTGTGAAATAAAAGAAAATGATGAACCAGGCTGAATGTTTGTCCCGTCAGACTCAAGGTTTGGGCACGGCTCTCAGGATTCTCTTCTCTGAGAAAGAAATCAACAATCTTCCAGAAAACAGCCCGTCAAAGGGCTTCCAGCTCACACGACAGGAGATTGTGGCTCTACTCAATGGATTCTCCAGGTAAACAATGATCGATTTGTTTGCTGCAGAAGTATATAGAGAGTGTGTGTGTGTGTGTGTGTGTGTGTGTGTGTGTGTGTGTGTGTGTGTGTGTGTGTGTGTGTGTGTGTGTGTGTACGATGTTCTCAATTTAGGACTGTAAACATGGATTTACATTTAACCAATAGGACAAGGTAAAAATATTTATTTTCAGATAGTTTGCAATCTTCATTTGAATGATGTCGATATTTATTCTTAAATCCAAAGATTGTACTTTTTGTACTCAACCCTCTACTACATTGAGAGAAAATCACTCGCATTTGACACCTAAGTTCGTGCTATGTTACAAAAATGTCTGTATTTGTCAACTGGCTGGTAAATCTTGAGATTTCCCTCAGCAGTGATTGAGTAGTATAGTGATGATGAAGTTCAGCAGTGATTGAGTAGTGTAGTGATGATGAAGTTCAGCAGTGATTGAGTAGTATAGTGATGATGAAGTTCAGCAGTGATTGAGTAGTGTAGTGATGATGAAGTTCAGCAGTGATTGAGTAGTGTAGTGATGATGAAGTTCAGCAGTGATTGAGTAGTGTAGTGATGATGAAGTTCAGCAGTGATTGAGTAGTGTAGTGATGATGAAGTTCAGCAGTGATTGAGTAATGTAGTGATGATGAAGTTCAGCAGTGATTGAGTAGTGTAGTGATGAAGTTCAGCAGTGATTGAGTAATGTAGTGATGATGAAGTTCAGCAGTGATTGAGTAGTGTAGTGATGATGAAGTTCAGCAGTGATTGAGTAGTGTAGTGATGATGAAGTTCAGCAGTGATTGAGTAGTGTAGTGATGACGAAGTTCAGCAGTGATTGAGTAGTATAGTGATGATGAAGTTCAGCAGTGATTGAGTAGTGTAGTGATGATGAAGTTCAGCAGTGATTGAGTAATGTAGTGATCATGAAGTTCAGCAGTAATTGAGTAGTGTAGTGATGAAGTTCAGCAGTGATTGAGTAGTGTAGTGATGATGAAGTTCAGCAGTGATTGAGTAGTATAGTGATGATGAAGTCCAGCAGTGATTGAGTAGTATAGTGATGATGAAGTTCAGCAGTGATTGAGTAGTGTAGTGATGATGAAGTTCAGCAGTGATTGAGTAGTGTAGTGATGAAGTTCAGCAGTGATTGAGTAGTGTAGTGATGATGAAGTTCAGCAGTGATTGAGTAGTATAGTGATGATGAAGTTCAGCAGTGATTGAGTAGTGTAGTGATGATGAAGTTCAGCAGTGATTGAGTAGTATAGTGATGAAGTTCAGCAGTGATTGAGTAGTATAGTGATGATGAAGTTCAGCAGTGATTGAGTAGTATAGTGATGAAGAAGTTCAGCAGTGATTGAGTAGTGTAGTGATGATGAAGTTCAGCAGTGATTGAGTAGTGTAGTGATGAAGTTCAGCAGTGATTGAGTAGTGTAGTGATGATGAAGTTCAGCAGTGATTGAGTAGTATAGTGATGAAGAAGTTCAGCAGTGATTGAGTATTATAGTGATGATGAAGTTCAGCAGTGATTGAGTAGTATAGTGATGAAGAAGTTCAGCAGTGATTGAGTAGTATAGTGATGATGAAGTTCAGCAGTGATTGAGTAGTATAGTGATGAAGAAGTTCAGCAGTGATTGAGTAGTATAGTGATGATGAAGTTCAGCAGTGATTGAGTAGTATAGTGATGATGAAGTTCAGCAGTGATTGAGTAGTATAGTGATGATGAAGTTCAGCAGTGATTGAGTAGTATAGTGATGATGAAGTTCAGCAGTGATTGAGTAGTGTAGTGATGAAGTTCAGCAGTGATTGAGTAGTATAGTGATGATGAAGTTCAGCAGTGATTGAGTAGTATAGTGATGATGAAGTTCAGCAGTGATTGAGTAGTATAGTGATGATGTAGTTCAGCAGTGATTGAGTAGTATAGTGATGAAGTTCAGCAGTGATTGAGTAGTATAGTGATGATGAAGTTCAGCAGTGATTGACTAGTATAGTGATGATGTAGTTCAGCAGTGATTGAGTAGTATAGTGATGATGAAGTTCAGCAGTGATTGAGTAGTATAGTGATGATGAAGTTCAGCAGTGATTGAGTAGTATAGTGATGATGATGTTCAGCTGTGATTGAGTAGTGTAGTGATGATGATGTTCAGCAGTGATTGAGTAGTGTAGTGATGATGAAGTTCAGCAGTGATTGAGTAGTGTAGTGATGATGATGTTCAGCAGTGATTGAGTAGTATAGTGATGATGATGTTCAGCAGTGATTGAGTAGTGTAGTGATGATGAAGTTCAGCAGTGATTGAGTAGTGTAGTGATGATGAAGTTCAGCAGTGATTGAGTAGTGTAGTGATGATGATGTTCAGCAGTGATTGAGTAGTATAGTGATGATGATGTTCAGCAGTGATTGAGTAGTGTAGTGATGATGAAGTTCAGCAGTGATTGAGTAGTGTAGTGATGAAGTTCAGCAGTGATTGAGTAGTATAGTGATGATGATGTTCAGCTGTGATTGAGTAGTATAGTGATGATGAAGTTCAGCAGTGATTGAGTAGTATAGTGATGATGAAGTTCAGCAGTGATTGAGTAGTATAGTGATGATGAAGTTCAGCAGTGATTGAGTAGTGTAGTGATGATGAAGTTCAGCAGTGATTGAGTAGTGTAGTGATGAAGTTCAGCAGTGATTGAGTAGTGTAGTGATGATGAAGTTCAGCAGTGATTGAGTAGTGTAGTGATGATGAAGTTCAGCAGTGATTGAGTAGTATAGTGATGATGAAGTTCAGCAGTGATTGAGTAATGTAGTGATGATGAAGTTCAGCAGTGATTGAATAGTATAGTGATGAAGAAGTTCAGCAGTGATTGAGTAGTATAGTGATGATGAAGTTCAGCAGTGATTGAGTAGTATAGTGATGATGAAGTTCAGCAGTGATTGAGTAGTATAGTGATGAAGAAGTTCAGCAGTGATTGAGTAGTATAGTGATGATGAAGTTCAGCAGTGATTGAGTAGTATAGTGATGATGCTGTTCAGCAGTGATTGAGTAGTATAGTGATGATGAAGTTCAGCAGTGATTGAGTAGTATAGTGATGATGAAGTTCAGCAGTGATTGAGTAGTATAGTAATGATGAAGTTCAGCAGTGATTCAGTAGTGTAGTGATGAAGTTCAGCAGTGATTGTGTAGTATAGTGATGAAGTTCAGCAGTGATTGAGTAGTATAGTGATGATGAAGTTTAGCAGTGATTGAGTAGTATAGTGATGAAGAAGTTCAGCAGTGATCGAGTAGTATAGTGATGATGAAGTTCAGCAGTGATTGTGTAGTATAGTGATGAAGAAGTTCAGCAGTGATCGAGTAGTATAGTGATGAAGAAGTTCAGCAGTGATCGAGTAGTATAGTGATGATGAAGTTCAGCAGTGATTGAGTAGTATAGTGATGATGAAGTTCAGCAGTGATTGAGTAGTATAGTGATGATGATGTTCAGCTGTGATTGAGTAGTATAGTGATGATGAAGTTCAGCATTGATTGAGTAGTATAGTGATGATGAAGTTCAGCAGTGATTGAGTAGTATAGTGATGATGAAGTTCAGCAGTGATTGAGTAGTGTAGTGATGAAGAAGTTCAGCAGTGATCGAGTAGTATAGTGATGATGAAGTTCAGCAGTGATTGTGTAGTATAGTGATGATGAAGTGCAGCAGTGATCGAGTAGTATAGTGATGAAGTTCAGCAGTGATTGAGTAGTATAGTGATGATGAAGTTCAGCAGTAATTGAGTAGTATAGTGATGATGAAGTTCAGCAGTAATTGAGTAGTATAGTGATGATGAAGTTCAGCAGTTATTGAGTAGTATAGTGATGAAGAAGTTCAGCAGTGATTGAGTAGTATAGTGATGATGAAGTTCAGCAGTGATTGAGTAGTATAGTGATGATGATGTTCAGCAGTGATTGAGTAGTGTAGTGATGATGAAGTTCAGCAGTGATTGAGTAGTGTAGTGATGATGAAGTTCAGCAGTGATTGAGTAGTATAGTGATGATGAATTTCAGCAGTGATTGAGTAGTGTAGTGATGATGAAGTTCAGCAGTGATTGAGTAGTATAGTGATGAAGAAGTTCAGGAGTGATTGAGTAGTATAGTGATGATGAAGTTCAGCAGTGATTAAGTAGTATAGTGATGATGAAGATCAGCAGTGATTGAGTAGTATAGTGATGATGAAGATCAGCAGTGATTGAGTAGTATAGTGATGATGAAGTTCAGCAGTGATTGAGTAGTATAGTGATGATGAAGTTCAGCAGTGATTGAGTAGTGTAGTGATGATGAAGTTCAGCAGTGATTGAGTAGTGTAGTGATGAAGTTCAGCAGTGATTGAGTAGTGTAGTGATGATGAAGTTCAGCAGTGATTGAGTAGTGTAGTGATGATGAAGTTCAGCAGTGATTGAGTAGTGTAGTGATGATGAAGTTCAGCAGTGATTGAGTAGTATAGTGATGAAGTTCAGCAGTGATTGAGTAGTATAGTGATGATGAAGTTCAGCAGTGATTGAGTAGTATAGTGATGAAGAAGTTCAGCAGTGATTGAGTAGTGTAGTGATGATGAAGTTCAGCAGTGATTGAGTAGTGTAGTGATGAAGTTCAGCAGTGATTGAGTAGTGTAGTGATGATGAAGTTCAGCAGTGATTGAGTAGTATAGTGATGATGAAGTTCAGCAGTGATTGAGTAGTATAGTGATGAAGAAGTTCAGCAGTGATTGAGTAGTATAGTGATGAAGAAGTTCAGCAGTGATTGAGTAGTATAGTGATGATGAAGTTCAGCAGTGATTGAGTAGTATAGTGATGATGAAGTTCAGCAGTGATTGAGTAGTATAGTGATGAAGAAGTTCAGCAGTGATTGAGTAGTATAGTGATGATGAAGTTCAGCAGTGATTGAGTAGTATAGTGATGATGAAGTTCAGCAGTGATTGAGTAGTATAGTGATGATGAAGTTCAGCAGTGATTGAGTAGTGTAGTGATGAAGTTCAGCAGTGATTGAGTAGTATAGTGATGATGATGTTCAGCTGTGATTGAGTAGTGTAGTGATGATGATGTTCAGCAGTGATTGAGTAGTGTAGTGATGATGAAGTTCAGCAGTGATTGAGTAGTATAGTGATGATGAAGTTTAGCAGTGATTGAGTAGTATAGTGATGAAGAAGTTCAGCAGTGATCGAGTAGTATAGTGATGATGAAGTTCAGCAGTGATTGTGTAGTATAGTGATGAAGAAGTTCAGCAGTGATTGAGTAGTATAGTGATGATGAAGTTCAGCAGTGATTGAGTAGTATAGTGATGATGAAGTTCAGCAGTGATCGAGTAGTATAGTGATGATGAAGTTCAGCAGTGATCGAGTAGTATAGTAATGATGAAGTTCAGCAGTGATCGAGTAGTATAGTGATGATGAAGTTCAGCAGTGATTGAGTGGTATAGTGATGATGAAGTTCAGCAGTGATTGAGTAGTATAGTGATGATGATGTTCAGCTGTGATTGAGTAGTATATTGATGATGAAGTTCAGCATTGATTGAGTAGTATAGTGATGATGAAGTTCAGCAGTGATTGAGTAGTATAGTGATGATGAAGTTCAGCAGTGATTGAGTAGTGTAGTGATGAAGAAGTTCAGCAGTGATCGAGTAGTATAGTGATGATGAAGTTCAGCAGTGATTGTGTAGTATAGTGATGATGAAGTGCAGCAGTGATCGAGTAGTATAGTGATGAAGAAGTTCAGCAGTGATTGAGTAGTATAGTGATGATGAAGTTCAGCAGTAATTGAGTAGTATAGTGATGATGAAGTTCAGCAGTAATTGAGTAGTATAGTGATGATGAAGTTCAGCAGTTATTGAGTAGTATAGTGATGAAGAAGTTCAGCAGTGATTGAGTAGTATAGTGATGATGAAGTTCAGCAGTGATTGAATAGTATAGTGATGATGATGTTCAGCAGTGATTGAGTAGTGTAGTGATGATGAAGTTCAGCAGTGATTGAGTAGTGTAGTGATGATGAAGTTCAGCAGTGATTGAGTAGTATAGTGATGATGAATTTCAGCAGTGATTGAGTAGTGTAGTGATGATGAAGTTCAGCAGTGATTGAGTAGTATAGTGATGAAGAAGTTCAGGAGTGATTGAGTAGTATAGTGATGATGAAGTTCAGCAGTGATTAAGTAGTATAGTGATGATGAAGATCAGCAGTGATTGAGTAGTATAGTGATGATGAAGATCAGCAGTGATTGAGTAGTATAGTGATGATGAAGTTCAGCAGTGATTGAGTAGTATAGCGATGAGGAAGTTCAGCAGTGATCGAGTAGTATAGTGATGTAGAATTTCAGCAGTGAAGTATATACAACACGCAGCCATCATACCGCTCAGGAAGGAGACGCATTCTGTCTTCTAGAGATGAACGTAGTTTGGTGCAAAAAGTGTAAATTAATCCCAGAACCACAGCAAAGGACCTTGTGAAGATGCTGGAGGAAACAGGTGGACGAGTATCTATATCCACAGTAAAATGAGTCCTATATTGACATAACCTGAAAGGCTGCTCAGCATGGAAGAATTAACTACTCCAAATCTGCCATAAAAAGCCAGTCTATAGTTTGCAAGTGCACATGGGGACAAAGATCTTACTTTTTGGAGAAATGTCCTCAGCTGGAAGTACAACCTCTTCTGGGCCTTTTTCAAAATGCAGTCAATGTGGGTCTTCCACTTCAGGTCCTGAGATGGTAGTGCCCAGGAACCTGAATGAAGCTGTTTAGAATGGTGAGTAGGGTCAATGTTGGGGTGTTCCTCCTATAGTCCACTTCCATCTCCACTGTTTTGAGTGTGTTCCGCTCCAGGTTGTTTTGACACCACCAGTGAGCCAGCTGTTCAGCCTCCCTTCTGTATGCAGACTCCTCATCATCTTGGATGAGGCTGATGTCAGTAGTGTCACCTGCAAAATTCAGCAGCTTGACAGAGGGATCTTTGGTGTTGCTGTCGTTGGTATACCGAGAGAAGAATTGTGGGGAGAGCACACATCCCTGGGGGGCACTAGTGCTGATCGTACATGTGCTGGAAGTGAATTTCCGCAGTCTCACTAGGTGCTGCCTGCCTGTCTGAAAGCTGGTGATCCACTGACAGATAGATGTGGAAACAGAGAGTTGGTGTAATTTAGTCGATGATGGTATTGAAAGCTGAACTGAAGTCCACAAAAAGCATCCTTGCATATGTCCCTGGTCTGTCCAGATGTTGCAGGATATGATGCAATCTCATGTTGACTGCATCATCCACAGACCTGTTTGCTCAATAAGTAAATTGAAGGGGATCTAGAAAGGGTGCAGTGATGTCCTTCTGGTGGGCCAACACCAGTCTCTCAAATTACTTTATGACTGCAGACGTCAGAGCGCTGTGTCTGTAGTAATTAAGTCCTGTGATTTTGGGTTTCTTTTGGACTGGGATGATGGTGGAGCATTTGAAGAAACTGGGAACTTCAAAGTGCTTCAGTGATGTGTTAAAGATATGTGTGAAGATGGGAGGCCAGCTGGTCAGCACAGGATTTTAGACAAGTGGGTGAAAAACCATCTGGACCCTGTGCTTTCCTGGTCTCTTGTTTCTGGAAGACACAGCACACCTCCTCTTCACAGATCTTAAGTGCAGGTTGAGCAGGTCGAGGGGGGGGGGGGGTGTTGCAGGAGGTGTTGATGTTTGTGTGAAGTGAAGGTCCAAGCGGGTGTTGGGTGTGAGCCTGTGCCTTTCAAATCTACAGTAAAACACATTCAAGTCATCAGCCAGTTGTTGGTTCCCTACAGTGTTGGGAAATGGTGTCTTGAAGTTAGTAAAGTCTTTTAGGCCTCTCCACACTGATGCAAGGTTGTAGCTGAAAACTTGTTTTTCAGCTTAGTATAGCTTTTTTTTTTAGCCGCTCTAATGTCCTTATTCAGTGTGTTCCTGGCCTGATTGTCCAAGATTTTATCTCCACTTCTGTAAGCATCCTCTTTGGCCTGACGAATCTGCATGAGTTTTGCTGTAAACCATGGTTTGTCATTGTTGTATGTTAAATAAGTCCTTGTAGGAATGCACATATCCTCACAGAAAATTATATATGATGTTACAGTATCTGGGAGCGCATCCAGATGCATCCAGTGATCCAATGTATTTCTGTCTCTGTTGGGGCATGTAATGTGCTGTCTGTATTTTGGCAGTTCACATGTGAGGTTAGCTTTATTAAAATTGAGGATCATCAGGTGTGTTTTGGCAAAATTCAGATGAGCCTTAATGTTCTTCTGGGTTAGCAGTGGTTTTCGCCTCGCCACACTTCCATGGATGGCATAATTGCCCAGTGTCTTTCTGATAGTGGAGTCATGAACTGTGACCTTTAGAGAGGGCTGCAGTTCCTTGGATGTTATCCTTGGCATTTTGATGATTTCCTGGAGTCATCGCAGTGCTCTTGGAGGAATCTTGGAAGGTTGGCCACTTCTGGGAATGTTCACTAGTGTGTTAAGTTTTCTCCATTTGGAGATAATGGCCCTCACTGGGAGTCCCAGAGCCTTTGAAATAGCTTTGTAACCCTTTCCAGACTGATTTCAATCACCTTTTTCCACATAATTTCTGGAATTGTTTTCAACCTTGGCATAGTGTGCTACTGGGTGAGACCTTTTAGCTAACTTCATGCTTCTGAAAAGTTCTATGTAGGTGTTGATTTGATTGAACAGGGCTGGCAGTAATCAGGTCTGGGTGTGTCTAGTCCAGATTTGGGGATTTAGTAACTAGTGCTGCACGATTAATCATATCGCAATCGTGATGTCTGCCTGTGTGATTATATGATGGCAACTGCGATTTTATTAAATAAATAAGTGCATGTGTGGACGTGACAGCCCATTCTCTCTGAGAGCTGTTTGCCCATTTTCTACAGCACTAATAAAGATGACCAGTACGTCTCAGTTTAGGGAGTGGCACGTGTGGTCATGTCATGTGAGTTTCCGGTGTGCAGCGAGGAAATTAGGTGTAGATGGACCGACACTGAACTGGTGGCCAGAAAAAATAACACAGAAACACAGATCACAGCTTGGCGATATCTTTATTTCATCAATAATTAAAGTTCATATAATACGGGAGCGTGACATGTCAATAAGCACAAACTCCAAAACTGTCATTCTCTGTGCGGTCAGAGCCGCTTCAACCAGTCGCGGAAGAGACCCAAACTGAGCGGGAGTCGAGACCGGGAGAGATTTAAAGTTCTGCCAGCTGATGAGCATGCCAACACGGAGACGCTCGTCTCTCACCCCCGCTGTCTCTCACCCCCACTGTCTGCAGCGCAACGTGTAGCATCATTGATGAGATCATCATAAGATCAGTCTAACGTGAAAAATAATATTAAATTTACAACAACAATAAAATGTGTGTGTGTGTGTGTGTGTGTGTGTATATATATATATATTACACACAACACCAACAACAGATTTATTGGTTTGATTGAGTGAATCACACTTTTATATCCAGTTTCTTTTCAAAAGAGTTTATAGAAAGTACGTTACATCCTGATTAAATGTCATCATGTGAAAATGTGTATGTTCTTATTTATTGTTCTGTTTTATTTAGGTGTAATATTGAGAAAATATCAAGTTTGCAGTAATACAAAGATATTATTTAATTTTGTAAATATATTTTAATTTGAAAACACTGCATTTATAGTTGTTATTGTTGCTAGTTTGTATGTTTGAGTTGAGAAATACACATTTCAGCATTATCAATAATCTATTTGTGCATTTTCCTTGATAACCAAGCAAGTTGACTCATGATACCGTTTGTTTATTGTATCGCGTATCACATATCGCAATATTAACCTCAATAATCGCAATATGACATTTTCCCCAAATCGTGCAGCCCTATTAGTAACTAAGAGTTTCACATAGACCCAGTTGGTATTGGATTACTTTTTTGCTTAAATAAATAACTACATTTAAAAACTGTATTTTGTGTTTACTCAGATTGCCTTTTGTTTTATGTTAGATTTAGTTAGTTATGAGATACACTGATCAGCCATAACATTAAAGCACCTGCCTAATATTGTGTAGGTCCCCCTCGTGTCACCAAAACAGCGCCAACCCGCATCTCAGAACAGCATTCAGAGATGATATTCTTCAGCACAATTGTACAGAGATGTTATCTGAGTTACTGTAGACTTCATCAGTTTAAACCAGTCTGACCATTCTCTGTTGATCTCTCTCCTCAACAAGTGTTTCATACACAGAACTGCCGCTCACTGGATGATTTTAGTTTTTGGCATCATTCAGAGTAAATTCTAGAGACTGTTGAGTGTGAAAATCCCAGAAATACTCAAACCAGCCTGTCGGACACCAACAATCATCCATGTGATTATCTAATCAGCCAATCGTGTGTCAGCAGTTCAGTGTATAAAACAGACATGTGGACCTGTGACTTGGTGACTTGGACTCGAGTCGACTCGAGTCGCTATTTTTATGACTTGTGACTTGACTTGACAAAAAATAAAATACTTGAGACTTGACTCGGACTTGGAAGTTAAAGACTCGGGACTTGACTTGAGACACGAAGACTTGAATGACTTGAGTGTTAATCACATCATGTTTTCAGTTTGAATATAAAATATATAAATTATTTTAAAAAATAAAGTTGATCCAGCTGGAGCGCAGGCTGAGAATAGTTTTGTCATGACTGGATCACGACACTATAGGCTATCATCAGCCATGCCCTCTCGTACCTTACGCACACCACGCCCACTTAGATCAGATAACAACACATCAACATGTCAGCCGGAGGGGTAACGTTACCGAGGGTCATCGCTTTCGGCTTCAAAAATTATTATCAAGATGGCAAAAGACGAACAGCGCTTTGCAAGACATGCAACGTTAAGATCGCGGACAGCCAGACGACAACCTCCAATTTCGTCCGCCATTTGAAGAGCCATTCTGCCCAGTAAGTGCTTGTCAATTTGTTAATTTTACCTGGTTAGTTGGTAGTTAGCTAATGTAATAATAGCAGGGTTCCCACGGGTCCTTGAAATCCTTGAAAGTTTGTGAATCTGAAAAATAAAATTCAAGGCCCTGGAAAGTTCTTGAAAATAAACATACATATACAGGTCCTTGACAGTGCTTGAATTTATTTTGTGCAAGAAGTTTTCTGGAGAAAAAAAAATCTGTCCATTAATTTTTTATTTCGCCAAAACTTCGTGGCTTATGCTGCATACTAGCCTGCTTGATTTACGTTAGTTACGCGCATTTACGTTAAGTGTTTCCCGCGCGAGGTACTTTGTTTTGTACGTTGCCATGACGTTCACGCGCGCTGGTACCTCAACGTTTCCCACTCACAGACATTGCAAAAATAGACTTATGGATATACTCTGTGCGAGTGAGTGTGGGTGTGGGAGTGTGAGAGCGCGAGTGAGTGAGTGAGTGTGTGTGTGTGTGTGAGCGCGAGAGTGAGTGGGTGTGGGAGAGAGAGTGTGTGTGAGTGTGGGTGTGGGAGAGAGAGTGTGTGTGAGAGAGAGAGAGAGAGTGTGTGTGAGAGAGAGAGAGAGAGAGTGTGTGTGTGAGAGAGAGAGAGAGAGTGTGTGTGTGAGAGAGAGAGTGTGTGTGTGTGAGAGAGAGAGAGTGTGTGTGAGAGAGAGTGTGTGTGAGAGAGAGAGAGAGAGTGTGTGTGTGTGTGAGAGAGAGAGAGTGTGTGAGAGAGAGAGAGTGTGAGAGAGTGAGTGTGTGTGTGTGAGCACGAGAGTGAGTGAGTGTGGGTGTGGGAGAGAGATTGTGAGTGAGTGTGTGTGTGTGAGTGCGAGAGTGAGTGGGTGTGGGAGAGAGAGTGTGTGTGGGTGTGGGAGAGAGAGTGTGTGTGTGAGAGAGAGAGAGTGTGTGAGAGAGAGAGAGAGAGTGTGTGAGAGAGAGCCTGCAGCTCTGCAAAAGCCTGGGCCTGTATATCGCTAACGGCAGAACAAAGGGAGATTCTCTGGGTCGGTTCACCTACTGCTCACATCTCGGCAGCAGCGCAGTAGATTACGCCATCACTGATGTAGACCACAGTAAAGTCAACTATTTCACAGTAATGCCACAGCTGCCATTATCAGACCACAGCCACACAGTCCTCAGTCTGAACAGATCCGTGAATCTCCGGCCTTCAGTTCCCAAGGTTAAACTGCACCCCCTCCCCTCCACGTTTATATGGGGTAAAGACAGTCCTGCCCAGTATGAAGCCCAGCTCCACAGCACTCAGGTCCAGAACATGATAGATTCATTTCTGTCTACTTCATTTAGTGAAGAGAAGAAAACTATCAATTTAGCAACTCATCAATTAAACGAAATATTTTCTACAGTGGTCAGAAAAGCCCTGAGAAAAAGAAAAAATTATAGATGTAAGAAAGAAATTGCTAAAGTTGGTTGGTTTGATAAAGAGTGCCAAAAATTAAGAAAAGAATTAAGATCATTATCAAATATAAAACACAGAGACCCTGCAAACCAACAAACACGAGACAAATATCAGCAAACCCTCAAAACATACAAGTCACTTCTAATACAGAAAAAAGCTGATCACATGAAAGCAAAGCTTAATAAGATTGAGGAGGCAGTAGATCAGAATTCTTTTTGGGAATTATGGAGTAAATTAGATCAATCAAAAGAACCTAAACACATTCCCATCTATGACCCAAACATCTGGACCGAACATTTTGGAAAACTCTATTCACAAAACGAACTAACCCTCACCCAAAAACATCTGACCTCCCAACTATATACCCTGGAGCGCACTGTAAAAGACCAGCTAAACCATCTAGACCAGCCCATATTACTAAATGAACTGACAGACAAGATGAAATCCCTAAAAACTCAAAAAATCCTGTGGCATGGATTTAATATCAAATGAGATGCTGAAACACAGCAGCCCCAAACTGAAAGATGCAATTCTCAAATTATTCAATCTTTTATTAAAAGCAGGACACTTTCCTGAGATATGGAAAGAAAATTTGATTACACCAATCTTTAAACAGGGTGAGAAGTACGACCCAAATAACTATAGGGGCATCACAGTGAGCAGCAACCTGGGCAAACTCTTCTGCTCCATCAACAATGACAGATTAGTTCAGTTCATTCAAGAACACAAGATCCTTAACAATTGTCAAATTGGATTTATGCCTAAACAGAGAACATCAAATCACATTTACACACTCCACACACTCATACAAAAACACGTCCAACAAACAAAACAAGGGAAAATATTTGGCTGCTTCATTGATTTTAAAAAGCCTTTGATTCGGTATGGCATAATGGACTTTTCCTAAAACTAATCCAAAGTGGAATAGGAGGAAGGACATATGACATCATAAAGGACATGTACAATGGGAACCAATGCGGGGTTAAGATTAATGACAAACGTACTGATTATTTCAGCCAAACTAAAGGAGTCCGTCAAGGCTGCAGCCTCAGCCCGACTCTATTTAATATCTATATTAATGAACTGGCATCAACACTGGAGAAGTCCTCTTGTCCCGGTCTGACCCTCGAGGACAGAGAGATCAGAAGCCTCCTGTACGCTGACGATCTTCTGATGCTGTCTCCTCATGAAGAGGGTCTGCACCACAGCCTCTCGCTTCTGGACCAGTACAGCAGCGACTGGGCCTTACCCATCAACATGGACAAGTCTAAAATCATGATCTTTCAGAAAAAACCTCGCCTTACTGACAAGAAATACAAATTTACACTTGGGGAACAATTCTTAATCATGTCACCTGTTATAATTATTTGGGTCTGACAATCTCAGCTTCTGGAAAATTTGACACTGCAATAAAAGATCTGACTGATAAAGCACGTAGGGCTTATTACAGTATAAGAAAACCCCTGTTCAAATTTAACCCACCCATTAAACTGTGGCTGAAAATCTTTGACAGCATCATAAAACCCATCCTTCTTTACGGCTGTGAAATCTGGGGCCCCAAATTTAAACTAAATTACGAATCCTGGGACAAAACCCCGCTGAAATGTTCCACCTTGAGTTCTGCAAGAACATCCTGGGAACTCACAGAAACGCTCCAAGCCTGGGTTGCCGGGCAGAATTAGGCAGATTCCCTCTGCTCTCTGAAATCCAGAAGAGAGCCGTGAAGTTCTGGTTCCATCTATCAGACGCCAGCAGACAGAGAGTTACCATCACTGCGCTCTCAGATACAGGGCAGGACACACAGAGAGCGACCCCATGCTACATTTAGTGGAAAAACACCAACTCAATTCATCAATTCAATTCAGACACTCAAAAGTAAAAGAAATAGGGAAAATAACCAAAGAAGAATACATACACGATTGGCAGATAAAGGTCACACAACTAAATAAATTAAAATATTTCAACAAAATAAAGTCCTTTTATAAATTGGCACCATACCTGACTGAAATCAGTAATTATGGTCAGAGAAAGCTCCTGACAAAGTATGGCATTAGTGAGCACAGTCTGTGTGTGGAGACGGGCCGACACAGGCAGAGTTGGAGAGAGAGAGAGCTCAGACTGTGTCCACACTGCACTGATGGGGCCGAGAGGACGAGCTGCACTTCCTCACTGAGTGCAGCAAGTATAAAAACATCAGAGACGCCTACTTCACACAAATAGCACAGATTGTACCTCAATTTCAACAAGCAAGCCTCATAAACAAACTGTGTTATATTTTGGGAGAGAAAGAAGAGTGTGTTCAGCTGGCAGCGCAGTATGTGTCTTCCTGCCATCATATGAGGGACAAGGGCTGAACCCTCCGTTCCATTAAACTGCTCTCTAGACTTATTTTTGTTATTGTATATATATATATATATATATATATATATATATATATATATATATATATATATATATATATATATATATATATTTTTTTTTTATTTTATTTTTTTTTTTTTTTTTTTTTTATTTATTGTGATATATTTATGCATAATATGGAAATGTTTTTTTTTTTTTTTATTGTTCACTTTTATTTATCTACATGTATGTTTGTATATTACTATTGCTTTGGCAATATTGTGCTATTTTACACAGTCATGCCAATAAAGCTCAATTGAATTGAATTGAATTGAGAGAGTGTGTGTGAGAGAGAGAGGAGAAATGTAACAAAGTTTAATGTATGTAACTGTGTTAGAGAGAGAGAGAGAGAGAGAGAGAGAGAGGGAGGTGTTCAGAGAGGAGTCTGTTGGATGTTAAGCTGTTATATGTTTTATGGACTCAATGTTGAAAATTTAAAACATTTCAAACACTGTTGGCAGAAGTGAAAAATAAATAATTTTATGAAGTTACAATTTTGTTTGATTCCATGATGTATTTTACTGAACATGAGTATTGTAATTTACTGACAGTTACTTATATCTTGTCTTTTCACTTTATTATGATCAGATTCTGCAGGTAAAATTACAATAATAAGGTGACTTGACTTGGACTTGACTTGACATAGCCTGTGACTTGACTTGGACTTGACTTGACTTGACTTGACTTGCCCAAGAAAAAAATACTTGGGACTTACTTGAGACTTGAAGGTTAAGACTTGAGACTTACTTGAGACTTGCACATGTGTGACTTGGTCCCATCTCTGGTATAAAATCATGCAGATACGGTTCAGGAGCTTCAGTTAATGTTCACATCCACCATCAGAATGGGGAAAAATTTTATCTCAGTGATTTGGCCCATGGCATGATTGTGGTTAATTTTATCTATAAATAATTGATTGGATGGTGAAAAGAGGCAGTCATCAAAATCATGCAAATGATGATCTCACCACAGTCTCTCTCTCTCTCTCTTCAGACTTTCCACCAGTATAAAAGAGTTGCAAAACTTCCGGACTCTTCTGAAGGATCATAGGTAACACACCTCCAGGTGGCACCAGCCCAGTGGACTCTGCAATAGTCTTATCTGCCCCAGAATAAGACCTCTCTCAGGGACTGTGGGACAGACTTCTGCTGGACCCTTTTACTCTAGATCACATCTAAAACATTTCTGCTCCGCTTTCATGCTTCAAGCGACTCAAAATCACTCAAAATGGCGTGCAAGATCCGAAAACGTCTCGCGTTGACTTCAGACATGCAAGCTGTTAATGCGTGTGTGTGCAAACAGATTTCAGACTTCTCATTATTCTCCATCATCTCTGACACACTGGACCGTTCTCGTCTACGGTTTTTCCTGCGTTTGCTTGTGTTTTGTATATTTTTGGCCAGTCTTTGTGTCCAGGTTTCTGCCAAGTACAACTGTAAATTACATTTTTATTTCATTTTTTTCTCATAACAGTTAGTGAATGTGTTTTTATAATTTTGTGTGTCCCTCAAATCTGAGTGTTTTATGTTGGATTTTAGATGCAGGAGCCGCATGCGTGTCTGATGACGTCATCCATAATGAAGTTTGTACTGTTTACAGGACCGTAGAACTTATTTAAAGTGTTAGCTCACACAAAAATAAAAATTCTGTCATGTATTTACTCACCCTCAATTTGACTTTTGAGAAAATTGGCAGAATATTACTGACAAAAAAAGCCCCAAAAAAGTCTCATTTAAGAAGTCCAAACGAGTCGTGTGCTGAATGCCAAACCTTCTAAAGTCATATGATGATGATCTGACCAAAATATGTTTATTTAAATGAGTTATTATTCACAAATCTGTTTCCTGTTCTTGCATTTTACGTTACTGATCACAATGTGGCAAGTTTGAATCAGCAGAAGTGTGAATGAGATTTGAGAGCTAGGGCGGAAGGCACGATTATCAGTGAATAACAACTTAAATTTGGGTCTGTTTTCTTTCTTTTTAAACATAAAAATCATATTGCATTTCACCAAAGAAAGTCATACATTTTTGGAATGACATGTGGGTGAGTAAAAGATTAATTTTCATATTGGGGTGAACTATCCCTTTATTTGTATAAACTTGAGAGAAGAAAATGTAGCTTTTGATTGTTACAAGTTTAAGCATCACTTTACAAGCAATAATATTCCTCCATTTAGTCCAGACTCTTGAAACATGGCTGGAGAGAGAAATCCATAAACGAAACCAAAAGAAACAGAATTGCAAAAGTCTTAAAAGTTCTTGACTATTATATTTATATCGCAGCTTCTTTAAGAATTCTTAAAATATCACTTGTAAGGCGTCACATCTTAAAAAGGCAGCTCGCTTGTTCCAGTTTTGTAAGTTCTGATATTTGCAAATGTTCCTTAGAGACGTTTCTATTAATAACTTAAAACGACGCATGTGCTTAATCATCTGAAGACGCCATGTGCACGTGTGCTGTCTGATCAGTGTTATATAAAGTTCGAGAGTGAGTGTGTGTGTGTGTGTGTGTGTGTGTGTGTGCGTGCGTGTGTGTGTGTTGGGCTAAGCAGTGCATGCTTTGGACAACACCAGAACATTCTTGTCTGCTTTAATAGTTTCAAAAATGCAGTAAATATTGCTCATGTGTGCCTCCCTTAATTATGATTGTAATATTTCTGTCTCCTGTGACTGTTTCAGGCCTAATTTTTGGCATTTAGTTCATTCAAATCTGTTCAAATGGTTACAAACAGAGAAAGTGTCAGCCTGTAACTGGATCAGATATTTGATGATATCGCATCTTTGGGAGAATAAGGAGGCCTGGCGGAATGTGTGAAGTTCTGACATTGTCTGTGCTAGTTTTCTGTGTAATTTGGTGAAATGGATTAAACCGGTTAAAATACTTTAAACACCACTGAGAGTACTTTACTCTTATTGGTAGCTGAACGCAAATCAAATTAGCTCAAAAGTTGCAATAAACGAATATAAATGCATGAAATGGCAGCGTTCCGATTCTGTAGGCACTGATGCTGTGTCGGCCTGCTGATAATTATATAGATAGTTTTAAATCTGCCCTTCATAGTCAAGATTATCTGCCTTAATAATGTTCAGAACATTTAAAACAAGATAAAGAAAGATAAAGATGCTTCTGTATTGTGTGTTTGTGTCAAGATTATTTATTTAACAGAAATAAATACATTTATGTGATTGTCACTTACAGCATTTCTGTCTCTGTTTTCAGTGTTTCAACATGTATACTAGTCTATGGAAACACCAAATCATTTACACAGTGTTCAAACCAGGTGTGACATCTTAAAGTGTCAACGCTATAGCAATAGCTAGCATGTAAATCTGAGTTTTTGAGAACTAGCCAATTTTTGTCACTCGCTTGGTCTCTGTGGCGTTGCATTGGGCAACTCGGCCGTCCAACATCCCTCTCTGCATAACTGCATATTAAACATTAACCTCTTCAACTTCAACTCATTTTTGGCTGCAGCTGCAATTTCTCACACTAAAACTTAAAAGCTCACCTTCCACACATAAAGTGGACTAACTCATTTATCTAGTCTCATTTATTGTAAGCTCACAGATGAGTGATCAGTAGCTCATTTTAAAGAAAACAACCTAAGGTAAGGGTTGATATTGTGTTTGTTGCTATTTGGGCAGACATGAGACAAGACAGCAAAATATGCTGCATATTCACATTCCTGAGAACGAGCGCTTTCATTTGATATATGACGTCTATTTTTTTTATCCCCATTTCTCCCAATTTGGAATGCCCAATTCCCACTACTTAGTATTTCCTCATGGTGGTGCGGTTACTCTCCTCAATCCGGGTGGCGGAGGACGAGTCTCAGTTGTCTCTGCTTCTGAGACCGTCAACTGGTGCATCTGATCACGTGACTCGTTGTGCATGACATCGCGGAGACTCACAGCATGTGGAGGCTCATGCTACTCTCCACGATCCACACACAACTCACCACACGCCCCATTGAGCGAGAACCACTAATCACCACCACGAGGAGGTTACCCCATGTGACTCTACCCTACCTAGCAACCGGGCCAATTTGGTTGCTTAGGAGACCTGACTGGAGTCACTCAGCATACCCTGGATTCAAACTCACGACTCCAGGAGCGATAGTCAGCGTCAATACTCACTGAGATACCCATGCCTTGACATGTCTATTTAAGTGCTATATGAAACACGTTTATATTCATATTTATATTTCTACTTCAAGTTTTATCTTGTTATTGGTATTCTGTTAAAAGTTCAGATTCCAATCTTTCAAATGATACCACACATGAGTGACTTTAATTTTGTAATCATAAATGTTGTATGCACTCCTGGCCCCGCCCATGTACTCATGGTCAGCAGAGTTGAAGAGGTTAAATATGTTGTGATTGGTTGTTATTTAGTCACTTTTCACTGAAGATTAATAAGTTAATAAGCGCTGGAAACTTGTCACGTCTCACCTGTTTAGAACACTGACATTATTTATAATGTGATCAAACGTCCTTTTTTACCCACAATCACTGAAATAAACATTAAATGCATTTATAATATACAATATTTCAAGACATCGGTGTGAACTTTTACATGTGCTTTACCTCAGTGGACAAACCACTTCTTTTGAACTATGTTTTTTTTATAAAGATACATAATTACAAAGCAAGTAACGTCAATACATAACGTCAAAACGTTATACATTTAATTTAATAATTCCTGATTAAATTAAACACTTAATTCTGATGTATGAAAATACACGCACATATATAATGTGTTTAGAAGCGCACTCTGGAGACATGGCCTATGTTCAGGATTGCATACTAGCATTTCTACATACTGTGCTCAGAATTGACATTTTCTGCATATATATTCCCGGATTGCCCTCTACAAATGTTCGTAATGTGAAGATTACTGCAAGAGCACACTGTGTGGAATACTGTATCCCACAATGCAATGCGCTCAACTGAATCTTTTTGACTCATTATTTGAATGCAAAATAACCAGAGATAACTGGATGCCACTCAAACATAATAAGGTCATATGAAAACAATATAGCATACTACTGTTTAAAATGTTTATCATTGCATACTGTTTACTATGGTATATTTTAACATTATGCTGTATCAGTATGCACTGAGCAGTTGCGGTATGTTAATATTCACCTCTGAACACAGCCTTGATCCTCTTCTGTTGGATCACATGGTTTAGAGCTGCGGTTACCATGACGATTGCACATTGCTCTGTGAGACGCATACACTTGCAGTGCACAGTCTCATTGACATGTTTAACGGATCTGCTTGTGCGAGTATATGCAGATGTAGTTGGCCCTTTAAAGTGCGGTGCAATTGATATTTACTCATAGCTGTACAACTACATGAATAAGTTGAGACATTTAACGGTTTAGTCCCGCTGTTGCCATGGACAACCGTTGATCATCTCCTCCCAAATGAACCAGGAAACTGCTGCTCCGGCTCCTCCAATCATAGCAGTCTGTAGACAAACTACAGAGAGAGAGGCGTAGGCTATAGTCAAAGAAGATCTGCTTTAAGATCCACCTTAAATAGAGCATCCCTTACAAAAATGTACCTTAGTAACAACTGTTTCCACTAAAACATGTAGTTATACTGGCTCGACAAAGCCAATATATTTGTATTGGTTTATTTGTTTTTTAAAGGATGATTTCAGCATTTTAACCTTCTCAGATACCTTAAATATGTGATGTCAGATATTTGTGTGTGTGTGCCGACTGTCTGGACGGTGAGCTTTACCTTGTTGAGGTGGTCTGGGTGTGGGAAGCCCAGGCTAAATCGTCATCACTGTCGTAACGTCTGGGGTTGTCAAAGAAATATGGTCTGTTTGTGAAAACATGGCTGGGAATCGCAGAACCGCTCTAGAATGAACCAGAACACTTTTAGTAGTTAATGAGCGATGCTGACAATGAAATGAGGTGAGTAGCAAATCACACACATCAGATGAGTCTCAGCTCACCCTGTCCTGAGCAGGTTTGCGCACTCGGAAAAAGAAGACCACCAAAGATGTGGGCAGCAGCTCCCACACGAACAGAATCACACCAAACACGACATAACCGGCATCGCCAAGACTAGACCTCAGATCCGCCTGCAAACCCACAGACATCAGCCGTTTTATTTCTGGCATGTTCTGTGATGCCATACACTGCATCTAAAACAGCATTTGGCTATGTAATCGGTCAACTTATAAAAATGAATTTGTCAGGGACTAGTGAAGGTAAAACGTGTTTAAAAATGGTCAAAATGTTAACCGAAAATGTTTATGGACACATTATGCATCATCTACCCTTATTGGTAAAGATAAAGCATGTGCTTACCTGATCAGACACGTTGTACCAGTCGTAATCAAATGAATGAATGGTCTCGATGTCTGTGAGAGCCAGGACCACTAAATTATAACACGCCCGTGATGCGTACAGGAGTATCACCATGAGACCAATCAGGGTCACCTGACACACGGATGTGCCCTGCATTCAGAGATAGAAAAGATCCAACAATAAGCATCCATGGCTTTAGGAATAGTTCAATTAAAATGAATATTCTGTCATCATTTACTCCGCAACCTCGGGTCGTTCCACAAGTTACATGGACTAATTATCCATTTATGGTGTTTTTAGGCTCTTTTGGAGCTTGACAGCACCTGGTCATTGTGGTACAATACAATGGAAAACCGTAAAACATCCTAATAGACATCTCCTGTTGAGTAAAAGAACAGGATTTCAATCCTTTGATTCAACTATTCCTTTAATTCTGAAGTCTAACATAAAAAATGGTGCAGGTGCCTCTTGTATTGCCTGTAATCTGATGGGATTAATACTGAACTCTCAGATCGGTTTTGTTACCTTGGACTCCAGGTAGATGCTGGCCAGAGACATCTTGGCCACCTTGTAGAGGCAGACGGACAGAGAGACGGCGCAGAGAACGAAGAGAGAGTCATTGATGGTGACCCGCACCAGGACGACGGTCTTCACCTGTGTGTCGCTCATCTTCACCAGCAGAGCACACGTCAGATTGACCAGGAGAAACAGCAGACTCACACCAACAAACAGCAGATACAGAGGAAACCTGCCGACACACAGAGAGGAAGAGACCAGGAACGAGGAGTTTAAAAGAGGAAGGCGGAAATTAAGAAAGGGAGAATTGATAAAGGGGGAAAGAAGGAAGAAATGAAGAAAGAAAGGATGATAAAAGAAAAAGGTGGTGAAGGAGCAGAGAAAAGGGAAGAAGAAACGGAAGAAAAAAAGAATAAAAAGAAGGGGGGAAGGAAAATGAGAAAGTAGGAAGAAAGGATGTTAAAGGGAAAAAGGAAGGTGAACAAGCAAAGAAAGAAAGGAACGAAAGAATACAGGAAGAATTGAAGGGGAAAGGAATGAAGAAGGAAAGAAAATTTGAAGATGTGGAAATAAAGGAAGACAGGAAGAAAAAGAAAGAAGATGGAAAGGACAAAATGATGAAAGAACAAAAGAAGAATTGAAGAAGGGGAAATGAAGGAACAAGAGAAGGAAGAAATTATGAATTGAAGAAGGGAGAAAGAAAGGAATGAAAAGAAGGAAGATAGAAAGGAAAAATTTGGCAAAGAAAAAGAAAGGAAGAATTAAAAAAGGGGGAAATGAAGGAAATGAAGAAAGCATGAAGACAGGAAGGAAGAAATGAATAACTGAAGAAGGGGGGTAGAAAAACGGGGAGGAGGAAAAGAAGGAAGAAAAAATTAGGAATTGAAGAAGAGGGAATGAAAGAAAGACCGTCAGAAGGAAAGGGAAAAAGGAAACAAGGAGGAATGAAAAAGAGGAAGGAGTGATGGAAGAAAGGAAAGAAATAGGAATGAATAAGGGGAAATTAAGGAAGAAGAGAAAGTAGAAAGATATGAAGGAGGGAAGGAAGGAATACCACAAGGAAATAAAGAAAAGGAGAATTGAAAAAGGGGAAAACGAAGACAAAGACTACGTGAAGGAGAAATGAAGAAAGGAAGAATTAAAGAAGGCGGAAATGAAGGAAGAGGAAATAGAAGGAAGGTTGAAGGAAAGGAAGGAAGAAAAGAAAGAGGAAGGCAAGGTAGCAGAAAAGACGAGAACGAAGATTTAAAGGGGCAAGGAAGAAAGGAGAAAAAAGAAGAAAGGAAGGAAGGATGATGTTCCTCCTTTAAGGACTCACTTATATTTAAGGAGGTGAGGAGAATACTTTGATTTGGCCTTGAAGAATACCTGCCAAAAACAACAACAGGATTCATTAATCACAGATCCACTTTATTCCAGATCATCCAAACCTGAAACCGCTTTAAACATCAGCGATGGAGAATCATCTCCTGTTAATTCATGACAGACTGTTGAACTGCTCCGGGAATAATTTGAGCAGCGACCCGCCGGATTCAGTGTGCCGTAACAGACAGTCTGATGTGTGAAGCGCCAGCACGGGGTCTGAGTGTACCCGAAACACACCAGATTCCCATTAACCAGGTAAACCTCCACAACTAAACACTGGGGGATCTTCGTGTGACATCTGCTGGTGCGGTCAGAACTATTCAGCACGCAGCTGACGTCATTAATATATAACACACATTCAATGTGGGTCACATGTACCGGCGTATGCACAGATCTTCAGTTACTGTGTATCAGATGCTCCATCTCCTGTGCACATCTGTAATGTTCCTTTATCCTGCCTTTCCTTATTTCTCTCTAAATCTAGCCATAGTCAAAAAAGTAATGCTAAAGGAATGTGTTCAGGATTACTTCTGGAGTTTCATTCATTACGTGCGTCTAATCCCATAGATTACTAGTGTATATGTAAAACCACACAAAAATACTTTAAACCCACTTGAATCAAAATGTGCTGCGAGTTAACAGGAATATTCTATCGGATATAGTTTTAATTACGTGCTTGATGAGTCTGTACAATAATATGAATTACTTTTACAGTTATGCATTTATATAGTTTTATAATATTTCACTTTTTTGTTGCTTTTATGATCATTTTTAATTGTGCTAAAATGTAACACCGCAAGATCCTACAATGTGTCATTGTATCAATTTTCCTTTGGGAACATTAAAGTATACTTCAGTTTGATTCTGATTGAGATAAGATCCCGGAAAAATGGAAATCCACCATTGTATAAAACGATTTAATCAAATCAAATAAAAGCATCTTGTTCTTGACAGTGTCTTGATACTGGACTGTTAAAGGCAATGGCACTGGGAGCTGTTGGAGTATAAAAATTCTGGAAGATATTTTATAAATTCCTATTGCAGCAGGGAAAATTTTATCCCAGTGGGAATTGCAATATTCCCACTGGAAACTGTATGTTCTGAAAGTTTTTGCTTTGGTTTTGTATTGCGATGCTTTGTGTTAGACAATTCCCATCCTTTAAGACTGGTTCCAAATTCCGACATTCCGACCAATTGGGAAAAATGTGTTCTAAAACGATTTCCCTTGTGTATTTTTGTATTGGTATCCTAAGAGAAAATATCCATTAGGATCCCTTAGGATCAGTTCCAATTTCTGCTAGAATTCCAATTGGAATTCCGTACACATTCCTTTAGGAATTCTGACTGTGAGTACTCACCTGAGCGCAGTACAGATTCATGAGGCTGAGGGTGAAGAACTGCAGGCACACGGGGAAGCAGTAGAGCAGCCAGAAGGAGAACGGTCCGAGCGCGTTGGCCGTCACGCAGTCCCTGAAATAGAACGAGAAGAGGAGTGCGCGCAGTGCCGCCCACAGCAGACAAAGGAACAGGAACGCCGTCTGGTAGCTGAAGCGTTTGTGCCGGTAACGCAACACCAGCCACAGCTGAGCGTAGATGAACACGAAAAGGATGGAGTAGAAGACGGTGTAGGCGACTGTCAGGCCCAGTTTGACGTAGGGAGGGATCGCTGGACTCAGAGTCGGTGGAGAAAGGGAGGCATTCCCACCTGAGGAACCCTGCTGAATTGATCTGGAATGATGCTCCATTGAGAATGTTCTCCGTTTGACTCTCAGAAAGCCGTGATTTCACATCCACAGTGATGCTGCTGTCTGGATCTCTGTCTTTACCTCTTCATGAAGCATCACGGATTTCCCGTCTGTCCTCGTGAGAGTCGTGAGGAAGAGAGAGGGAGAGAGACAGCACGACTGCAGCGTGCAGAGAGGATGGAGCACATGATCAGGATATGGGGAATATGATTGGCTCTGTACTGTGAGGAGAGAGAGAGAGAGAGGGGGGGTGGGGGTGGAATTCATTTGATTCAGCAGGTTTATCTGAAACATTTTCTATTGATATTCTTTATGCATTAAAGGTAAGTGACACATTCATGCCATCGTTTATTCATTTTGGAGTGGATCTCTACTGGAATTCAATCAAAGCTAAATCTATTGGAGAAGGAAAAAGTATATTTTGCATAAAGAAAATGATGCCTATATATATATATAAGAATTTTTTTCAGTGTGAAATTTCATGGAAATTAAAGGAATATTCCGGGTTCAGTGCAAGTGAAGCTCAGTCGACAGCATTTGTGTCATAATGTTGATTACCACAAAAATGAATTTTGACTGGTCCCTCGTTTTCTTTAATAAAAGCACAAATGTGTGTTCCAGTGACACTCTTACAATGGAAGTCAATGGGGTTTAATCTGTAAACATTAAAAATACTGTTTCTAAAGTATAAACACATAAACAATATGTGTGTTAACATGATTTTACTGTCATTAAATCACTTACTGACCACATCTGTGTAATGTCCAATTTTACAATTTTGTTGCCATGACAACGTAACACATATACCCTAAAACTGCTAGAAATACGAATATTTAAACAACTTTACAGCTCAAATAATATACAGGGTTGGGAGGACACTACAGATTACAGAATACAAGCTGTAAAATGTAATTTGTAATGTATGCTGTTAGATTACTCAAGGTCAGTAATGTAATCTAAATACTTTGGATTACTTCTTCAGCACTGGTAGATTTGTTCAGTTGTTTTGACTATAAAATCTCTGTCAGTACAGTCAGACAAAATACACATTAAAAATACATTCTCTGAACAACCCAAATATCTGATGCAGTGTTGTTTCTAAAGATTAATCAAACTGATCTTGTTTGAAGGATTTTTAGATATTTGTTACAGGAAAACAATACAAAAATTATCATGAAGAAAAAATTAATTATGATCTAATGTAAATTTTCTTGATTATAATTATGATGATGCCTGGTAACATGTGCATGTAAAATGGCTAGAAATAACATTTTAGCTTAACGTAAAGCTAACAATTTACACAAGGATTATTTCTATTTCTTCTGCTCCAAACTTACTTCATACGTAATTCTCTGTCTGTAATTCTCTGTCTGCTCGTATGAATGTAACATCAGAGAAAGTGTTTCACCGCTGTTCAATTGCACTTTGGATCATTTATATTATAAAGGTTTAAATATTAAATGAATCAAATGACAATAAAATACAAAGTAATCTCATCTGTAATCAGAATACTTTTTGAATGTAACTGTATTCTAATGACCAATGATTATTAGTGGAATACAGTTACTTATATTGTGTATTTTAAATATGGAATCCAGTTACATGTATTCAGTTATTCCCACCCTGATAATAGGTTTTAACAGAAGAATTAATGGAAGTGCTTTTATACAAATTATAATCTTCACATTTCTGTCTTTAAACCTCCAAAAATTGCCCCATTGACTTCCATTGTAAGAGTGTCACTGGAACACACATTTGTGCTTTATTAAAGGAGGAACCAGTCAACATTAATGTGTGTGTTAATCAACATTATGATACAAATACTGTCGATGAGATTAACTTTCTTTCACTTTTCAATTTTTTTAAATGTATTTAACTTGAACTTTTCCCAACAAAAATTGTCATTACTGTAATGCATCGACATTTTACATTTGAAGAGTTTTTGCTTTTTTGCAATTTCCCATTATTCTCAAAGCTGATTCTCATTAGACTCTCGTTACTGTAATATTATATCACAGCAAGAACAAAAAAAGGCCATTATACAATGATTTTGTAATTAAAAGCAGCATAAACTGCAGAACAACAAATAATACTGTGATGTACAGTATAAATACCTCACTTTCATTAATATATGATTATGTTTTGTGTTGCAGTAAAGAGAATTTGGGTGGAAAATCTATGACAAATAAATCTCTATACCTTTATGCAAAATGTAACTTCTTACATATTTCTCTTGATTTTGGGCTGAGATGTGACTTGGACATGGTCTTGATAGGGTCTATGAGATTTACCCATTTACCATTTTTCTCCTATCAAAAGATGCTACACAGTTATGTCATCCCACCCTGTGGAAGTAATGCCACTCATCACCACCAGAGAGAGCCATTACAATACATCAAAACATGAACTTCATCAAAATGATGCAAGTTGAGAGAAGAAAATGTTAGTGAGTGAAAGATGGAACAGCAGCCTATTCTATTCACAACCATTTCAATTGTTATAAATCATTATTTTATAAATGTCAATGGCTGTTTACCATGATATGTGTGGTGATATAATGGCAGTAAGTGGTGTGTTAAACCTCAACAAATGTTCTGTTGTCTCTCCTGATGACGAGTGAAAGTCTGGAGCACTGATCTGTGAACAGATCAATACATGTCTCAGTTAAGGTGAAAGGTCAGAGCTGGAATACAGCTGAAGTTATTGAAACATTTACATGGACCAGAAGCTGTTGAGCACATTTGTTTAACAGAGTAAGTGACTGTCACACTAAACAGGACGTTCCTCAGCTTGTCCCTCTCATTTGTCTACAGATGTGCAGTTGGGAATCATAATTGTACAGGCACGAAAAACAGCAGTTGAGAGAGGAATTCTGTAATACTGACTCACTAACACCGTTTTCAGACAATGTAAAAATGCTACAGTAAAATCTTTTATTTGGTTAACTGTTAGGTAACAGTATGATGAAAATAATATTAATTACCAAATGAATTACATTTACATTAACAGGGAAATTTACAGCAACTTACTGTATATAAGTGGACCATTAAATAACCGGTGATGTTCCCTTCAGATGCATTTAGAAATACTTTTTGAGCTACAAATAGATAATATTCCTGATAGCACATGTACATCACCCAGATGACTATTTAATGTGTGTTTACACCTGAAAGACTATTTTTATGTTGTTTGCTCATCTGCAATAGGTCTGTAAGACCCTTCCCCTCGATGTCAGCAGATGTTTTAAGATGTTGATTAATATCTGATGCTTTCCAGAAGAAACTCTCATTGTTCAAATGTTAGTTCATTCATAGAGTATTAACTGATGTTAACATATACAACTTTTGAATTAAATGCTGTTAACCTATTTTTCATTGTTAGTTCATGTTAACTAAAGTTCTTAACTAATATTAACAAATAACCTTATTTTAAAGTGTTACACTCATTTTTATTACTACGTTTATTACATTACACTATGTTGCCATCTATGTTGTTTTATCTTAAAGCAAACCACTAAATTGTTTTGTGATGTATTTAACTATAATTCTGCTGTAAATAAGGACAGTTCTGTCGGTGTATCGGATGGTATCGATCGCGCGGTTACCTCTTCAAATGAACGGGAATGCTGTTCACGAGAGCAGTTATCAACTTCTTGGAAAACGACGTTAAATCTTTTGTAAACTATATAATTTTAATAAATGTACATTTAAAGCACCCACCAGCCTTTCTGTCGGATGTATCGTCCGATAGTCATCGTAACCGAAAACGTTTAATCGGCATAATGAACTGCTCAGGAACTCTTTCCAGGTGAAAACAAGTCCTTATATTTGTAATATAGAATTAAAACACTGTAATGTACTTTTTAAGACACCCCCCAACCTTTTGTTTTCTTGCCCTTGGGGGGTAATTAGGGTATATATCTTAATTAGCACCTTAAAATGTAAATATGTGAGGGGCTGCCCCACCCCTTCCAGATCCGCCCTTCATGATATTCTCGAAACACCTCTGGAGTTCATCTGTTACTGCAGACTGGACCTGTAATGGGGACACACTGACCCCAGACCCGTTTTATGGAAAATTATCGCTCATGTGTGAGTTTTTAAAATGTCTCTTTTATGCGGTGTTGGGGTTCTGGCTGTACTGGTGTCGGTCCAGTGCCTGACCCGAGATCAGCTGTTTGATTATGGGGTCCAGTTTGGCGATGAGATTCTGGAGTCTGGAACTGATTCCGTGCAAGAACTCGTCCTGGACCAGACTCTGTTCTTCTTCAAAGGAAAGTTCAACAAAGTTTATGTGAGTTCTTGCTTTTGTTGTTTTCCGATTTTATTTTCTTAAACTTGTATATGAGAATATCTTTAGATTTTCTTTGTGCAGCACTTTAGTTTGAAAAGTTCAATTAATTTATTATTGATGTTGGTTAGTTCTAGAATTGTTTTATTCGTTTTGTTATCCCATCCTTGTTCAATGGGTGCTCGCCGGATAAATGAGTAAATAATACATTTAAATGAAAGCAACATTTTTGCTATTTTTGTCTACAATCACATGATTATTACCGGAGTTTGGGAGATTTCATTATTTTAGTTGGCCTAATGAACGAATGAAAAATCATAATCTTAATAACTTATAATAAGAAAATAATAATAATATGCAAATGTGTTGAAAATGGACTGCTTATGAAACAAGCTCAGTTTCATGTATAGTTTGGTGTTTGCTGGTCTTAAATACTGTCATTGATTACATCTCTAAACTTGTTCTGATCTAATAAACCAGACATTGCTCAGTGCATATCAGGATCTCATATCGATGTTTGCACATCAATGACCTCAACACATCCTACTCTTTGTCTTTTTCTTAAGGCTGTCTTCAGTAAAACCCTCGTGTGGAGAGAAAACAGAGGAGAGAGACATATATATTTTCTTTAGGTGTCTGTCTTGATGTAATTTCCCTATTGATACAGTATTGCCATTTGTTACGAGGATGCTAAAGTTGTTTAAGTGAGCTCGAGAGATTTAAATGTTTAAATGGATAAAATCAGTCATGTGTTGATTCCTTTTTCTCTAAATAATCATATTTTATTTTTGTAAAGTTGCTTATTAGCTCATTATCCAATGTAATCCAAGCAAACCAGCTAATGAAGAGTTCCTCACCAAAAAAAAAAAAAATATTGTTTTTTTATCCCCTTTTCTCCCAATTTGGAATGCCCAATTCCCACTTCTTAGTAGGTCCTCGTGGTGGCGCAATTACTCTGGGAGGCAGGAGGACGAGTCTCAGTTGCGTCCGCTTCTGAGACCGTCAATCCGCGCATCTTATCACGTGACTCATTGTGCATGACACCGCGGAGACTCACAGCATGTGGAGACTCATGCTACTCTCCACGATCCACACACAACTCACCACACGCCCCATTGAGAGAACCACTAATCACCACCACGAGGAGGTTACCCCATGTGACTCTACCCTCCCTAGCAACCGGCCAATTTGGTTGCTAAGGAGACCTGACTGGAGTCACTCAGCACACGCTGATTCAAACTCACGACTCCAGGTGTGATAGTCAGCGTCAATACTCGCTGAGATACTTTGTGAGACTGCACAGTTCTTAATCATGAACCCCTGCAGTTTCAGCAGTTGTGTTCCACACTATTCATTAGCATGTTGGTGAATTTTAACGATGTCATTGTTTGCTGAGCATCTAACGAGACTTCACCTATACCTCCAATGTAGGAGCCAATCTGAAGCAATTATCATTCGAAAGCAATTATCTGAACTATGTTTGTCAAGATATTTCTCACTTAAGTTTGTTGTTCTAACAGCTTAGAAGACAAGAATGGCTCAGCAGTTTGATGTAATGTCTATCTAAAAGGGGGGCAGACCAGCAGTAATAACTTGATAAATGAACTGAAAACTAAATCTGTAGGTGCTTTCTACAAATTTCCTGGTTTCTGTTATAACATCTTGCTTCACTAAACGTTCCTTAAATTCTGCCCATGAATAACGTTTTTGTAGCGTTCCTTTTGTTTAAAGTTGTGAAATGGCCTATTGACTGGAAAAGCCTCCAATTCACAATGAATTAGTGCAAAGCAGCTTATTTCCAGCCCACGTGGAATTGGAGCCCGTGTAACTCTGCAGAAAGCTCTACTTATCAGTAGAAATCAAACACCCATTATTTATAAAGTTCTATGTATTCCCCTTGCATCTTATTTTGGCTAACTTGATTTTCTTTTCATCTACCAATAAAGCCCAAAGTACATGGTGGTTTTCCGTGTGCTGGAACGTCTTGCGCACAGTACGCGTAACGCAAACTTCGTCATCAACACAGTAAGACGTCCACGTGCCACGTCCAGCCTAAAGGTCCTTCCTTTTTGTGCGCTCCAGATCAGATTGTGGCTGGTCAACTACGTTGCCTTTCAAAGTACGCTTCATACGATTGCATTCTATGCATGCACACTACGACTGTTTTGTGATGCTCTGCTGTCTACGGGAGGCGCATGCACCAATGATGCACACAGATGAAGACTGTCCACATGTCGAGTAAATCTGGGCCGTATGCAGACATTTCACAAGGACTGTGATGATGACGAAATTTGTGTCACGCATACTGAGCAATCAGCAATGCGGAAAACCAAAGTATACTATATTTTTTAGATGCACAGACAGTCCTTGTCTGTGCACGATGTGGACACATTCATCTCCCGAGTATCACAAAGCAGTCGTAGTGCGCATGAGTTGACCAAATCCATATGCACTCATGGTCAAAAGAGTATCCTTTGAAAGACTGAGCGCTCAACCGGAAAAACAAAGTATATCCTAGCTTTAAAACTGTAATATTCTTAAGCTTCATTTGATCAAGTTTTAATCCATTCTAAAGAGTTCTGCATGCAAAAAAGCCACAGATTGGCAGGACCTGATTATTGATCTGCCAAAGCAGTGTGTCTTTATATGCTATATGTCTGGCCACATCTCTCCTCACATTTATTGACACAATCTCCCCTTGGAATGACATATTCCTTATGGACTCTTCCACTGATAGCAGATATATTCCCCCATATGTCTGGAGTGGGATGTTCCACAAAACACAGTTGTGAAGATTGTCAAGAACGTTGACTTCATTCGGTTTCAGATAACAGCATCCCTTGAGTAACAGAAGTTTCCTCTGTGCTCGGTCTGTCTATGCATCGTTTAAGTTTTACCCGAGGCTTCGGACCGTCATCAATGCAGATCTGCATGACTTTGATTACTTCCTCTCTACAGACCAGCCATTTATATAAGCACTAACTGCTTTCCTGCTGTGTCCCATTCAATTCTAGGAGCATTTACATTCCTGATTGAACTTATCAAACAAAGGTTGCCATGTTACCCGCTTTTAACACAATAAAAAAGGAGGAGAACCTCTAATTGCCATCGGAACTTATTTTAATTGCAGGATTAGGTTTTCGGTCTGAAACATAGCGTAGGACTGTAGTTTTTAACTGGGTTTGGACATCAAGTGGCGACTCCAGTTCCAAAATAAAAGTCCCACAGAACTATTCCATTGAAAAAAAGGGATAGTTCACCCAAAAATGTAAGTTCTGTCATTGTTTACTCATTCTAAACCTCTATGACGTTCTTAATTCCACGCAGCAGAAGAGTTAGGCGGAGTGTTAGCCTCAGTCACTGTCAATGGATGGAAAAAGAATGAACTAGAACTGAATGGTGACTGAGGCTTCATTTGTGTTCCATGAAAGGAGTTGCACAGGATTGGAACAACATAGGAGAGAGTCAATTATTTTAGGTGAACTATCAATTTGAAACCAAACATCATTTGTTGATATTTTATATTATTATTTAATTTAAAGGAATAGTTCACCCAAACATCTATCATTCTCATAATGAATCACACTCATGCCATCCCAAACTTGATATGACTTTCTTCTGCAGAACACAAATCTGTTTTGATGAATGTATGATCTGTGTTTGTCCATACAATGTGAAAACTCTCAAGCTCCAAAAACAACATAAGGGCAACATAAAGGTAATCCACACGACTCGAAAATGAAAATGCAACATCTCTTTGATCACCCGAGTTGTTTTTGGGTGAACTATCCCTTTAATATTTGATTAGTTGCACTATACGTGCATTTCGCTCTCTTACCCTGTCAGAACAGACCTGTCACTCAATGCTGTAGGGAATTCTGTGAATGATTGTGCCTAGTGGTTTACCACAGTATAGGGTTTTATTTACTTTCCTCCTCCCACAATTCACTGCTCCCCCTCGATGAGAATTCCTCACTAGGACTTTGACAGATGCATCAGGCCTCTCTTTGTTTCCTCTTTGATTCTTCTCTCCTGTTGCATGTTTCCCGTACCCCTGCAGTCCAGGTTGGGGTTGTGTTGCTTTAGTGAGTGTGTTTAGAGGTCCTCCAGGTGTCTTTGATATCTCCTGCCATCCCCTGAGGCTAAATGTGTGACCAGCCCTCTTGACCCCGTGAGAATCAGCTGCAGGGACTGCCGGGGGTTGAACTACTCAGGATTCAAATCTACAGTGTGTTTGTTGATTCTGTGCCCAAATCTCCATTCTGTCATCTTTAAAGGGATATTAAGTACAGAAATGAACATTTTGTCAACATTTATACACCTATGTCATTCCCAACCCATATGACTTGCTATTTCCATGGAACACAAAAGGATGATGTAGCATATGGGAGTCAATTCGTTTTAAGGAATCGTTCATTTAGATGATTCATGTAAATTAACTAGTTCAAATAAATGATTCCCTGATTCACTTGAGCCCCTGCACTGAAGTCACTTTGCTTCTTATTGTAAGCTAAATATTTAGGCCACGTCCTCTCTGATCTGTTAAATATGAACACTTTGTTTTCAGTTTCCTAATATTCATTGTTTCCAGAGTATCGTTTTCGAAACCTTCCATTTTCAATGGAGGAAAACACTATTCTAGTGTGGATGAGAGGCATAAACGTAACAAAATGTATGTGTTTTTAGTGTCTAAGGTCATAGTTTTCCAAAGGATGCAGTAATGGAAAGCGTCTTTGCATTTTAGCTGGATGTAAATGCCATTCTAGTGTGGATAACAGGTAAAAAAAACATATTTTTTGGTGTTCTACGGAAGAAAGTCACACAGGTTATTTCAAGATGATGGCGATATGAAATAAAGATAGAATTAAAATTTTTGGTAAACTATCCTTTTAAAACATTAAGGTTGAAGCAATCATATTGAGCTTATCGTAAAACATAGCAAAATGCATTTTTAAGTTTCCCAGTGTCATAATTTTCCAGAGTTCGTATGTACTAATAGAGAGCGTTTTGAAAACCGTCTGATTTCGGTGGTGGAATACACAATTCTAGTGTGGATGAGGGGCACAAAATCATGCGTTTCAGTTTCCTAATGTCATCGTTGCCCAAAGTATGCTGCAATGGAGAGCATTTTTAAAAAATCTCTGTTTTTGGTGGTGGAAAATCTTGTTCTAGTGTGGATGAGAGGTGTAAATGCTGCAAAATTTATGGTTTTCAGTTTCCTACCATTACGTTTTCCCAAAAGATGCAGTAATAGAAAGAGTTTTTGCAACGCTCCATTTTCAGTGGAGGAATACACCATTCTAGTGTGGATGAGAGGTGTAAACACAGCATAATTGATGGAGTTTCCCATTTTCTAGCGTCATTGTTTTCCAAAGCGTTTTTCACGTAGTAGAGCGTTGTCGAAAAGCTGTTTTCAGTGGTTGAAAATGTGGTTCTAGTGTAGATAACAGGTGTATACATAGCAAAATTAATGCATTTTTAGTTTCCCAGCATCATCGTTTTCCAAAGTATGTTCTAAAAGAGACCATTTTTTAGAAACGCTCTTCGGTGGTGGAAAATGTCGTTCTAGTGTGAGGAGGGTTTTTCAGTTTTCTAGCATCGTTTTCCAAAGTATGCACTAATAGAGAGTGTTTTCAGTGGAGGAAAACACGTTCTAATGTGAATGGGAAGCTTAAAAACAGCAAAATGGTTTTCAATTGCTATGTATTTGAAAAGTAGTGTCCTACTTTTATTTATTGGATTGAGTATAAATGTATATGTTGTCACCCTAATTGAGATAATACATTGTTTTTTTGCCACACAACAGTACTGACAGTACAGTACTTTATTTAAGATGATTTTTATGAATCTATATAACCTTACAGAACTTCTGATTGTAGTTAAACATTATCATCTGACAGTTGTGTAGTTAAAATGTTTTTCGTCCTTCATCCTTTGCCATAAAATAGCTTCATTATAGTTAACTATATTTTGTTTGTAGCTTGTAATGTAGCTTACCACGTTTTTAAAAGAGTAGCTTGACTGTAGTTTAACTGCACTCAACACTCTCTTCTGAAGCCATACGATAGCTTGTGTGAGGAGCAGAAGTAATAGGATGCTAGCCTTCGTAAACACCACTAAATATTGGCTTGGGGTGGGAAACTGTCGTGCAGTTTGAGACGTTCTTGTGTGGATTGGTTTGGCCTCTATATAGGAGATGTCTTCCATCAACGCAAGCATCACAAAACTACAAATGACCCAAGATAAGTGCGTGGCCTCTCTGCAGAGGTGGGCTAATCCTCTGAGAGAAACCTTTGTTTCAGCGTGTTTCTGTCAAGCTGTTCAGGTTCTGTTGCTGAATTTTGAGTCGAGACCTGTTGTCGGCTGGTTATTCTGTGTCTGTCCTGTGATGTTTCAACCCAGTGGATAAAGGCTCTCTTATAGGCTGTTATAAGATATATGCTTTTGGTTTTTATATGAATGAAGGTTTTATCTACGTATCTTCCAATTCCAGCACATTTACCACTGTGGAAAACAACTTTTAGAAAGCAAAATCTTCCTTCCATTGCTGATGCAATGACGTTTTGAATCCTTTGTCTCTGCTAAAACTAATTTCATAGATAACATTTTATGTGTCCTAAATGCACACAATTCAATAATATTTTCACACTTTATGTGCAATTTGGCAAAATTATAGTTCGATTTAAAATAACGGCCAATAAAAAGTGATGTTTATCTTGATTTGTCTTTGTCTCATATTTCATATTTTCTCAAGCGTGCTCTTCACTCACACTTTAGTCCACTTTATTAACAAGTACACTAACATTTGATAAACTTTATTAGAAGTGAAATTGTTTGGTGTTTTGGAAATGACGGCACAACTGTGGGACAGTCGCAATTTATGAAAAACTGATAAGATCATCAATATGACTGGCTTTTTTTATTTCTGAAAAGATAAATACCATCCATCCATCCATCCATCCATCCATCCATCGTCAACCGCTTATCCTGTGTATAGGGTCGTGGGAAGATAAATACAGTCAAATGTAATTTAATTCTAATTTAACTAAAAACACGGATATATAATTACATAAATAATAAATAACAAGTAATCTAGAATATGTGGGTGTGTTCTGGGTGGTTGCTTGGGTGTTTTGGATGATGTCCTGGTCATTGCTTACTGTCTTGAAACTGCCCACCCACAAGTCTCTTATTATATTCAAGCATCGAGATTTGTGTCTCAATTCATCGTCCACCAGGTGAAAATCATGAGTTTGACTGCTTAGAAATGTAACAGCACACCTCTCCTCAAAAAAGACACACGGTTTGAATGTCACGTTTCGCAGGATCACGGTAACGGCTCATGAATCATGTTTTCTCTAATTCAGAGGGCCGTTAGAAGAGTCTCGTCTGTTAAAGGGGTCCGTGGCTGGTTGTAAAAGGGGGTCAGGTCATGTTTAGATTTACCGGCCAATTAACTAGAGCAAACTCCAGCAGAGCTTTGAAACAGAACATCTCGTTAAAGCTTTTAACTCAGAGCGTCTGTTTACTTTAAAGCCTATTTTGAACTTGCAATATGTTTAACTAGCTTTCTCTCGTAACCTCCATGTCGTCTCTATGATATTCTGGCCTCTTAGACGCTGGCTCGGCCTTCAATGTAAGTCTAAGAGATTCTTTTATCATCATCCACCAGGCAAAACATTTTTAGGCAAAGTACGATCACTTACGGTAGAAAGTATCACGTCTCCTCAAGAAGACACATGATTTTAGGTATTATTCATGGCTGCGTTTCCCAAAATCATCGTAAGCCCATGAGATCGCAGAGACCACTACCGCCAATCAACTTAAGCTTGCAATATTGTTGGGAAACACAGCCCATGTCTGTTGAACAAATGGTGGAGGATGAGTTACACACTGAACGTTTAATATTTAGTACTAGAGGTTTGTTTAAATCACTCTCCCTAAGAATGAGCAATAGTTATTGTGATCTCCACAAACTCTACAAATGAATGTACCTCACCTAGTGATGCACCAAACTATTAGCCGACACCAATAATAAAAACATTTACCTGCTATATCGGACATCGGCCAATTACATTTACATTACATTTATGCATTTGGCCGACGTTTTTATCCAAAGTGACTTACAGTGCACTTATTACAGGAACAATCCCCCCGGAGCAACCTGGAGTTAAGTGTCTTACTCAAGGACACAATGGTGGTGGCCGTGGGGATTGAACCAGCAACCTTCTGATTACCAGTTATGTGCATTAGCCCACCACACCACTCCACTCCACTCCACAGAAATGATTGAAAAACAGCTGATGATCAGGGCCAATTATTTCAATCAAACAAAAATTAGTACCCCCAAATTATCGGTATCAGCAGATGTTGTGCTAAATAATCGGATGGCTGTATCGGCATGCAAATTTTGTATCGGTGCATGCCTAGTCACACCCACTCTTTTCCTAACATGGCATATTCTATACCCTCTGCAGGTCAGCACCAATGGCTTTATATCATTGGCCGAACCCACAGAAGAAACAGAGTATCTGGGGAAAACGCCAGCCAGTTTTGGTATGATGTCGGCGTTCCTGGGAGATCTGGACACTAGCGATGGGATTGGGAAAGTCTATTTCCGGCAGGACAGAAGCCTAGAAGTGCTCCAGAGAACGACTGATCACATTAGCCAGGCGTTTCCTTCTGACGATGAGATCGAACCCACACACGCCCTCATCGTCACCTGGGAGAATGTTGCGGCTCAAGGGGAACCAGGAAGAGGAGATGAAATGTATGATATGGTACGTAAGTCTGAATGGTTTGAAATTCAGTTGATCATTTTAATTTATTTCGTCTAATGCTTGTTTTTGTATGATGCACATTGTTGCAAAGCAGCTTGAGAAAAAACTAAATGTAGTCCTCCTGAATCCATGGAAAATTCGGTTCTGACTCTGTTGTGGTGTGACACACCCTCTTTTCACCATCCAATCAATTCTTGATAGATTAAATCAAGTCTCATCCTACATTTTTTTTCTTATTAACCCTTATGTTGTATTCTGGTGATTTTGACCCAGACCCCTTTCATTTTCTTACGAATATGTTTTTTTTTTTTTACTTAATCCAATTGGAATAAAATTCCTTGACTTTGTTCACATATGGTATCTGAAACACCCACCCCTGGCAGCGGTAACTGCTCCAGGTGGTTGATTGGGAGCCCCTCCTCCCCTCGCGGTCAGCAGCCATTCCTCCTCTTCCAGGCGGCCGGGCTCCTCCTTCCTCCGGCGGATGGCTGCAGCTGCTCTGTTGGGGTGGATGGTAGTGTCGAGGACCTCCTCCGGATTTCAGCACTAGTGTAAAGGGGTTAAGATGGGCAAGGAGGAGGCGAGAACCGGCTTAGCAATATAAATAATAATTTAATTAAATAAAAATACACACACAAACACATACGGGCAGCTGCCCGTAATTCTCTCTCTCTGTCCCACTGCAGTCTCCAGTCGGCCTTTATCCCTCGCTGAGGCTTGATTAGCCTGATTAGGGGCCGGATGTGTAGCATCATGACCCGGCCCCGCCCTCCGCCCTGTCACAGAGGTCAAATATTTTTTTAAGATTTAACAGACCTTTATATATGCATGAAATTATTCTACTACCAATATGTAATTTAATGATATGCTTTTCTAAACAGTTCTATTATATATTTACTTGCCTCTGTCACATTTTTCACCTTCATATTAACATAATGTCGCATCTGCAGGTATCTATAAAGGTCTTGTTTTTCTAGTGAGTGTTTCTCTTTAAGCGTTTTAAAACTGGGCAGTGTGCCTTCTTTCATTATATTGCATAGAACTGTTATTCCTTTAGCTGTCCAATCCTTAAATCTAGAATCCTTCATTTGGTGCACAATCTGAGTCATGTGCCCACCATTTAAGAAGTACAATATCTCCCTCTAGTTTATATTCTTATATAATAGTTTTCCATAGTTCAAGAGTCCATTTCACCCAATAGTATTTATATGACTTTGTAGGTTGTTATCCACCAAGATTGCCTGTATGGGGATGGAGGGTATTTTCTCTTCAATGTTTTCCCATTGACCCTCATATGATGGGTTGCACCAGCATATCATATCTCTCATATGTGCCGCAAAATAATAATCTCTAAGAGAAGGTAGGCCCCAACCCCCCTTTTCTTTGGCTGATTGTAAGGTTTTGAGACGAACCCTAGGTCTTTCACCCTACCATATATACCTTGATAGCATCTTGTCCCATTCATTGAATTGATTTTGGATTGAATTGATCTCTATTGGTAGGGTCTGAAATAGATATAAAATTCTGCGCAATATATTCATTTTAATAGATGCAATCCTTAAACTGAGACTAGAGAAAGGATTGTTATATCTTCCTTAATTTTTTATGTATAGGCAAATAGTGGCATTCTGATAGTTTAGCAAGATCTTTTGGCATATTGATGCCCGGGTATTTAAAGGACTGTGTTTAACATGCTAAGGGGGAACTGCTTTCAATTTCTCTTGGTGGGCTATAGTCATATGAAAGTAATTGAGTTTTACCCATATTAATCTTGTATCCTGACAATTGACCGTATTGTTCAAATGACTGCATCAGTTTAGGCAAAGAATATGTTGGTTTTCTTAGATCAAAATGTTGTCTGCATAACAGGCCAGGTGGTGGTGTAGTGGGCTAAAGCACATAACTGTTAATCAGAAGGTCACTGGTTTGATTCCCACAGTCACCACCATTGTGTCCTTGAGCAAGGCACTTAACTCCAGGTTGCTCCGGGGGGATTGTCCCTGTAATAAGTGCACTGTATGTTGCTTTGGATAAAAGCGTCTGCCAAATGCATAAATGTAAAATGTAAATGTAATATATTGAGCTAGTGGCTTCAGATATAATACGAAGAGTAGCGGTGACCATGTACAACCCTGTCTCGAGCCCATTCCTAGAGTAACACTATTCGATAAAGATCCATTGATTTTAATCCTGGTAGTGGGATTGTCATACAGTGTCTGTAGGGTTTTAATAATTGTGTCATGTAAAACAAATCTGTGTAAAAACAAAAATCCAGTTAACTGAATCAAATGCCTTTTCAGCATACACACTTATCACTATTGCTTTGATTGAATTTTTTTTTAATGTGATCCATGATGTGTAGTGTCCTACATATATAAACTTGTGTTTGTCATTGTTGTATAAAACATGTCCAAACATGGGTAGGAACTCTTCTAATCGTTTGGCCATGACTGGGGTAAATAATTTATAATCTACACTGAGAACAGATATTGGTCTAAATGATGCACATTCCATTTTGCCCTTGCCTTCTTTCGCTATGGCTGAGCTTATCACTTCCTTCCTGTTGGGTGGTTGTGACAGGGTGGAGGACGGGTCCAGGTCATGATTTTACACACCCAGTCCCTTATCAGGCTAATCAAGCCTCCGAGAGGGATAAAGGCCGACTGCGGATGGTGGTGCGACAGAGAGAGAGCGTTTACGGGCAGCTGTCCCATGTGTGTTTGTGTCTTTTTATTTAATCAAATGTTGTTTATATTGTCAAGCCGGTTCTTGCCTCCTCCTTTCCGGGTTTTTGGCACCAGTGTAAAGGGGGGTTGAAGGGAAAGGAGGAGGCGAGAACCGGCTTGATGATATAAACAACACTGAATTAAACAGTGGTGTTTGTGCTTTTTGTAAAACCCAATTCATTGTGGGGAGTATAAAAGGAGTTAGTTTTAATTCCTTATACCACTGTGCCGTATAACCATCTTATCCTGGTGACTTGCTGAACTTAAGCCTGCTAATTGTAGTTTTTAGTTCACCTTCAGTTATATTAGCAGTCATCCTTCCATTTTGTTCTTCATTGAAGTGGGTAGCTCTAGGGAGTTCAAGTAGGTGTCAGTTTGGGTTATACTTCCCAGTATAGAGTTTTACAAAACACTTCGAAAGCTTCCTGAATTTCACTTTTGTTCTTGGGTCCCTAATTCTATGAACTGCTGTTTTCTGCTGTTTTCTTTTTCAGTTTCCATACCAGTATTTTCATAGACTTAGATCCCCTTTCATAATGTCTCTGTTTCAGAAACATTAGAGTTTTCTTGGTTTCATGTGTAGCTAAACTAGTAATTTCATTCCTACTTTTTACATTTCTTTTAGTTTATCCTGCGACAAACTCAATTTGTGTCTTTTTTCTAGTTTCTTCAACTTATGTAATTCCTCTAATGTTTTATTCCTTATTTTTCTTTTGTATATGAAGATATTCCTGTCATTTTCCCACTTAGGACAGCCTTCAGAGTATCCCACAGAATAGGAGGTAAAACCTTTCCATTATCATTAAATTCTAAGTAAAGTCTAAGACTTTTTATTTGTTCCTTAAAATAGGGATCATTGAGTAGACTTAAATTTAGTTTCCATGTAATATTCTTTGGTCGCAGGTTAAAATCGACCTAAATATATGGGTGCATGGTCACTTAAATCTGTTCCACAGGTGTGTATTTTGTCTTTATCTTTTTCAAATGTAATGAAATAGTCAAATCTTGTATATAGAGAATGGGGGGCAGAATAATAAGTGTAGTCCCTTCTGTTAGGGAAAAGGTGAATAATTAGGAATAATAAGGAAAATGTCAATTAGACCAACATCTTCAAAAAGTGTGTTAACTTTCTTATGTAGAGACATTGTTTCATAGGTTTTTCTACCAGAAGAGACTAACTTTGGTTGTAAGTGTGTATTTAAATCTCTTCCACATATCAAGAGACCTTCTTTTTCACTAATGATGAAACTGATATCACTTCCTGGGGTACGTACGTGTTCAATAGAGTAACTGAATTCTCATCAATTTGACCTTTTACTAGAATATATCTGCCCGCTTTATCTTCCATTCTGAATACTTTTTCAAAATGTATTTTGCTTGAGAAGAGAATAGTGACTCATCTGCTATGTGCTGGTTTATATGAGGTGAAAAACAAGTTATTGAAGCCCATTTACTTTAAGATTAAATCAAATAAAAATGTATCTTGACTGTTTTACACCCTGATCAGCTGAAAAAAAAAATTAACTGGCTTCTGGCAACCTCTCATGGAACTAAATGGATGTCACACTTGTTTATATGCTCTGAAACACTTACTGCTTTAGCCTCTGGAGGCAGTGTTTTCAAATTCGGTCAAAGCATACCAATTTCGGCTAAAGAAAAATCGGCACGCACATGCCAACTTGTGATCAGGCTGATTCAACAGCCCATTGACATTAAAAGAAATACATTTTACTTTGTCACTAACCATGCGTATTTATACGTCAGTGTATCATTGAAGTAGAATTGAACCGATCTACTCCCTGAACAGGCAAGAACAAAGAAAAGAACATGAAGAAATAAGTAAATAAGTTGCAATTCCAAGGTTAGGGTCTCTTGTAGATGACTCTGTGCTATGCTAGAAGGAACATCTAGATGTTCCTCTCCTACCTTTGTGCAGAGCACCACTGGAGCACCCAGTGTGTATTCCTCCCATGTATATGTTCTCGTTTAGATGGGGAAAAATGGGTGAATGTATAAATAAAGTAAAAATGAGTAATAGAAAATTCACATTACAATATGTCATTCTTAAGATGAGTACATCACCATCTATTTTGAGTTCTGTTTAGCTCACCAAATTATTAAGGTTAGTCTGAACTTATATCTCTTCTGGAGGGGATGAGGGCTGTCTTCTGAAAGCTCAGAGTCTCTCCCTAATATTCTTCTCTTGCTCTTCTGCAGGACTGCTGGGGGGTAATCTTGATCATGTTATATTAGTCTCTCATTCAAAAACAATGGTTCTTCAATGGTGCTTTTTTTGCTTCCATCCCTTCTTCCCATTCTTGCCCCACTTACTGGACCAAATATTATCTAGAAATGTTATATTTGATGGTTTAACGGGGTGAAGTAAGTGTTTGTTTGTTTATTTTTTGGAGGAGCTGTTATTTTAGGCTACCATTCAGGGTGATGATGTCACCGGACGCTCCATACTGTACACTCTTTGAGGAATATTTAAAGATCTGCTGATCATATTATGTTGTGTTTGGACTTGTTTGAATTGGGATAATCTGCTGTAAATTACAATATGTCATTTTCTTTGTTATATGTGTGTTTCAGGAAGTAAAATGGAAATACGTGACAAAAAGACACTTCTGTTTATTATATTTATCTGTGTCTGTGGGAATTTCATACACTAATATTCACTGTAGTTTGGCCTCCGAGTTAAATGAAGTTGCTCATTGCATTCTACTAATTGAGACCTTTCCAACGATATATAACACATGACTATCTCATCTTTTGTTTTGTTTTCCTTGTGCCCTGCCCTGGAAACTTCTCACACCCCTATTTCATTGAAGAGACAACCATTGTTATTTGTTACTATATTATCATTATTATTTGTCTTGTCATTATCTGTTTTGTGTATTAATGCTTTGGCAATATTGTATTGCCAAATACAATCGTGCCAATAAAGTACTTTAAATTGAAATTGACAACCATTTGCCCACCCTAAAGCACAAAGTATACTTCAGTTAGACGGAAATGCTAGGTGTCTGCATCCAGTACGCATAATGCACATTTCTAAACCTGCGAATCCATTGCATAATCTCTTGCAGAGAAACACCTTTCAACTTGTTGTGGCAAACATGGAGTCAGCGACTTATGCCATCCTGCTGTACCCTGAGGAGAGCATGCAGTTTGTTTCCACACTCATTGACGGTGAAAATCAGCCGGTTCATGTTGGGTTCAATGAGGGTTTAGTCTCTGGCTGGTTCAGTTGGTCAAACCAAGGATCTTATTATCGTGTCACTGATGGCACTGAGGAGTCGGTTAGTGCTCTGAGAAAGTAAGTGCTAATTTTCAACATCATTTATTTGCATGTTTTTAGTTTGATTGGAAGCACTGCTTTGACGGAAACAACTAAATATATAGGACATTTCTTCTCCCCCACTTTTAACAGTTGATTAGCCGTCTTATGTATGATAATATGGTTAGATGCATTTTACTATTTGCATTTGTTTTATTTCCTGCAACCCTGTCAGAACAAACCCAAGACTTATTTATGGTTTGCGTGAACTTATAATCCACAAGTTGAGAACTGCTGCTTCTGGAGGGATATCTTCATTCCCCCAATGGTCTCATTAAATATTAATGTGTAACACTCCATTCTTCAACATTTTCAGAAGAACTAACTCTGGCAGACATGGCATTTGGGTGTATGAGATCGGTACATCACCGTTATTCATCTCTGTCACGCCCGGATTTGTCACAGAGGCGGCAGAGGTCCCCTCAGAGGAGACCGTGACAGAGCTGCCGGTTTTTGAAACATCGGCCACATGGGGCATGTCCCCGAGATACTATGAAGAAGATCTTGAGACCTCGGAGTGGTCTACATACGATATTACCACAACAGAAATGCCAGATTTGAGCACCCCCGATCAGTCTCCGCTTCGCCGACCACAAACGCCTCAACTGCCTCAGAACCCTCAGGTGCTGATCATCGATGAGGACAACCTGGACGTCAATGGTGAGAGATGCTTTCACTGCATCACAAGCCCATTCTGCATTCAATCCTGTACATGAATATATATAAAAAAAACTATTTCACTAGTAAAAATTTTAATTCCTTGAATAAAAAAATGACGTAATTACTTTCAGAAAACCCCATTATTGATATCAGACATGAATTTTCAGGTAGTGAAAAATGATAAACATTGAGATCTGTAACTGCATTTTCACTAGTAGAATTTCATCATTCACGCAATTACAGATATCTACAATTCATTTCTTACTAGTAGAAATCATATATTTTTTATATCAATAATAACACTGTTTCTAGTGCAAAAGTCCATTCCGGATATCAACAACTGAATTAAAACTAGTAAACACATTAGATTTTTGATATCTGGAAATTAATCTCAACAAGTTAGGTGTGGTATTTCTGATATCTGGAAATGGATTTCAGATATAAATAAAATAGAGTAATTAAAGTCTTTCTTTCTTGTTACAATAATATTAAAGAAATCTGAAATGAACTTTGTCACAGTGAAAACATTTTACTAGTTGTGATTCAGATGTAGACGTCAGGAATGGACATTTATATTAGTAACAATGTAATTATGGATATAACATTTTCGTTTTTACTAATAAGAAGTAAAATGCACGTGTGTATGTAGAATTTTAGCTATTAATAAATGAATTATAGATATCTGTAATTATGTTTTCAACAGGATTAATGACAGATCATTGTGAAATTCTACTAATGAAAATCCTATAAAAATGACGGCAAATTTTGGACATCAAGAATGTATATTTCCATCAGTACTGACTTCTTTACTAGTGCAAACCTAATTCCTGATATCAAAAATGTGCATTTTTACTAGTAGTAAAGTTTCTATCTTCTATCTATTTAAAACGGTTTTGCCTCAAGGAACAGTCCTTTTCTAATCTGTCTGTCTAAATTATATTTATATTTCAATTCACTCTGCTGTCACACGTTAACACCTCAACCGTAACTAAACTGTGGTCTTTTTTAAATAGTTTTTGCATATAATTATGAGGCGTGTTCCAGCAACAAGCACAAGTGTTCCGCTTTCGCCGACTGCAGAGACTACAACAACGGCTACTGCTGTCATTGCAAGCCAGGTTACTATGGCAACGGCAAGAATTGTGTCGCCGAAGGTAAACTCAACATTCAAACTCGCCAATAATTAAGTCACAGCATCATTTTAACGCAACTCAGGATATGTGATATCTACTGATCGTGTTTCAATACAATACAGCTACTTTTGGAAGAACAAAATGTAAGCGTCAGAGCCTTGGTTGTAAATGATATGCTTTTATCTGTTCTTACTAAGCAACAATAAATCCATAAATCTTTTGTATCATATATATTTGAGTTGGGAATGAGATCCTTCCTTCTCGTATCGACAGGTAAACCTCAGAGAATGAACGGTAAAGTCAACGGCAGAGTCTATGTTGGTATCTCTCCCTCTCCGGTTGAGTTCTCCAATAATGATCTTCACTCGTATGTTGTGACCAACGACGGGCGAGCGTACATCGCTGTCAGCAGTATTCCGGCCAGTATTGGACCATCTCTGCAGCCGCTGATGTCTCTCGGAGGAGCCATTGGATGGGCGTTCGCTCTGGAACAGCCCAACTATCAGAACGGCTTTAGCATCATCGGTACGACCCGTTTACTTCATAGCTAATTTTTGCTTGTTTACGCCAACAATCCATGACATTGCAATTACTTAGAGATATTTTTGAATTGCAAATCCTGCAGGTCCTGCTTGAAATTCTTTTCATCTCCCAACAACACCATACACAGTAAAGTTCTTAGCATTCCTTGATCTGCGCACAAGCCTTTCCTTTGAGTTGCTGTGCCAACCCATGAGATCCAGCTTTCTCAGGAGGTTTCTGGGCTCAGTTCCCTCTCATTCTTTCTGTGCCCACAGGTGGAGTGTTCACCCGCCAGGCCGAGGTCACTTTTCAGCCTGGCAGTGAGAAGCTGACCATCAGGCAGGAGTTCAAAGGTATTGATGAACACGATCACCTGGTGATCAGCACAGAGCTGGATGGAAGGATTCCTGAAATACCTCATGGAGCCACGGTCCAAATTGACCCGTACAACGAGATCTATCAGTATTCCAGCAACTGTGAGTGTAATACCTTTGGAAAGATAATGGTGCTCAATTGCTCCATAACCTTTAAGTGCAGTCAGAAATATTGCAATTTTGAACATTAATGACCAAACCAAGTCGTACCAGTAGAAACTGATTGGGCACGACCCATGAATGGGTCAAAGGACAGTTCTGATAGAGTCCGTTATTTAATTTTTCTTATCTACTGGTACTGGTGCTTCTGACAGTTTGTTAGTCTATTAAATATTTTTTTATTTTGTTTCTGATTTTTTTTTGCTTGAAAGTAGCTAAACATGCTTACCAATTGCACTTGAAGGTAGTTTAATTTAACTTTGGTGATGATGACATTCTCTCTTGTATATTCAAGTAAAAAACCCTCAATCTGTAAGGCATGAAACATACTCTACGCAAGTACATAAACACAAACATTTCTGTCCATTTGAGCTTGAGTTTGTGCACCATTGCATTTTGAAATGTGAAGTACACAATAGAAGTACACGTTGCATTCTCAGCATTGCCACAAGGGGCACTATAGTGGAAATTAGCAGTTTTCTCTTTCAGGTCGCCTACGTGATGCAGTAAAGAGCTGTTCAGACCGAATGTGTTCTTGCACAAAAAGCTAGATGGAGGGCAATGAGTAGAACAGAATGCAAGTGTCAAAAGTTATTTTTAATTTGACAAGGCATCTAAAAAAACGTGGTGCTCCTGTGCAAGACGCTGAACAAACAGGCGCGGCTCAAAAGTCCAAGAGTGCATGTTCGTTACATGTTCGCTCTAAACAGCACATAACCGTTTGAAGAGAATCTTACGGAGCACGTTAAAGTGTGAACATTTTGTTTATAGCTAGCTACCTGAATAATGACATGTCTGTTTATTAGCACAGATATTTGAAAGAAATTATATTGCCCCCTTGAGTTTGGAGGTTTGCACAACGCAAGAGTTCGAATCAAGTGTGTAACAGGATTGCGCGTATGCATGGTATTCATCAAGTATTGTATGTTTCTTGCCTAAGTTTCACTACACAACCACAGCGCAGTAAAAATGGCTAATATGGGATCTCTGAACACTTTATGTTTTCAGTGATAACGTCGTCTTCATGGCGGGACTACACCGTTATCATGCCTGACGGTAGCACACAAACACGAAGCTACATGTGGACACAGAACATCAAATTCCAGAGCTGCCCACACGAGGAGGTCATGCCCTCTGTACAGCCCAGACAACAGCTCAGCGTTGACCAAATCTTTGTCATGTACGACTCCAGCAACCAGCTGATCCGCTATGCCATGAGCAACAAAATCGGATCCATTCACAGTGAGGAAACTTCTGTTATTATACTAGAATTAAGCAGCATGCTAATGCTACGTCCACACTAATCAGTTTTCATTTGAAAACTCATTTGTCAGTTCCCTAATGGCATTGTTTTCCAAAGAGACTAGAGAGCTCTGTCTTCAGACAATTTTATAGCTGATCAATGCAAAATCAATGCGTTTTCCAATGTAAATGTATTATTGTGGGCGTGGCCTAATGCAGTACTTGCGCTTCACTCAGCAGGTTTTGTTGTATTTATGTTGTATTTTAACTTCTAAAGACATCATGAAATAACTTTTGTTTTATTGTGGCATAATGTTTGTAAGATTTGATGGTATCTAAATGCTAGTGTACTTCTATAAGTGTACTAATTTAATTTTAAAGATACAGTGTATGCACGTTTATTATTTATAGTCTTTCTATTTTGTAAAATAATGGACCAAAAATACTGATGACTCATCTTGCACTCAGGGCTGTAGACACACTTTTGTCCAATCAAATCCTCTCTAGAATTATCAATGTCAGACTCCCAACGTGAGAATTATGGTTTAAGACTGACATAAACTAAAGGCGTTTGCTATTTTATAAAATGTAAGACATGTTTCCACATTTTTTTCCACAGAAAAAAGAAAGAAAAAAATTGCCAAAAATCATATTTTGTAAATAATTTTGAAAAATTATTTAAATTGATTTGAACTTGTCAACATCATTGCTCGTGAAATTGGTTTAAATATAAGCAATTTATCTCATTACTGAAACACAACAACTAAATACAAATCTTGTTTTATATATATATATATATATATATATATATATATATATATATATATATATATTTCATATTTATCTTTTTTTCATATTTAATACAAATGTTGCGGTAATGCAAAATTATGTTGCGGTAATGAGGTAAATTAACACAAATAATTAAAATAATTACCTAAATAATTTAGGGGGCAAGATGTATCATTAAATCCATTGCCATACAAATGTATCATCAGTTGCGGTAATGAGATTGTACAGTATCAGAAACAAGTCATATAGACACTAATACAATATTACACATTAAAACTAATTTATTTGGAGCATGTCCACATGAACTTCTCATTACTGCAACACAAAACAACTTGGCCAAAAATCTGAAAAATTATCAGCACTCACCAAATTTGTTTAAAAACAAAACATTTATCTCATTACCGAAACACACCAACTGATTTGCATCTTGTTTTATATATATACTGTCAGGTCCATAAATATTGGGACATGGACACAATTCTAATCTTTTTGGCTCTATACACCACCACAATGGATTTGAAATGAAACGAACAAGATGTGCTTTAACTGCAGACTTTCAGCTTTAATTTGAGGGTATTTACATCCAAATCAGGTGAACGGTGTAGGAATTACAACAGTTTGTATATGTGCCTCCCACTTTTTAAGGGACCAAAAGTAATGTTGATACTGTTCAACTTTCAGAACATCATTTCATAATGATCTTTCTATTGAAATCTTCACTGCCATGGTTCAAGCTTAGTTTCATGAGAATGACCCTTATGTTGGCAAACAGTCATCAGGCAGGTTTTCACATTTTCGAATGTTAAACAAGTGAATCTGCTTTAACTCACCCACTGAGATTTATTACTGTGTGAACTGGGGTAAAGTTTGGGTTTGGGGCGACTGATGTAAGCACATGTGACTTGTGTCGGGAGATTCGGCCACTCCGTGACTTCAAACAGACCCCCCAAAAAGCAACCGTCTGCTCGCAACACCAGGAAGTATAACTAACATCTTGATGTTCATGAAATAGTCCCAGTGTTCAAACGTTCTGTGATGTACCATGGTACAGAAATGTAGCAAATAGTAATATTGAATATCTCCATATTCATATAATTGATCTTTTTTGTAAATGTTGTTTATGTAGATCTTAGTCCTAACCAAACATGGTTGCGAACGATGTTGGGTTTCTATTGAACTTTCGTCTGTGGGGACAAAACATAAACCACTGATAAACTAATATATGTATTTATAAAGAGCAGTCTGATTGGGGGAGGGGGGTTAGAAGTCAAGGGGCTTATGCTCTCTCTCTCTCTCTCTCTCCCTCTCTCTCTCTCTCTCTCTCTCTCTCTCTCTCTCTCTCTCTCTCTCTCTCTCTCTCTCTCTCTCTCTCTCTCCCTCTCCCTCTCTCTCTCTCTCTCTCTCTCCCTCTCTCTCTCTCTTATTATTATTATTATTATTTATTTTAAAGCCTAAAGAAGGCTTATTGGTCAGTTTTTGACATAGCTTAATTGAAGCTTGAGTTGAAGTTGAATTCTCATGTAGAAATGAAAAATAAGTATTTTATGATTCAAATGATGGTGAAAGAGTCTGGTTTGGCTCTTCAGCTTCTATGAGCTTTTATACATGTATACATCATTTATATCTACACCCACTGAGCACTTTATTAGGTACACCTGCACACCTACTTATTCATGCGATTATCTAATCAGCCAATTGTGTGGCAGCAGTGCAGTGCATACAATCATGCAGATACAGGTCAGGAGCTTCAGTTAATGTTCACATCAACCATCAGAATGAGAAAAGTGTGATCTCAATGATTGACTGTGGCATGATTGTATATATGCTTGAAATGAATTCACCGGTGTTATTTCAGGTGGAACTCCAGAACAAAATCCATGTTTTACTGGCAGACACGGATGCGACAGCAACGCCGTTTGCCGTCCAGGTCAAGGCAAAGATTTCACTTGCGAATGCACCGCTGGTTTCACTGGTGATGGACGCGTCTGTTACGGTAATACAGAATCATTCGCAGATTTGATCTGTTATATATTTCAAGTCAACATTAGTTTTATTAATACTCATTCTAAGCACATTGAGGGAAAACATCTGTTTCTCAAAAAGCTTTTGAAGACCTTTTGATATCTGTTGGATTGATCTCAGCTCTGATACTGGTCTAGCTGTTCTCTTGTTGTAGACATTATATTATAATTCAGTTTTGGACATCAAAGAACCTGCTGGCTCATAATCTGGACGTTTATCCAATCCAAACACACACAGTGGAAGAGAGATCAGCCCAGACGTCATTGTCTGTTTATACAATGTTCTTAATTCATGAGATGTGGCTTCTCTTTGGTTCGGGGGGTACTTGGGATTTAATGTGAAGAAAATATTGCTTTTACCTCCCGGACTTTCAGTGTGAATTCATCCGATCACTTGGCTGAGATCTGGGTCTTGTCAAACTGCTATAGAGAACACTGAACATGAGCACACAAAGCTGCTTCCTGCTAATATGAAAATGTTTCATCTCAAAGACCCTTGAAAACACACTTTGAAATTGCTTGTTTAGACTTTAAAGGCAACCTGAAATAAAATCTGACCCAACTGACTTTCTTAAAGTCAACATGAGTGCAAAATTGTCAACCTGTTTGAATAAAATCATTGTTATTGCTATTCTGTTTGGTGATGATATTGACACAGAAATGACACATTTCACTTTTCATTGTTTTACAATAGCTGTTACATATTGAGTGCTTTATTATTATTGTTTTAAAGGGATTCTTGATATATTAAATTCCAACGTCTCATTCTCAGATGTGGATGAGTGCTCGGAAATGCCTCAGATCTGCGGCCCGTATGCCATGTGTAAAAACCAACCTGGAACATTCCGATGTGAATGTTTGGACGGTTTTCAGTTCACCAGTGATGGACGGACATGTGTTGGTAAGAGCGCAGATATTTGTGGATATGTGGGGTTTTGGTCTATCTGCTTGACTTCTGTGTTTTTGAGAAAAGCTTCCACATGACCAAACACCGCCCCACTTCTAAACGGTGTTTGCATTTAAATCTGATCTGCAGAAACGGATCGTCCCATAGATCACTGCCAGAGGAGAACGCATGACTGCGACATTTCGGAACGTGCCAGATGCAGCTACACGGGAGGTTCCTCGTATGTCTGCTCATGTCTGCCGGGGTTTGCTGGAGATGGCCGTGCCTGTCAGGGTAACTGTCTGAATCACTATTGTGTTCAAAAGATCATAAATGTGAGTGTAAAAGAAAACATAGGAGTATTTACCGGGGGAGTAACTGTTACCATCATAACATCATAAAATGGATGTTTGATCCATTCAAGTCCAAACATCACCAAGTCTGAGTGCATAAAACACAAACAAAACATGTCTATGGGGCATTTATAGGGGGCAAGCACCACTTTTTTGAACTCCTCTAAACAAAAGCGTATAATACGTTTTTTGATAAATGTATCAACGATACATCGATACAAAATGCATCAACGAACTAGATGGCGAGCATGCCAAAATGGACTTGAGTCTGTATTTTCGCAACACCTCAGCATATCGACACAATTCTTGCTCTATGTCCTCACAAGCATGGCCTGACCTGCACAGTTTCTGCTCTGTGCCACCTAGTGGTCAAGAAAGTGGAATATAAAATGCTATTTTTGCATAGAACTTCTGAATAGTTTTGTCTAAAATCATGAGACTGGGCTTTTTAAATTCCGCTTCACGCTCATAGTACACAAATCTTGATCAAATTTAGACAGCAGCATCACTCCAACACCTCATCCTTGAGTAATCATGATTAATTGATCATTTGATACTAGAAAATCTCTTGCCATTATATCAAACACAGCTGAAATATATTTGGTTCATTAAATGGAGCTGAACGTTGTCTTTGTGTTGTTTTTGAGTTGTCACAGTATGCATTAGGCCGGCATATCTTAAGGTCAGTATTAGGTCAAAAATGGCAAAAAAGAAACTTTCTCTAGAAACTCATCAGTCAATTTGTTTTGAGGAATGAAGGATGTACAATTCTTGAAATTGCAGATTTCATTCAAAGGTGTCACTACAGTCTTCAAAGATAAAGCACAACTGGCTCTAACAAGGACAGAAAGAGATGTGGAAGACCAGATGTGCAACTAAACAAGAGGATGAGTACATCAGAGTCTCTAGTTTGAGAAATAGACGCCTCACATGTCCTCCGCTGACAGCTTCATTGAATTCTACCTGCTCAACACCAGTTTCATGTACAACAGTAAAGAGAAGACTCAGGAGGACTTATGGGAAGAATTGCAAAGAAAAAGACACTTTTGGAACAGAAAAACAAAAAGAAAAGGTTTGAGTGGGCAAAGAAACACAGACATTGGACAACAGATAATTGGAAAAGAGTGTTATGGATCTTAACCCCATTGAGCTTTTGTGGGATCAGCTAGACTGTAAGGTGCGTGAGAAGAGCCCGACAAGACAGACACATCTACGGCAAGTGCTCCAGGAAGTGTGGGGTGAAAGGTCAAGTGCTCCAGGAAGTGTGGGGTGAAAGGTCAAGTGCTCCAGGAAGTGTGGGGTGAAAGGTCAAGTGCTACAGGAAGTGTGGGGTGAAAGGTCAAGTGCTACAGGAAGTGTGGGGTGAAAGGTCAAGTGCTACAGGAAGTGTGGGGTGAAAGTTCACCTGAGTATCTGGACAAACTGACAAGGATCTGAACTCTTTGAAGTAGTTTAAAAAGTTCTGAACATTATTTTCAAATTGTAATAGTAATTTATCATGTTATTTATGTCCTGAATATACATTGAGATCAGTTGAATGGCACTTTGGTGAATAAAAGTACCAATTTCTTTCCATAAAAGCAAAATCTGTCCATTATTCCAAACCTTTGTTCACCTGTGTATCTGTGAATTGCCAAACACGCTCAATTTCAAACACTGACAATTATGTACTTTCCCATTTTTTATTATTATATAATATTTTTTATTAACACGATAGTGATGCATGATATTTGACACTTTTATTCGCTAAAATAACAAGATGTGCAAAAATAATTAATAAAATAATACACAAGTTTTAACAGAAGAATTAATGGAAGTGCTTTTATAAAATGATGATCGTCACATTTCTGCATTTAAAACTCCAAAAATTGACCCCATTCACTACCCCATTGTAAATGTCTCACTTGAGCACAGATTTTTATTTTATTTTAAAGAAAAGGAGGAACGAGATGAAATGACCAGCTTAAACTAGCTGACAGTAGTTTGCTTGTCTTATCTGGTTTAAGCTAATGCTGGTCTATTTTGGTGATTTATTTGGTGGTTTTGGTCATTTTCCACGAAGGAGACCAGCCAATCAACAGCTTTGCCAGGCCTGGGAGACTAGCCAAATCAGCTTAAACCAGCTTAAACCAGCTAAGACCACCATAGAAAATTTCAGCTGAAGAAGGGAGTTTCCCATGAAGATATTATATATCGAAGCAGCGCACTAGTTTTGTAACACCGCTAATATCACTGCTTTATGTTATCTGCAGTTGCTGCTGAGTAACATGTAGTATTTTAGAAGGTCTGCGCTCCATTCTCACCCAACATCAGGTTTCCTAAAGGGAGGAAATACTGTGACCCCAACAGGAAATACTCACATCTATGCGCCACAACTGTGCACGTCATTTATCATGATGGTCTTCCTCTTCACCAGTTTGTAATGACTGAGTTTTGACATGTTCCTCAGCCTTAGATAATCACGCTGAGATCACTTGGACTGAACGGCTCCAGCTGGTTTCGTGTATGTTGCACAAGGGCCGCACATGTATGTTTGAATGCACAAGAGAGCGCAATGCAAGGCAGATTCGCTGCGGGTATACATGCTTCATCAACGACATGCAACAGATGTGCATTCCTCCTTACAGAGCGTTGAGTCAAGACTTCCCAATAAATGTCTAAACTAGTTAGCATTTTCTGGAAGAATTATAACTTTGTTCCAGTTACACACTGAAGTGTAATATTTCAAGTTGTGGGTTTGAGCATACCTCTGACCCTAAGGATGACCAATAGATGACACCACTAATAATAGAACAAGTCATCTTAAGTCTTTCATGATTTTATCATTTTGATTCCTGATGGCATTTTCTCTTTTTCTGTGTGTCATGCAGATATTGATGAATGCCAACCTGGCCGTTGCCACAGTGATGCCATCTGCTACAACACCCAGGGTTCTTTCACCTGTCAGTGCCGGCCAGGTTTCCATGGCGATGGCTTTAGCTGCTCACCTGGGTCTGGTAGGTGTTATTGTGTTTAATATACAGCATTGGTTCTTGAAGAATTATTCTACTTTTTCATCTGGCACTGCAGCTCGTCCTCTCGATGACGTCTGAGGTGTTTATACTTCTATGATGTCAGGTGCGCTCACTGCGCTGTACTCATGTAAACAAAGACGTTTTCACGCACACGCCAAATTCAAATGGGTGAAGAAATGGCAAATGATGGCAGGAATGTACTTTTTGGGTGTGCTATTATATATTTACATTACTCCTGCAAGAACTTATCTCTCTTTCTCTCCTCCTCACCCACTCATTTCTCATCACTAAGAGCATTTGTTCATTTGTGAGGAAATGCGCCAGGAAGATAAGAGCTCACATTGTGTAATTTGTCTGAGTTTGTTCCTTCCTCCCCTCTTAATTTGTCCTCAGGGATGAGGGGGATTGGACGGGGTGGTTTACATTATCATATGGTTCTCATGTACAATGCTGTTCAGTCTCGGCACACCTGCTCCAGTCAGTGGGCCAAGAATTCATCTGGAATCGGTTTCGTTTTCTGCATGTGTAATATATACTGTACGGATCTTTAAGAGCTCTGGCGGTTGAAATGGAAGTGATTGCTCACACAGCGGGGTCATTTTGCCAGTTATGTAACATTCACCTGCTGTCGATCACTAAAAACATTAGATATAATCCGGTGAAAAAAATAATAATTCCAGGTCAGATTATAACCAGAAGATATTTTTTTCTTTAATTACAAATAAATATAAATATTTCTATAATTGCATAAATAAAGATTTTTTGCATTGTGTCGTTTTTTTGTTCGTGACAATTTGACATGACGCCTCTTATTTACTTTAATGCAACTTTATTTTAATACATATTTACATTCATTATAAAATAGATTTAATTGGGTAAAAGAAATACATTGTATTTTGCTTTAATTGTGAGTTTGACCTATACATATACAGAATATTCACATACGTTTAGTTAAGTTTAGTTTAAATGTAAACAATAAATGGGCATTAATTAGGGCAGTGGTGACTCATTGGTTGAGGCTCTGGGTTACTGACCAGAAGCTCGGGGGTTTAAGCCCCAACAATGCCAAGACACCACTGTTGGGCCCTTGACCCTATCTGCTCCAGGGGCTGAAGTATCATGGCTGACCCTGCACTCTGACCCCAGCTTAGCTGGGATATGTGAAAAATAAATAATTTCACTGTATATATGCAGAAATGTATAATGTGTGACAATAGATCAATTATTATTATTATTATAAACATAAACAGGCATAGGTAAACATTAAACATAGGAAGACATATAAAAATAAGCTAACAACCAGTGTTGGGTAACGTTACCTTTAAAGGTAACTCGTTACTCCTTAAAAAAATTAAATTAATTAAAATTGCTTTACTTTTTTCTCTCCTCCACTTTCTCTTCTGCTATACATTCCATACGAACACGTCATGCATTGCAGACAAGAGACAGTACAGGTCATGCTAGCTACTGTACAACACAATGTCAAACAACATACTAAACAAACAGATATTTAGATAGTAGGTCTTCACATCATATTTATAATGAAGGGTCAATATGAATAATGAAGAATAGTGACTGTGTTCCCTAAAGCAGTGAAGTCTAACACTTGACCTGCATCATATCTGTCATCATGTGCCCATCGACAATGCCAGAGAAAACTTAAGATGTTTTTCAGAAGTCAGGATCAGATTCAGTGAGGAATGCCAGTCTAACATGTTCAAGGAATGTGTCTGATAATAAAAGAATATTTTCACTAAAGTCATCTCAGAGCTCGCTTGTTTTGAGTTGATCCACGCTGTGTACAGACGCCACTGGTTGATCACATACAACTCCAGACGTGCATGTTGATACAACTTGAATAGAATCGTATTTAATCAGTGGTGATTTCTCAGGGCCAGTAAAGTCTTCTCTGCTGGCCTAACATGCCAAATAAATACAGATTTTTCATCCTTTCATTCTCAATCACCTTTTTGCCTATGTATTTTTAACTGCTTTCCACTCTTAAGTAATCTACAAACAAATAGAGAAAAACTAAAAGTTTATCCAGTCAGAATTTATTCCTTGATGCTTACAAGTGAAGTGTGGCAACCGTTTCACAAATCCCATGTCTGAAGCGGCACATGAGTCTGAGCTGCACCCCCTCAGGCTTCAGAATCTCCTCAGAATCCCTCAACAGTGCAAATGAATGAGAACTAAAGTCAGATTGTCAGAGTCATCAGCCAATCACATTGATTATTTGTTCTTGGTGGGTGTGATCTTTAGGATATGTCCCGGTTGAGGCCCTCTAGCTGACCTTGAGAGACGCAATCATGCTTTAAGTGATGTAATCAAGAGTTAAAAGAGTAAGATCAATCTGTCTGACGAGTCGGCTGTCATCACTGCTGGTACAGCTGTTGAGAAAGAGATCCTTATGGATTAAAAAACACAAGATGTTCTTCATGACAGTGTGATTGATTCATTTATTAAACATGAAAGGAGAACTGATTTTCACATCAAGTAAATTGGTAAGGGCTTTTTGCATCGTTATAGCAACATCAGGAGTTTTCTAAGTGTAAATTAGGCTGCTGGAGCATTCAGTGTCCGATACATTTGGGAAAAGTAGTGCTGCTCTCTATTCAACTCGGAAAGTCGGTTTTTACAACTTCCTACTAGGAAAAGTGCAATGGATGCAACTTGAAGTCAGAATTACAACTTGTAGACTCGTGCAGAAATACTCAACTCTGATTTTGGCCAGATGCAGGTGCATGATGTCACACAAACATGTGGACACTCAGGGAGATACACAAAGTAAGTGATAAACATTCACTTTATTAAGTAACATCGATAAATGAGTTTATTTCCACATTACATGATATTAAAGCTTGTTTAACAATCGTCTGCAGAAACAGGTGTATAAAACATTATAATCTCTTCTGATAATCGTACACCTGAAGCACAAATGCTAGCGCTAGCATTGTTTATCAGTTGGGTTGCTAGGAGACGTAGCCATTGTTTATCAGTTGGGTTGCTAGGAGACATCTCTAATGAGAGTCAAACCTCTGCTAAGCTCACGGTAGCATTGCAGTTCTGAATATTGGGAAAGGGATGCATATATGGTCGGAGATATCAAATGGGAATATCTCTCATCCAACTGGAACAGAACGCAGTATAACCGTGTACCTGGCGAAACAAAATGTATTGCAAGCAACATTTAAATTGCAAATATTATTAGATAGATTTTTCCAGGTATTATAGACCTCGTTGGTAGATTCAGATGAAAAATGATGATTTTTGAATGTCTGTTCGTGAGACAAACAGTTTCTCAAACAGTTAAAGTTAGGCTTGCTTGAGAATTAAGTGACGTTTCAAGTTCTGGTTTTCGTGTGTGGACGTGTATTTAAAATGTCAAATGATATTATTAGTTAGCTGCGACATAATATATGATGCCCAAAGGCATGCGGTGTCTTATTCATTGTGTTCTCTTAATGGCATGAATCACATTGAAGGCCTAGACTGTAAATGCACGGCCCGCCTCTGAATTAATGCTACCAACATGTCATAAAAACTGATTGTTTCATGAATTAAACTACTTGTTTATTTAAAAAAAAAATAGAATATTTTTAGAAACTAAGACATTTTCTCTGCATACACAATCGATGTAGAACGTTGCTTGGAGCCTCTGATCTAGGGTCAGTTTTTCTCATCCCATTCTCCCAGTTACGGGGAGCTGTAACACAGAGCAGTTCGGCTGCATAAGTCAGTGAAGGATTATACTGTGTTCCAGCGCAGGTTCCCCCCAGAGAAAATATTTCACAACACTTATACGAGTCTGTCTCTGTCTGTCTGTGTTTGTTTGAGAAGCGTGTAGTTTTCTGCTAATTTGAGAGCAAGTGTCTCATCTCTGACACATTGACGAATACTGCCCCCGTCCCAACAAGAACATCAGCCCAACCGTTTCATCCTAACTGTAATACCCTCTTTTGCTCAGCCCTGCGACGTCATTTCAGACACAATTGATCAGGGATCTTGTTAGAAATACTTCAGCCACTCATTTTAATGTTAAGACTCTTTAAAAGGATCTGCAAAGATTATGAAGATGAAGACACATGAAGATTTTGATTGTAAAGGAATTGTAGTAGTGTTTGATTGCGCAGGAAAGGATGTTTTGAGTTCTTAAAGTTACATTGTCACACAGAACAATTTTACTTCAGAAGTGGATGTTATTACCCTTTAAATTATCCCCGTAATGGTTTCTTTAAAGCTATTAAGGGTGTAATTTGTGCATCACTAATGGCACCACGCGGAATTGCAAACATAGTGACTGTAGTTTCAAACGCTCTCCTCGTCTTTCACGGTTGGCCAAACAGATCCTGCCTTAAACACCAATGCTCGAGGCAATATTGCTGTGTCAGACTGGTCAGAATGCTCAAACAAACAGAGCAATGTTTTGATAGAGTCACAGTGTTTACACTTTTCGGAGGAATCAGCCTTTGAACTTATGGTTGGCTATAGTTGAAATTATTGAAAGAATTACACATTTCATCTAACGTGAGTTTCAGGTTTGTAGGAGGGGTTTGTATTAACCGATTGTATCTGTTTAATTCAGATCACGAGAAGACTGCATGCGAGCACCACAGAGAATCGTCACTGGCTGCCTCCTCTGGTGGATACTACTTCTTCCGACCGCGTCCGGCCGTTGGGCAGTATGTGCCCACCTGTGACAGCTATGGCGCTTACGAACCCACGCAGTGTCACTCCAGCATCAGCCAGTGTTGGTGTGTGGACGGCTCTGGACAGGAAATTCCCGGTTCTAGAACGGGACCAGGCAACAGACCCATGTGTAAGCACACAGACCGACTAGCAACTAGAATGTTACATCAGCACCTTAAATGACGAGCCCCTTCCTCTTTCCATAGGTATTGACCACAATGTGGCTCCGCCCATCATTGGCCCCACCCCGAAGCCTGACATCAACCCATTGGCTCCAGGAGCTAACATCTTATTCGCTCAGAGCGGTAAGATCGACTACATCCCATTGGATGGATCCCGAATGAATAAAGACGAGGCAAAGACCATGGTGCACATACCAGTGAGTTGAACTTTCTCCCAGAGTGTGTTATGAAGCTGTTTATCTTCTCGAACTTTTGATTCGGACTGTGTAGGTCAAATATGCTTCTGTAGAATATTATACACAGAAATATGGTAAAATGTAAATTTGCTGCCATTGTAACCCACACCAACAGACACAATCTTCAGTCATGACTCAGCATGTCACATTCCAGGAAAACTAGAAAACAAAGGGACACGTTTTTTCCTTTGTTCTTTAAAAGCTGGTCACACTGAGGCGGCTTTGATTTTACACTCAGTGTGGGTTCTTCAGAATCTTTGGAGACAATTACACAATTCTCCTTCCAGATATTCAGTCACTGCAGTTTGTCTGATCTCTTCAAACTGACCATTCAGTCACTCAACTACATCAACTGCTTTCCTGTTCAACATGGGCTTTGAAAAATAATGTCATTACTATATGTTTCAATGTAAAATGGCAATTTGTAAGGGAATAAAGTGGGCCAGAAAAGTTAATGTATAGAAACACCTGCTTTTATGGTATTTAAAATTGCAACATTGCAATTCCTCCCATCAATGTCTCTCCGAATGCTCTGTTTACTCCCCTTATGCTGGCTCTGTCTTGACTTTCAGCTGTAGCGTTTGCTTTCCTCTGTATCTGCAGGGTAAAGTGGTGATCGCTGTGGCGTACGACTGCGTAGAGAAGATGGTTTACTGGTCTGACATCACACAACCGGCCATCATCAGAGCAAACATGCAGGGCGGCCAAACTACTGATGTCATCAAAACAGGTGTGTGACTGAGCCCAGTTTTAGGCATTTGAAGTTCTTTTGTACTTAACACAGCATCTAAAAAACATGACGCTCATGCGCAAGACACTGAGAGAAAAAAACATTATGCCGCACAATGGTTAAAGATGTCCATCTAGTGAGTGTTAACATAGGAAAGCAATTGAAAAACAGTGCGGATGGACTCAACGTGATCGGGGTGAACAGCCTGATGTTGTATAAAAAACACACATTTCTCATGTTTCCATGAACAGATCTGGGCAGTCCTGAAGGAATCGCGATTGATCACATGTCCCGGAACATGTACTGGACTGATTCCATACTGGACCGAATCGAAGTTTCAAGATTAGATGGAAGTCATCGACGCATCCTCTTCGACAATGACCTCATCAACCCACGACCTATCGTTGCTGACCCCAGCTACGGGTATGTGCCCTACTGTAACACTGTGACATCAGAGATGTGTTTGCTGTGGAAAACATACAAATTATTATGATTACTTCTTAAATAAAACCAGTAAATCTCTTTCCTGGAACTCAGACACCTGTACTGGGCCGACTGGAACCGAGACGGACCCAAGATTGAGCGCTCCAGCATGGACGGTACTGACAGAACAGTGCTGGTGAAAGATGACCTGGCGCTGCCCAATGGATTGACCTATGACCCCCACACCAGACAGCTCTGCTGGGCGGATGCAGGTCAGAGATCATTTAATCATTAATATGATAACAGTTTGTTTTGAATATTGCTTTGAATATTGTAATAATTCAGTTCTTTGCTCTGTAAATATATGGTAGTCAAACTACTACCTGGTGATTTATTCATCTCGAAGAGCCAATAAAATGTTAGTATTAGGGCTGTCGATTAATTCTATAAAAAATACCATGTTAAATTAATCATGCGCTCGATCTGAAGTTCTGTAATAAGGAATGTTCCCACAGTCAGAGAAATTCAAGCTTTATGTACCACCTTGAAGTTTTAATGCATTTGTGGCAGTAGGGGGCAGTCAGTGCAACTCCAGCTGTACAGACAACACGCCTCGTCAAACCAGCGAGCGCAGCACAGTCTTCTACAGAAGGGCTTTTGTGCTCAAAGACAGCTGGACTGAGCACTTCAGAATTCAGCGATCTCGAGACGTGCTTTAAAGGTTTTAAACTACATTCAACTTGATACAGCACACTAAAATCACTGCGCTGAAAGCTAGTGAGACCCGGTGCTACGTAAGATTAGATTGTGGAAACAGTTCAGTGGGGAACTACAACTAAACCGGTGCAGTTTTTGGGCAATGCCGATCAGCAAATATCTTTTTGTATTTTCGCTCTCTTGATTTACAATATTTATGTTGGTTTTAGGCACTCATAAGTTGGAGTGTATCGATCCGTTCTCACGTCTCCGGAGGAAAGTGACGGAAGGGATTCAGTATCCATTTGCCATCGTGTCTCATGGCAGAAACCTTTACTACACCGACTGGACAAGGTATTTTAAATGCTCAATTTGACCATTTGAAATGAATATTTGTTTACAAATGAGCACGAATTATGTTCATTCATCTCTGTGGACCGCTCTCAGTGGCCGTTCAAATCAAACACGTTATTGCATTAAAAAAGCAAGATGCATCGCTACAAACAAGAACAGATTTCAGAAATCTAGACGTGTTTTTAAAAGTTGAAGTTCTTTTAACTTGACACGGCGTCTAAACAACGTGACGCTCCTGCGTGAGAAGCAGCAATCGAAGATGTCCGTCCACTGTATGTCTACATAGGTAAACAGCACATATGAAAACACATTTAGTGCGAACAGCCCGTGTGGATTGTTCCCAGGATTGATGGACCTTTTGGGAGTGTGTTCAGCACCCACATTTGGAATGTGTGGGATCCCCTGACCTGGTTAACCTAAAGTTCAATGTCTGCTCACTTCAAGTGTTTATGAGGAATTTATGATTTGTTTGATCATTAAACCAGAATGTCTTCACTGGCGTGGCGTGTGTGCACTTTCTGGTTTATTCTAATCATTTTTTCAATGGAATGTCACAGGAAATGTGTTGTTTTTGTTGCTAGGGAAGCAGTGGTTGCCGTGGATCATCATGATGGGATGGAGGTGGAGGAGTTTCTTCCTCAGAGACGGTCACGTACATATGGCGTCACGATCACATACCCACAATGCCCTCAAGGTTTGACATGAGATTATTAGAACAGGTTTTTTTCTGAAGGAATCAGCTGGGCAGCAATAATAATAAAAAAATAAAAAAATAGAGTGAAAGTTTGAGGTACAATATTTTTCTAAATTGGAACAAAAATACAATTACAGATCAAATGTTACAGCAAAAAAAAATTCCAGTTTTTCCCTGTTATATTTTTTCCAAAGATAATCTTTCTAAGTCTAATGTAGCCAAGTGGAGAAATTTGTATGTAAATGAACTCTAATCATAAATTGGACGTGGCCCCCTTTAGACCGGAGTTTTGTTAGAAGCGTGAGAACATACATTGTGCAAGTGATTCCCAGTTATGTTGATCGGTTGATAATTGTTTGGGATGCATATGGATCACATGTGTGGAGTTTGACCACATTATGGCACACATGTGAGAACTGGCCTCTACCGTATTTCATTTATGTATTTCACTACCGAATATCAGTTTCTGCATTTTCTTTATTTTTTTTAAAAACGATACGGCCCGTCGACCGCTGTTTCTTCCTTTTTTAAAACAGCTGTCAGATAAAACCCCCCAAAGTAGTTGTGTGTCCAGTGTGGTGATGTGCAGCTCACTGGCTAGATTTTAGTTTCCAGGAGTGGGGTTCAAACCCTCGCACTAATCTTACATTTCTTTATAAGTTTACCAAAACCAAAAATAAATTGCATAAAATCGTGGAAAAGACAAAAATAGAATATTTAACCCTTATGTTGTGTTCCAGTTATTTTGACCCAGAAGACTTTTTGTCTTTCGAATCGTTTTTTTTTTTTACTTAATCCAATTGGAATAAAATAAAGTTTAGTATCTGAAAACACACACACAAATTGGACCATTTACTTTACATTTTTGGTTTTGTTTTAATTCGCTTTTTAAACACTTGTGTTCCCGGTTAAAATGACCGACCATTGGAAATAAATGTATTAGACTACAAAAAAACTGAAATATTGTTCAGGTGCATCACAATCCTTTAGATGAACACATATGTGGATGTGTGTTTGCTCACACAAAGACACACACACACACACTCACACATGCGCGAACGCACACACAAACACTACACAAGAGTTAAGGATTACCAACACAGTGCTGCCGTACATACTGCTGTGATATTTCATTAGAATTCATTCATGTTCATTTCAAATGTGTTTCTAACATGTGACTGTTTCCCGCAGGTGTGAACTATTGTTCTCGTGATAACGCAGGATGTTCACACTTATGTCTGCCGCGGCCGGGCGGCTTCACCTGCAGGTGTCCCGATGCCAGAGACGGGTCATGTGTGGAAGAGGGCGAGAATTTCTGAGCCAACCAGTTTCTGAAAGACTCAAAGAGGAAATGATTTGTGTTCTTTATGACATATCTCCCTCACACTCGGGTGGAGAGCATCAACATAGATTAAGACAATGAGAAAGATATATCTGTGACCATATCGGTATTGACCAATGTTTGGGCACACATTTATACCGTGTGTGTGGTTCAATCATTTTGATTAGGTTATTTACAGTTATATTTTACTCCGTTTTTTCAAATATTTTATTTAGTTTATTGTAAATATCAAAACTATATAGTCATTATATGATATATATTTCCTCGATGGTGCTCGGAGGACCATGGCCCCCTTTCAGTTTGTTACCCTCACATGGCCCATCTGTATGGGTCCCCCAGTGCTCGGGACTTTACAGCCCCAGATGGGAATTCACACTCATTGTTTACACATTGCATGACTGGACAGCGGGTGCAGTGGATACAGCTGGATGGAGGAAGAACAAGAGAGACAGACACTAAGATGGAGACTGTTCAATTAAATCATTTTTTTAAAGTAAGAAGGTTTTGGGTTTTTTCCTTTCATTTGTTCTTCATAAGAAAGTTTCCGATCACCAAAGTCCACACTGAACATTCAGGCCTTTGTTCAATCTGGTGTATTTCTTAACTGTTAAACATATAACATTTAAACTTCCTTTATAACACATCAGACTTTCACGTTTAGGGCTGCTACACGTCCAGAATCTTTTTGCATGTCCTGGAAAAATGGGACTTAAAATACCTTTTCTCGATGCGTCACTTGTGCACACTATTCAAGGAGAAGAAACTCATCAAACAGGCTCTCCTAAACAAATCATTAGAAAGTCTGATTCATTTAAGTGAATTGGTTCATTTGAACGATTCATGTTTATGAAGCTCTCCCAAACCAACCTCTCCGCCTCATATCAATCTCGTTCTGATGAATCATGTAGATGAAATCTGTAAAAGGATGATTCATTTAACCAAAGAATAAATCAAATACAAAAGAGACAGGTTTTTAATTTCAGAGTAGTATATTAATATAACTGATTCTGTTATCAGTCCTGTCCATGTTCCAGTATTAATGTAGCATACTCATATCTTTACAATATCAATGTTTATAAAGTACAGTGTCAATCTGGAACATTTGTTTCAAGCACATTTATTAAAGTCAATTAACATCCATCTGGTGCTGATTTACTGTAATGACCTGCAAAGATAAATGCCAAAAGTAGTTTTTAGAGTAAAACACTTTGTTGGCAAAGCTAAACTGTGGTGCGTAAACATAAACGTCTGTTTAAACAAATGGTGCTGTGGCCAAAGAAATCCCTTTCATCTTGTCTGTTTAACAGGCAGATGTGTGGAGCATTGCATTAGTCCGTGCAGGAGTTGACAAACTCTCATCAGGGTGTCTTTGTGCGATCAGGACCAGCGCACCAGGATTCTGTCACCATCTTCAACAGAGTAAAACTGCAGCGGCTTTAGATCGTTATCAATCTCAATCTCTCTGTCGGCCATCTATACATGACAATACATTAAAAGAGAAAGGAATACTCTCTGATTACTTTGTCTACAAATATTATGGTGTGGTTACTATGGGTATGTCTGACTAGCATGCTACTCAGTATGCAAATGTGCAGTGTGCATGAAATACCTCAAACAGGAAATGAATGACAATAGACAGAATACATGTACTGTGCAGTATGCTAGTAATCTTTTTTTTTTTTGAAGGATTTGTGTGTGCTTTGTACAAGTTGGAATTGAAAAGGACAAAACACAGTATTTAACGGGGAAGGCTCTTTGAGTATCCGTGTGTATGGTGTTTTACCTTTGCACAGGTGTAGGCGAGCTTTAACTCCGCCCCTGGTAATTTGAGCAGTCGGTGCAACAGCCCCTTCACCTTCTGTACAATCATCGACCCTGAAAACAGCAGACAAATACATCAAATAACAACCGCAACATACATGTGTCCTAATTTAGTCTCTCAAGTCTGGTCCACATTGCAGCTTATTCTGTGCTCTTACACCCAGAAAATTAGAAACAGTCAAATAGGAACTGGCGGTGTATGTTTTGCCACAGAACCGTGCTCGGTCTCTGTGCATGCCGTCTAAAGATGAAACTAGTTGGCATGGTCTGTTGCAAGTTTCACCTGGCAGTTTCTTCTCTATGGGTTTTCTCTCTGCGTCATCTGGACAAACAAACGTTATGGCTGAAATAAAAAGAGAAACATTCAAAGATATTCCCATCATGATCATGTGCTTCGTGTTGAGTATATTTGGAGTGCTTTGATGGCAGATTCTTACTTAATAATTGATTTTTTAATGCAAACGGCTTCTGTTCCCTCAACTCGCTCTCGTCTGGAGGACCGTACTCTGGACAAACACACAAATGATCGATGCTGTGACATTGTGTAATCAGGTGCGAGTGGTTCACACGGAAAGAGGAGTGTACAGTGAGCCAAAGAGAACACATTTAATGTGTAAAATACAGCTATACGAGCAGGGGTTTGAACCAATGAGATTTCAATATGGGTGGAGCTACCTAGCATGATATCTTAGAATCAAGCTAAACTGTCTTGTTGCGAGACTGGAGTGTTAAACTCAGATTAACATGGAAAAGATGTTTTATTGTGTTGTGCCATGTAAATCAAAATGATGAGTTTACGCAGGTGTTCGTCTGCGGAGCGGGTCACTCACTCTGTATGAGGGCGAGGTATCTCGGGTGTTCTGTGTTAAACTCTGTGCTCGGGTGATTTTTCTCCGGGTCACAGTGACCACCCGCCTGCAGCCACGCCAATCCAAACATCTTACAGTAATCCAGCTCGGCTCCTCTCCTCTCATCTGACAGAACCTGACAACAGACATCACACCAGATACTGCCAAATGATCACATTATTTAACATTTCTGAAGAGCGGATATAACAAATCAGAAATATAATACAATTCTTGCAAAAGGCATTTTAAGTGAGTCGGTGAGATTCATTTAGTAACTTCTCCAACTAAAGTGTGCACTCAAAGATATGAAAAACACACACACACACACACACACACACCTGTCTCATGTCGAGTAGTTCCAGTTGACTCAACCGAGCGATGAAAAGCTGTCGAGCAGTCTCATAGTTCTTCTCTTTCTGTAATAGTGGATTTCTTCTGCAGGACAGCTGAACCAAACAGCTCAACTTCTCCAACTCATTGACTACACTCCACTACAGACAGAATCAGACGATGCTTAAAATCTCCTTTATTTGCATTAATATGTACATTTATAACTTTACTTCTTATTACCTCTGAAATGTTGTTGTCATCTAGTAAAAGCTTCTTCAGTGCAGGAAACAGCGCCGTCTTGTTGCCTTCACATTATGAAAACAATGCAGGTATGCACACATTATAAATCAAGAGCCGTGTAAGGAAAGATATAAAGATCCGAGGAGTTTTAAACACTCTGATACCTGCTGAAGCATCACTGAACTGAATAACAGACACACCCGTACAGGACAAGTTTAAGTTCTCCAACCTAAAGTTTAAACACAATTGTTACATTTAAATACATATTCTGAATATATATATATATATGGAACTATAAATGTACAGTGTGTGTGTGTGTGTGTGTGTGTGTATGCATGAGAGTATGCGTGAGTATTCATGAGAGTGTGCGTGTGAGTATTCATGAGAGCGTGCGTGTGCGAGCGTGCGTGAGAGTTGTGTGTGTGAGTGTGTATGCATGAGAGAGCGTGCATGTGCGAGTGTGTGTGAGATCATGCGTGTATGTGTGTGTGTGTGTGTGTGTGAGAGAGAGCATGCGTGTATGTGTGTGTGTGTGTGTGTATGCATGAGAGCGTGCGTGTGCGAGCGTGCGAGTGTGTGTAAGTACGAGTGAGTGTGTGTGTGAGAAAGCATGTGTTTATGTGTGTGAGTGTGTGAGTGGGTGTGTGAGAGAGCATGCGTGTATGTGTATGCATGAGAGAGCGTGCGTGTGCGAGCGTGCAAGTGTGTGTAAGTGCGAGTGAGTGTGTGAGTGAGTGTGTGTGTGTGAGTGTGTGTGTTTGAGTGTGTGTGCGTGTATTTATCACTTTGTGGGGACCAAATGTGTGAGAGTGTGAGAGACTGTGCGTGCATGTGTGTTTGTGAGAGGTGTGCGTGCAAGTGTGCGTGCGAGTGTGTGTAAGTGCGAGTGAGTGTGTGAGTGTGTGTGTGTATGTGTGAGCGTGTATTTATCACTTTGTGGGGACCAAATGTCCGCATAAGGATAGTAAAACCCGAAATGTTTGACCTTGTGGGGACATTTTGTCGGTACCCATGAGGAAAACAGCTTATAAATCATACTAAATTATGTTTTTTGAAAATGTAAAAATGCAGAACGTTTTCTGTGAGGGTTAGGTTTAGGGGTAGGGTTAGGTTTAGGGGATAGAATATAAAGTTTATACAGTATAAAAACCATTATGTCTATGGAAAGTCCCCATAAAACATGGAAACACAACATTGTATGTTTGAGTGTGAGAGAGTGTGCGTGCATGTGTGTGTGAGAGTGTGCGTGCAAGTGTGCGTGCGAGTGTGTGTGTGCGATATAAAAACCAGTTTGTGTGTGTATTTATATAAAACAACATATAGTTTATTGTATATATACAGAATATATGTTGTTGTATACATATATAATATTTAACAATATATACAACAACAACAACCTTTTATTCTTACCTGGGTAAATGTGAGATTTCTAGTGCCGTCTCCTGAACGATCCGATTATTGGACAAGTCCAAAACTTTTAGAGTCTGTAGCACACTTACAGGTCTGGACAAAAATAATTTTAATAAAATGTAATAATCAATCATTATGGCAACATCCACACAAACTCTTTTATTTTTTTTTAATGCATGAATTATGTTTGTGACTCGCATTTACAACTGAATGCCGTTTTCCTCCACCAAATAAAGGAGTGTTTCCAAAACGGTCTCATTACTGCATACTTCAGAAAACAATGTGGATGTGGCCTGAGATATCCCAGACATACCTCACTAATTCTGTGATGTCATTGTCAGCAAGATAAAGCTCTTCTAACTGCTGCCACATGGGGGCGCAATGAAGAACCTGTCAATCACAGCAGGGTCAGAGGTCAGCTGATGTAAAGCGTTGTTTTTACTGTCAACATTTCAGCCGTCTTATTGAAAAGATTCTTTCCTGTACACATTCACTGACTGACCTGAGACCAGGTGAGCGCACAGCTTTTGACTGACAGCACCCTCAGACGGGAGAAGGCGGGGCTTAAACTAGTGGGGTCACTGGAGAGACTCAGCCTGTTGTAACTACAAGAGATTGTAAAAGTGACGCCTGACATCACTGATGCTGTGTAGATGATTTATTAAAGGTTATATCACGGAAAACGTTACTCACCTGAGCTGCAGCACCTGCATCGACTCCAACTGTTGTGTAATCTCCGCCAGCACCTCCCACGAGCTCAACAGATTTCCAGAAAGATCCAGAGACTGAGCAACTGAGAGAGATATAGTTAAAGAAGCTTCATATAGAGCTGTTGACAATGATGTCAATTTGTAGTCAAGCCCAGAAAGGCTCATTTGTTGCTCATTTGTAGTCCTTAATTAGCATTGTGCTAGCAACATGCCTATTTAAAACACACAGTAGCTTCAAAATTCACAGGTATGTCTGTTTGTTTTTTATGTTGTAGAACAAAACATGAACATCTCTTCAAATAATTTTAACCACAGGCCTTATTTTTCTCATAACTCTAAAACTGCCATTATAAAACCCATTAGATATCATGGCTCAAAAATATTACGAATTGTCTTCCAGGATTTGGACTACAACTTGAACCGCTCTATTGAGTCTTCTTACTGTTGTTGACCTCTAGAGCCTGTGTGAGAATATAAATGTGCAGACAGTGAAGGATACATGGTGTGGTCTTTCTAATCTCATTCTCCGGGCCCGGACCAGATACCTCACAACTCCTCAGAGCGATTTCTGTCAGGTTCTCCACCCTGAAACAACGACACAAATAAATAAAGCCTGACGTGACTATTATCAGGGTCCAAGGAGTTTGGAAAAGCGGAGAAAATAGATCTGTCTGAGTAAGTACTCTAGTTCCTTGCAGATAAAGGACTAAACGCATTTCCATCCGCTATTTTGAGTTGTCCAAAAAAACTACTTTTTCCTTCTTCTAAATCGTTTGTATGAATCGCACAATATTTTGCATGTATGATCATCTAGAGACTCCCATGACAAATGTCACAGATATCATTTTGATTTGTCAAACCGTTAAAGGGACAGTTCACCCAAAAATTACAATTCTCTCATCGTTTATTCACCCTCATGCCATCCCAGATGTGTTTGACTTTCTTCTGCCGAACACAAATGAAGACGTTTAGAAGAATATTTCAGCTCTGTAGGTCCATACAATACAAGTGAATGGTGACCAGAACTTTGAAGCTCCAAAAAGCACATAAAGGCAGCATAAAAGTAATCCAAAAGACTCCAGTGATTTAATCCACATCTTCTGAAGAGATATGATAGGTGTGGGTGAGAAACAGAGAAAACATGAAGTCCTTTTTTACTATCAATTATGCTCCCTGCCCAGTAGGTGGTGATATGCACAGAGAATGTGAATCGCCAAAAACAAAATAAGAATGTGAAAGTGAAAGTGGAGGTTGATAGTAAAAAAGGACTTAAACATTGATCTTTTTCTCACCCACACCCATCATATCACTTCTGAAGACATGGATTAAACCACTGGAGTCGTATGGACTTTTGTTGCTGCTCAAACACTTTTAGGGCAGAAAAAGACTAATAATGATAATAATAAGAAGAAGAAAATCAGTCCACATAAATAGTATTCCAGCACTCTTTGGACCCCTAAATAACACACATCGGAGACTTACAATCATCCTAAATATGAATGTACAATAATGTTCAAAACGTTCCTGTGAACAATGTATAAAAAGTCCATATGCATCCTGATTTATTCATTGCAAATCATTTTAAAAGCTTGCTCGTACTGCACCAACAAAACACAATTTAAAGTGCTTGTGGAAAGATTAGCGGCATTATTTCCCGGTTTCTGTATCCAAATGATTAACTCAATCAGTGATTTCTTTTCAAATGAAAATGTCACGATCAGTGTTAGAACTCATACGCATCCTGTTTTCTTTTTCATAGTGGTGTATTACAACATGCCTAAGATAATAAAGACATTTGTGTACGCGTGAATGAGCACAACTTTTCTGTTGGGGAACGTTTAAGATTTTTTTACACATCAATCATTTTTAAACCCTGTTTTGTTCTGAACTGTAACGTATAATCAAATCTATGTAATATAGGGTCAAATCTGATCGCGTGTTTAATTGAATGAGGCCCTTGATGTCTGAAAAAGCCACCTCGCTGAGAGAATTCAGCAGCACAACAGATGCTTGAAAAAGTCTCACCTCTGTTTCTGCTTAACGGCCTCAAATCCGACCATCATGACAGTTTTGGTGCAGAACTTAAACTCTTCTCCAATAGCTTCTTCTAGTTCCACCTCATAACGCTGCTTCAAGGCAGTCAGGTAATCCACGCCAAAACTGGCCTTTTTGGGACGAACAAACGAGCCGCCCGTCGGGTGTCTGATGAGAGAACAAACAGAAGCTTTGCTGTTTATGTGCTTGAAAAGGAATATTCCAGGTTCAATACATTCAATTCCATTGTAAGTGTCTCACTGTAACTTCAATTTGTGTTTTTTATTTTAAAGAAAAGGAGGGATGAGAAGAAATTTATTTTGTGGTAATCAATATTATGCCACAAATGCTGTGGACGGAGCTTCACTTGTATGAGTCAGTAGTTTCCTTCACTTTTTGAATTTGCATGCCATCCGCAGTTAATTGTGATAATAGATAAGATTTTTAGCCCAGGTGTGCCATATCATATCATATACATATATACATATAAATCAGCTTATAAACAAATATAGAAATGACATCCTATTTTAATAATAATTTAAATATAATATATTACTCAAAAATCCATAATTACTGTTGCAATTTATTTATTTTTACTACCCGCCGTCATATGAACAACCTGTCGGTCATTATACTGGTTTAACTTTCATGAATTTTAAGTGCACTGAACAGATCGTCATCAGTTCAGGGAGTCAGATGTTGATTCAGTAACCGTTCTGATTCAGTGAGTCATTCAGCGAAGATTTTGTCAGACCGATTCAAAACAGAAACTCGTTAGCCTTTTAAAAGAATCTGTGGAGCAGAGGGGGGCGGGGCCGGGCTAGAATGTCGCACGCCCGGTCCCCAATCGGCCTGATGGGGCGCGTGAGGGATAAAGGCAGCCGGTGACGACGGTTCAAGAGAGAGAGAATTACGGGCATGTCCGTCGTGTGTGTTTGTTTATGTTTGTGTATTTTGAGTTCAGTTTGCATTCAATTATGATTTATGTTTACAAGCCGGTTCTCGCCTCCTCCTTGCCCATCCTTAACCGTGTTACATTGGTGTCTAAACCCGGGAAGGACTGCCCGGATGCGGGGAACGGCCGCCGTCCGTGGGGCAAGTGGGGACTGGATACCCCAACCGCCTGGAGTGAGGGAGCCACTGCCGGGGGCGGAGGAGTGCCCTGCCATCCCCAGAAATGTGGAGGGGTCGGGGTATCCAGTCCCCGCATCCGGGCGGTCGGGCTACTCCCCTGGGTGGACGGCAGTGTCGAGGACTCTGCCACGGGCATCCCTCCTCCTTCCCGGGTTTTCGTAACCAATGTAAGGGGGTTAAGATGGGCAAGGAGGCGGCGAGAACCGGCTTGTCAACATAAATCATAATTTATGATCCTGCTTCAGCTGGTAGCTGGTTTCTAGTCAAGTCAACCTTTACTTATAGAGCACATTTAAAAACAACAGAAGTTGACCCAAACTGCTTTACAGATCAAACAAACAAAATATATAAAAACCTTTCAATACCACATTATGAATGAATCCATTTCAACATATTCAAGGATCTGTTCAAAAGCCACAGAATAAAAATATGTTTTTAAAGAAGATTTAAAAATGGCTACTGATGAAGCTGAAGGGAGATTATTCCATAGATTAGGACCAATCACAGAAAAGGCTTGATCACCCTTAGATCTATAACGGCAACGAGGAACCTTCAATAGAAGGTGATCAGAAGACCTGAGCGCTCTGGTGGGGGAGTGAGGGTGCAGAAGGTCACTGATATATTGGGGCGTGACACCAGATAGTGCCTTGTAGACAAAAATCAGAATTTTAAAATCAACCCTGAATTTCACAGGAAGTCAGTGTAGAGATGCTAAAACCGGGGAAATGTGATCCCTCTTTCTTGACCCTGATAAAAGCCTAACTGCTGCGTTTTGAACAAGCTGTGCGTGGGATAACGCAGTTTGGGGCAGACCAATGAACAATGAGGTGCAGTAGTCTAACCTTGATGAAATAAGTGAGTGGATCACAATTTCCAAGTCTTTATGGGAAAGAAAATGTCTTATTTTAGCGATTGATCTCAGGTGGAGAAAGCTACCCTTGACAACAGCACTGACCTGCTTATTGAAAAGTAACAAGGAGTCTAAAATCACTCCAAGACTCCTCATATGATCTAGTACATTCGACGACAGAGGACCTAACTGGGCAACCAGGCCAGGTAAGGAGGACATGGAGGAACCTAAAATTAGAACTTCAGTTTTGCTTTCATTTAATTGTAAGAAACTGTTTGCCAGCCAATGTTTAATATCTTTGAAGTAATTTAGGGCATTCTCAGATGAACAGTTCTTGTCTATATATAATACAATTGGGAATCATCAGCATAACAGTGATACAACATGCAGTACTCCTGCAAAATAGAGCTCAGAGGAAGCATATACATTGAAAATAACAAGGGTCCTAATATTGACCCTTGAGTGACACCACACTGTATTAGAGCTGAGGTAGAAGAAAAAATACCTACATTTAAAGTGAACGTCCTTTCTTTAGATAGGAGCAAACCACTGATGGGTCGTCCCCTGGATGCCAACCACACATTCTAGACGATTGAGGAGAATATTACGGTCGATAGAGTCGAACGCGCCACTGAGATCTAATAAAACGAACACGACAGGTGAACCTGAATTCATGAAGAGTAAAATATCATTAGTGACCTTCAACAATGCAGATTCGGTGCTGTGCCAGAAACAAGTGTTTGAAACCAGACTGAAAACCACGGTAGCTGGTTTCTAGCTGGTCACGTGCTGGTCCATGCTGGGAAACCAGCTTAGACCAGCTACCAGCTTGTCATACCAGCTCAAGGTGGTCAAGCTTGTTTTTGGAAGATGGTAGCTGTTCTACCAGCTCATGATCATCTTGGACCAGCTTTCATGTTCCATGAAGCTGGATTTTCCAGCAGGGATTGTATTTCATTTAGACTTGGGTTAAAAACTTATTAATAAAATGATTTCTTTTTGCTGTGGATTCAGAAGTGGCAGGCTGCAGGAAATACTGATTTTGATTCAGAACAATTTGCAAATGAATCATGACTCAAACTATTTGTGTACTGGTTCGACTGATGCACTAAAAAAAGCCAACTCAAAGGAACGATTCAGTCATAAACTGGATGCCAATATGAGCAAGTTTTACTCAACACAAGCGGTTTAGGTCATTTACAGCAAAGCATATCAAGAAAAATGTCCAGGATTTATGCTATGACATTTTCGACCCTGGGGAGATCGGTTTTAACCTTCCCTGACATTCCCTGGTTTTCCATGACCATGTGATATGCATGTGAGCACCTGCAGGTGAAGTATCGGACTCCTTCATGGCTTCCATCATGTTTCCCTCTCTCTGGATTGTCCCACTCCACACCCAACCACAAACCTGCAGAAAGAGAACTTTAAATGGGCTATGAAGAGGGCTTTAAGCAGAATCAAAATATTAATTTAGTGACATTAAGGAATGAGAGGTCACACATACCTGCGGTGGGAGGAACTGTCCCTACATAACGTACTGTCCCTCTCTCTCCATCACAGCTCACTCGTCTGCCCACAGCATCCTCTGGCACGTCCCGAGTCATCATGACATCATCAGATGATGCAGATCTATATGAAAACACGACAGACGAATAGATCCTCAAATCCACCTAGAACACCAAATCCATGTGTTAATGAGACCGAAAGGTTTAAAAGTGTAATAATTTAAATAACTACAACCTAAAGTTTAATTATCTCCAATGCACTCTTATCTTTGGCAGATCTGTGGTGTTTGCAAACCATTTAAACAGACAGATGTACAGATCTGCTCATACGTCTACACACCCTTTGCACAATATTTATCATCGTTTACCAAAATTACAAGGATAATAAAATTGCATTTTGTTATTTTATTTAGTACTGCCTTGATAAAGATATTTGGCATAACACAGAGTTGAAGTCAGAAGTTTACACGCACTTTAGCCAAACACATTTAAACTCAGTTTTTCACAATTTCTGACATTTAATGGTGGAAAACTTTCCCTGTCTCAGGTCAGTTTGGATCACGATTTTATTTTAAGAATGTGAAATGTCAGAATAATAGTCGAGAGAATGATTTATTTCAGCTTTTATTTCTTTCATCACATTCCCAGTGGGTCAGAAGTTTACATACACTTTGTTAGTATTTTGCAGCATTGACTTTAAATTGTTTAACTTGGGTCAAATGTTTTGGGAATCATTCCACAAGCTTCTCACAATCAGTTTCTGGAATTTTGTCCCATTCCTCCAGACAGAACTGCTGTAACTGAGTCAGGTCTGTCGGCCTTCTTGCTCACACACACTTTTTCAGTTCTGCCCACAAATGTTCAATCGGATTGAGGTCAGGACTTTGTGATGATCACTCCAATACTTTGACTTTATTGTCCTTAAGCCATTTTGCCACAACTTTGGAGGTGTGCTTGGGGTCATTGTCCATTTGGAAGACCCATTTGTGACCGAGCTTTAACTTCCTGTCTGATGGCTTGAGATGTTGCTTCAATATATCCACATAATGTTCCTTCCTCATGATGTCATCTATTTTGTGAAGTGCACCAGTCCCTCCTGCAGCAAAGCACCCCCACAACATGATTCTGCACCCCCATGATTCACGGTTGGGATGGTGTTCTTCGGCTGGCGAGTCTCACCCTTTTTCCTCCAAACATAACGATGGTCATTATGGCCGAACAGTTACATTTGTGTTTCAACAGACCAGAGGACATTTCTCCAAAAAGTAACATCATTGTCCCCATGTGCACTTGCAAACTGTAGTTTGGCTTTTTTATGGTGGTTTTGGAGCAGTGTCTTCTTCCTTGCAGAGCAGCCTTACAGGTTATGTCGATATAGGACTCATTTTACTGTGGATATAGATACTCGTCCTCCTGTTCCCTCCAGCATCTACGTTCATCTCTAGGAGACAGAATGCGTCTCCTTCCTGAGCGGTATGATGACTGCGTGGTCCCATGGTGCTTAAACTTGAACGTGGTACTTTCTGGCATTTGGAAATTGCTCCCACGGATGAACCAGACTTGTTGAGGTCCACAATTATTATTTTCTGAGGTCTTGGCTGATTTCTTTAGATTTTCTCATGATGTCGAGCAAAGAGGCACCGAGTTTGAAGATAGGCCTCCAGTTCAGTACACCTCTTATCTGAAGAAGGCTTGACATCATAATCTGGAATTTTTCAAGCTGCTTAAAGGCACAGTTATCTTAGTGTATGTAACTTCTGACCCACTGGAACTGTGATTTAGTCAATTAAAAGTGAAACAATCGGTCTGTAAACAATTGTTGGAAAAATTGCTCGTGTCATGCACAAAGTAGATGTCCTAAACCACTTGCCAAAACTATAGTTCGCTAATATTAAATCTGTGGAGTGGTTAAAAAATTAGTTTTAATGATTTCAATCTAAGTGTATGTAAACTTCTGACCTCAAATGTATATACATGTATTTAATAAAAGCCCTAACACTCCTCGAGCTCCTCTTGTGGCAGGATAATAATCTGTACAAATTCAATTTTGTTTATTATATTTGTAAATATATCTGTTAGGCAGCTTCTTCGGGTAGTGCTAAATAATAATATAAAGAAAAACCAATAAAAATATCCTCGATCTCTTATTTTTAACGGCTACATCTTACGGATTTTGCATCGTATGATCACAACAATAGAAATGAAGGCAGATGTGAGAAAGATAAACACATCTTAATTAAAGTATTTAAATCTCACGACGAGATGCTGATATTTATATACTGACAACAACAAAAACATGAAGAACTCATACAGAGAGAATAGTGGCACTTAAGACAGCACATGTAGTTGAGTATAATAAATTACCGCTATATAGCATGATCTATTATCAGAACGTTTAATAAAAAGAACAAGACACAGAATAATGTAAATAATTAAGAATGACAATAAAAGTGTGTCTGCATCGCTTACAAGACCGGACGTGACGTCATGAGCTGCAGAGCCTCATGTGCGCCGATAAGAAACAGCAGAAAACTGCAGTGGACAGAAATTAATAATTTATGTAGTAGAGATTGAATAATTATCAAAACTATCGATTTAGTATATTCATTATTATTAGACCCAATTAAATAAATGTTCCGAGTTCAATAAAAGTTATATCGAGCAAGTCAGTCCACTCGGCGGCCTCTTTGGAACGCTACCTGTCAGTGATTCTTAATGTAAACAAGGAGCATGAAAGTGCAACTCTTATCTACTTGAATGGGGAACGACCAAAATCTCCCAAATTGTTGATCAAAATTTCAATTAAAGAACTTATTTCAAATCAACTGTAAAATCGGACATCATTGGTATCATTAATTGTTCTGCTTTAACTCAGATCACGCTAAAAACGCTATTTTTTCCAAGCCGGTCCAGCTTATGCGCATGCGCGTTTTCGAGTTGACTAACCGTTTGGCTCTTTGACATGGGCGGGATTTCCTTTTCTACATCCGTTGGGCGTTCCAATACCGCCTAGTTATTTTAATACCAGTGGTCCGTCTCGGGCTAAGCGGCCTTTGGCTCAATCGACAGCATTTCGATTAGTCCCTCGTATATTCAAACAAACAAAAAAAATAACGAAAACAAAAAAACATATCGTGGTTACATAACGAGGCACTGGGCCAGTATATAAAATATAATATATTATTTTTTCCTCGATTGACTGGGAACCTTTGGTAAGTCTGTGTGGTTTCCGGGAGACAGAAAACACGTTGCACACACGTGGACGTGTGAAATCAACGTGTTTGTGAAACTCTAAAACATAATTTTATAAATATCTATCAGATCGTCAGGGCATAATTCATGTATTTACACAGAGAGTGACAGAAATAATCACAGAGACTGAAAGTGACCGACAGTGGAAACATGAAGAAGAAGAAACAGATCGTAAAGAGGTTTGTCTTAATGCAATCTTACAAATTATATAAATTATAAAATCTATTGTAATATGATATGCTTACTATTGCATTAGTACTGTATTGGCACGATACGTACTGTCAAAGGTGCCAGGCATATTAATAATACGAACAACAACAACAACAGGTCTAATAACGATACAGAATGAATACTATTTTAATTAATCCTTGTGCGACCTTCGGGACATTTTTGTGTTAATGCCAACGCCATACATTTAGCCAAAGGTGTGTGTTTTTTGAGGGATTTTGATATTTCAACCTATAAAACACTGTGTACACACAATAGTTACACCCAGGACCTTCAGGACTAAAATGAAACCATTACAACTACAATATTTGATCTCCGTGCCATTAAAGCATAAAATCATGATTTATATGATATTCTGCTTTAATTCTGCAGCCCTGCTTCAAAATGTACATTTTTATTTTCTACCAGATGGCACCATTTTTCTCATGTTTAGTCTGTGGAGCAAATACAAGCTTTTCCCCTATTTTCTGTTTACTGTATTATAGAGTCCTGCAGGACAACTGAATACATGATGCGGATACAATTGTGTGTGTGTGTGTGTGTGTGTGTGTGTTGGTATGTCAGAGTGTTTTTTTTTTTTTTTTTGTATGTGTGTATTGAGAAATCTGTCATTTTAAAATGATTAAATCAAAGCTATATTACTAACTAGTAGTGAAAATGTTTAACTTTACCACTAAAAAGTACTGTGGTAGTACTATAGTGAATTAGACTGTAGTACTTAAATTTACCTTGATATTAAATTATTTCTTAATCAAATTCCATGCTATTTACATGCTTTAATATATTTAACTGGAAGAGTACCAAGGTATGACGTGATTCTTGTGGAAAACATGGAATTACTATGGTAGTTTTTTTGTCAGTGCTGTTTAATGTGTTGTTTTAACTGATATGTGATGTTTGTCATTGCAGTACTGACAGCACAGATGATGGACAGGCTGGAGATTACAGGATTGGTCAGGTGTCCGGCAGTCTGTTTCCAGATAAACTGAAATCTGGAGCTTTATCGTCTTTATTCTCCACATCATCATCAGCGAATACTTTAGTCTTCGTCCCTGCACCGAAAGTATGTTTATCACATGAGATATCCTCTATTATCAGACTGTCTGAAGTGCTTTTTTCCTAGCAGTTATCCATGTTTGTGTTTTTTCTCATCAGGCGGGCGCTAAAGTCCCGCCAGCAGCCACAGATTCCCCTCATGTGAAAAATAATGATCAGATTAAAAAACAGAAGACGATCCCAAAGACGTTGTCAGCAGCAGAGAAGAAGCTACAGGACAGGTGGGTCACTCCAGTTGTGTTTATGTAATGAGACGTGATTCCATAACACAGCGTTGCCACGGTCGGAAAACCTGGAAATATCAGGATTATTGCAACATATTTAGAGTGAAGCTTGCTCACAAGTCATAGTGATGCCCGATCTATGACCGCATTATTCATTCTTTTCCATTCAATCTTTTATTCGTGTAAGTCTTGGAAATGCATTGGTGAAAAAGTGGGGAACAATAATAATTGTGTTCAAATCGACAGAGAAAGCGCTTTACAGAACGCAGATGATGACGGACAGAATAGCGCAAAGAAAGTCAAACGCAAACATCCTGATGTTGATGATGCTACAGTGGAACAAGAGCGACCCGTCAAACGCAAGAAGAACATGGCAGTGGAGAGAATAAAGATGAGAAGAACCGTGTTTGTGGGAAATCTGCCGCCAAACTGCACAAAGAAGGTACTTCAGTTATGAAACATGACTTAATAAACAATCTTTAACTAAATATTGTGTAACTTTCCCTTTAAGTTACAGTTCACCCAAAAGAGTCTCTCATTTATTCACCCTCATGCTGCTACAGATGTGTATGACTTTCTTTCTTCTGCAGAACACAAATGAAGATTTTCAGAAGAATATTTTATCTCTGTAGGTCCATATATTACAAGTGAACGGTGACCAGAACTTTGAAGCTTCAAATAGCACATAAAGGCAGCATAAAAGTGATCCATAAGACTCCAATATAATTTAACTGTAAATGATGAGAATTTTCATTTTTGGGTGAATTATTTCTTTTAAATCCAGTATGTTACATGTTTGTTCTCATTTTGTCTTACAGATTCTTTTTTCCCTGTTCAAGCAGACGGGAGCTGTTGAGTCCGTGCGGTTTCGTTCAGTGGTGCGTCGTATAGTTTGTATAGATCTTTTTAATTTAGTGTAACTTTTCCATTTTAAGGTTAACCTGACCAGTGAGAGCAGATAAAAATGAGGCACGTTCTCATCAGCGTGATGTATAAACATGAAAGTAATAAATGTAAACATGTTGTTGTAATAGAGGTTTATTTCACAGGTTCGGGAAGATCCGACGATGTCTCTGAAAGTGGCGGCCATCCAGTGAGTATTGTGTCTCCTGGTTGAGCACATCATAAATGTACTGACACGGTTTACAGGCAAATACCAATTCATTTTGTCTGTTTACAGGAGGAAGGTCCATCCTAAAAAAACAAATATTAATGCTTACGTGGTCTTCAAAGAGGAAGATGGAGCAGCCAGTGCCCTAAAATTGTAACAGTTCCATAAAAACAAGATTATTCGCTTTAAAATGGGAAATTTGTAATTTATTTATGATAATTTTTTCTGTGCCGCTAATGGCACCAAACATAATTGATGTAAATATGTTAGACACATATGTGTGTGTGTATATTTATGTATGTATATGTTATATAATAATATTAAGGACACATTTCTAAGTGTATTTTAGCTCAGCTGGAATGTTGTCTTGATCAATCAGTATCCAGGAGAATGCATCTATCACTTTATATCATTGAATGTATTGATGAAGCATTCAAACGTTTGCAGGAATGGGCAGGAAATTCAGAATGGTTTTCATATCAGAGTAGATCGTGTCTCTCAGCAAACAGCGGTGAGTGTTGTAAATAATATTGTCTGATTTGAAATGTGTTCATTAAGTGAACAACTCAACGTTTGCCACATTTTGCCATTTTTCTTCGCAGCATGATCATAAAAGGTCCATATTTGTGGGCAATTTACCGTATGGTGAGTAACACGGTCTTTCTCTCGTCAGCTGAATGTCTCGTGTGATTCCACCGTTTGTGTAAAATGAAACTTGATTTGTGTGTGATTGCAGATATTATGGAGCTTCCGTTACGGCAGCACTTCGAGGAGTGTGGAAACGTGGAGGCTGTGCGGTTGGTGCGGGACAGAGAGTCTGGGATGGGAAAAGGGTTTGGATACATCCTGTTCAAGGTAAAAGTTCACAGAAAGAAAACTTTTAATAGAGCGCCACATTGTGAGGTAAAATAAAAAAGACTTTTCTCTGTAGAGAAATCGATTTTTAGCAATAAAAGCTTTAAAGACAGACCGTAGCATGAACTCCTACATTAAGAAGCAAAAGTACCGTTGATTTTCTCGATAGGCGATTTGATTATTTACAATGACTTATAAACCTCTAACCCTTGTGCGACTTTCGGGACATTTTTGTCTTTTACATTTTTGTTGTTTCAATCATTTTGGTTGTGTTGATGCCAACGGCATACATTTTGCCAAATGTGTGTATTTTTGGGGGAATTGTGATATTTTAACCTCAGTTCCTATAATCTATAATACACAGTGAACATAAAATAGTTACACTCAGGACCTTCAGGACTAAAATGTCCCCATTGAAACCATGAAATTGATCCCAGTGCCATTAAAGCATAAAATCATGAATTCTATGATATTATATTTTCATTCTGGAGCCCTGACTTCAAAATTTACATTTTTAATATTTTCCACCAGATGGCGCCACATTTTCCTCGTGTTTATCCTGTGGAGCAAATACAAGCTTTTCCCCTATTCACTGTATTATAGAGACCTGCAGGACAACTGAACACATGATGCAGATACAAGTGTGTGTGTGTGTGTGTGTGTGTGTGTGTGTGTGTGTGTGTGTGTGTGTGTGTGTGTGTGTGTGTTGGTATGGATGTCAGAGTGTGTTTTGTGTGTGTGTATTGAGAAATGTGTGTGTGGTATTATATAAACAAACTGGCATTTAAAGGGTAAAAATCCTGAAAATTAATTAATATTTGGTAGTTCTGATCAGGACTGATGTTGGTTAAAAAATAAAATATAATATTATTATGGCAGATTTTTGACGCAGACTGTTTGTCCTCTAAGGACCTCCGAGTAACCTTTAAATGGACGCAGAAGGGTTAACGACAGACCTATTGTGATATCTGTGGTTGTTAATTGATGGTAAATGCTTCTGTTGCAGTCATCAGTCCACTTATTTCAGCTTCTTTTTTAGAAAACATGTTTAAAAGTGAAATTGCTGTTGAAAACTACATTACCCATGATCCTGTGGGTGAAGTCCACCAGTCAGAGAATCGCAGCAAAACAAATAAAGCTCGCCAAAAGAGCTCTGCAGTCGCTCTCGCTACACTCTCAAACTACTTATAAATATTTTGCAGTACAATGAATCTATTGTTTTTATACTTATAATTAACTACTTTAAATCAATATTTGTATATTTTTTTTTATTGTTTTTATTTTGATTACAACATTCGCATTGCTTCATGGGATTGTAGTTCATTCCCGCATTAAAGTCATTAAGTACACAGTCGTGTATCTTTTGTCTTTTTGTCTGATTTTCAAATACATCTTTGCCTTGAAACAAAGTTAGCAATGCTGTGATTCAAGAGCTGGTCGGTTTGGTTCATGGTCCAAATGAATGTGAAAAACACTTCCGGAACTTTAAACTTTAAATATGTTGTATTATTTATATATATATATATACACAGTCTTGTTTGTTCGATTTTCGAATACTTTTTATGCAAGTTTGTAATTAGGCGTTAAACATCTTTATTGAAGGATATTTTGAAATGTGTATAAAGGAAAACAAGTCCAGAATCGAGGCCTCTGAAATAGCATGACGTGACCGTTGCGCTCTATTGCCTTGTTAATGATGTCATTAAAAATTTAATGAACCGTCCAATGTGACACAATATAGAAATATGTCTTCTGTTTCAGAGTCCAGATTCTGTCATGTTGGCGTTGAAACTCGATGGCTCCAAATTACAGGAGCGAAAGATCCGCGTGAAGCGATCTGTGAAGAAGGAAAAGGAGAAGAAAACGGCTCAAGGTCGACCTTTTGGAGGGAAACCTGCGACAGGAAGTGACAGAAGAGGAAACGGGGCAAAAGGAGGATTCAAAGGACCACAACAGGAAGGCAGAAATAAGACAGGAAGGAAGTTTATGAAAAGCACGGGCAAGAATCAAACATCGTCCTCTTTCAAAGGAGAAATGGCAGATCCGATGGCAAAAAAAGGCAAACGACCAAAAAAGAAATTTAAATTGAAGAAAAACAAAAGCTTTGTTAACATTTAATGCTTGTGGTTTATATCAGTTACTTCACACAGGATTCACATGTTGTGTCACTAAACTGCCAATAAAAGGTCTGTGATTGACAGTCTTGGGTAAGTTACTCTAAAAAAAGTATTTCATTACAATCTGCTTGTTACATCTTTTACAGTGTAATTACGTTACTGTACTAATTACTCTGTCTGTAAAGTAAATGCATTACTTATTACTTTTCTGAAACCTTGATCAACCTCGAACAGATGAAAAATACAAGGATAGACATGAAACTGTCCTTTCAGTTCTTTCAAATAAATCAAATAAATGATTCATGAACTGGCCAAAGAATTTAAAGGGGCAGCTTTAAATTAGAAAACAAATATTTTAACGCTAAACGATAAAGTTCGATTTTAAATTTTAAATTTCGTCAAAATTGTTTTTTTGTTTCCCGTGTGCTGTTTGACTGACAGGCAGCTTGTGTGCGTGTGACCCAAGATCTCTTGAGGTAATGCGCCTAAACTGTAAAATACGTGTTATTTTTTTACCCACCGCTATTCTGATAGGTCCCGCCTCCTGCGTTCGGATAATATTCAAATAAAATCCCTTTATTGTCACTCAACCGTATACACATGTGCAACAGTGAGTGAAAGCAAAGCATATGATGTCACATATAACAAACTTTCTTCTTTCCGGTACATTTATTCAGCCATTTACTTTTCATTAAAAGAAAAGCACTTTTTCTACTGTCGGAAAGACAAAGTGTTAGAAGTTATAGAATCGGTAACCATCCAATCAGAAGGCGTCTTCAAGCTAGTGGTGACGTATAGACTTTTGTCTAATCAGTTGACATCTAAAGCTGCGTTAACACTGCCAGCGACAAAACGTCCTCTTTTTTTAAAAAAAAATTATGTCTTTTTGTATTTACTTATTTTATTAGAAACGAGCCAGGGTTATACATATTCCACAATACTACAGATATATTTTACAATAATGCAAAGACATTATATTCATTACATAGTGCAGTGGGACAAACATCTCATTCATTTTCAATGAGAGCTGATGACTTCCGGCAACACGAGCAACGGTGAACTAATGTGGGCGTGTCCAGCGACGCGTCAAAGTTGAGAAACGTTTTAACTTTATGCAAATGAAGAGCGACTTTCGGGAGCGACAGCCAATACGAGAGAAAATATTAGAGCTCACGTGAAACTAATATTTTAATAATAATATGAATTGTAAAGAAACAGTGCTGTTATACTCCACACAATTCTAGCGACCGCCAGACACTGGCGACATGCAGTGATAAAGTGGCTGTCAGTGTGAACGCAGCTTTAAAATATCTATCGCGGGATTTGCCGTTATACGGATGGGTGGGAAAAACCGTGTAAAATACACTTCAAAATTCCGTGAAAATGCCGGTCTTTTTGAAGTACTAATGTAAACACAGCATTTATTTATAAAATACACATTAACAGCGGGGATGTATGAGAATTTAAGTGCAGCAGCAGCTGTTTCTAAATTAATAAACAGCAATAGGATAGTTCATTATATATATATATATATATATATATATATATATATATATATATATATATATATATATATATTCTGTCATAATTTACTCACCCTCATGTTTCCAAATCCCAGACAAACTGCTGAAAACTCCACAAAAACTTTTGCGGAACTTGTCATTCATAAAGTTTCTATGCATTGTATGTTTGTTTATGAAATATTTGGGCAAATTTCATGATGCGTTTAGTTACCAACAAGAATGTAGTACAGGTCCATTTAATAAATTTTTGCTGTTTAAATCCCTTCTGCAGAATTCCACAGATTTTCCCTAAAAATCAGCACAGAACATACTAAGAGTCTGCTGATTCTGTGTGCGCTCATAGGACTTCCTTTAATTTGTGGAGCACAAACGTTCGACAGCATTTGTTGCATACCACAAAAAATATTTTGACTCTTCCCTCCTTTTCTTTAAAAAAAGTAAACTTATAATTGTATAAAAGCACTTCCATTAATTCTTCTGTTAAACTCGTGTATTATTTCAGCTGTAAAGTTTACAGCGTTCATCATCATCATGGTAATAAAGTTGTATAATTGTCTGTATCTTCACACAGATGTGGTCAGTAAGTGATTTAATGACAGTAAAATCATGTTAACACACATATTGTTTATGTGTCGATACTTTTGAAACAGTATTTTAATGTTACAGATTAAACCCCATTGAATTCCATTGTAAGTGTGTCACTGGAACAGAGATTTGAGCTTTTATTAAAGAAAAGGAGGTACAAATCGAAATTAATTTGTGTGGTGATCAACATTATGACACAAATGCTGTCGACAGACTTAACTAATTGAACCCGGAATGTTCCTTTAAAATACTGTCATTGTTTGCTTTTCAGTTATACAGGTTTTGAACAACATCAGGCTGAGCAAATGATGAAAAAATGTTTTCATTTTTGGGTGAAGTACCCCCCTTAAATGCCGATCTCGTGTCATAATCTAAGTTCAGCACAATATTAATGGAGGCACAAATGATTTTGACACTTTTTGATGTGATACATTGATTTATCCATTTTATTTTAGGTAAAAAAAAAAAAAGTAATCTTCCCCTACAGGAAACCGAATCAAAGCACATTTAAAAGTGCCTCTAATATACCACAATATCACACAAGATGTCTGAGAATCTTTAGAAATAACTTCAGTTCATGAACGCAGATATATGTATGAATCACGCACTCGTTCGCTGGCTGTTGTCTGTGTCAGTAGATGACACTGTAAACATCCTGTCTATGAGAATCTAAGGCCGAGAGCAGGTGAACAATAACATTTTATAGATGCATTTCTGTTGTTGCATATTTCATTGTTTTGAGAACAAAACCAAAAAAAGCAATACTTTGTTAGTAAAATGAACAACAAAGGAAATATCGATGTTTGCAGTCATTCAAATACACTAAACGCGTCACCTCTTACAGACAAAACTGTAAATCTGTCAGCTACAGTTAGACGAGACTTCTAACACACAAACCCTTTAGAGATCAGATGTGTGCATTCAGTGTTTGATTTCAATGGATTTAAAGGGGCGGGACAAAGTGACTGTAGACTGAAAGCAGACAGGAAGTGATGTCATATGGAGGGAGGGTCAGAACATGTGCAAGTTTCGTCTATTCGATGTCATCGTCACTGACACTCTGAGCACTGATGATTCGCTGCAGGAGAGAAAAGAAATGTCAGATTTGTCATTATGAAGACTGAAAAACTGAATTTAATGAAACACTTAAAAATAACATCTGTGTTCGGAATAATGTACTCGTACTAGATCTTGTTTGTAATACAGTTTGAACTGTGTTTCTTCAAATTCGGCACTTTCATGTCCCAGGAACAGATTTTCATCAGGCCTCCGTTTATATTTGCTACTTTTTAAATGTCTTTTATGTCTAGATTTGATTGTTTTAGTCTTCAGACTGAAACATTCAATATTAAACTATGAAAATGCATGATAAAAATACACATTATTACATGTTTAAAATTCTGATCATTCAATCAGAGTAAAATAAACAGAAATAATGTAAATATTTAATGTGAGAAAATTATTTCTATTAAAATTGACGACTGTCCCACGAGTTATTTCCGCCACACCAAACAATTTTTCCCCTACTTAAGTGTACTTTTTAATCAAGTTGACAAAAGTGTGAGTGAAGAGCATACTTGAGATGAAATAAAACTAGAGGTAGACCCATATATTGGTTTTACCGATTAATCGGTGTCGATTGTTGCTTTTTAGAACTATTGATTATCGGCAGAAATCTACAGCGATAGTTTTTTCTTCATTTCAAAATAAGAGCTCCCAGTGTGATTCAGGCTTATTTATACTTAAGTCTCTTGTTATGCACCAAAGCTTCATGTTTTTCTGGTTATTTTGGTTGAATTATAAACTGCAGCTGGGATTTTATTCATTTTGGACTTTTTTTTGCCTGTCATAGTAAAGACATTTTTGGACATTTTAGAAATACATTTTATAAACTATTGGCCAATTAATCAGTTATCAGCCTCAAAACAATGATAAATCAAGGGAAATATCACTTTTGATATTTTTGGCCGTCATTTCCAAAAAAAGAGTGAAAAATTTGAAAAAGACATCAAATGTTAGCTATAAATTAGCCATAGCAAGAAAAAGGAGTCGATAATTTTATTTGAAAAGTGTTAAAAACATAATTTCCTGCTATGTATGCCGTGATTATACGGTTTCACTATTAACTGCGATTAAAAATGTCACGGTTAATTTAACAGCAAGAATTTACAATCCACGGTTAAAAAGCTTTATTAAGATGTTACAAAAATAATATATATAAGAGTAATTCGTAAGATTTTGTAAGCCTAAATGTGAAACCCTTGTGCCTGTGTCGGTACTGGAGCTGTTGCTATGGTTACAGATGGTGGCCGAGCGGTGCTTGACCAGGGACTGAACGTGAACTTTCAACTGAAGCTTAAACAAACAAAATCCAAAATATAACAGAGGAATTCGATCAGCCAGACTCATATACATAAAGCATCTGTTTGGCAGCATTTAAATGACTGACTGAAGACGGCGAATGTAAACGATGCAGACAGAAGTCACAGAAAGATACACGTCCTACAATTGGGACAGGATGCTCCACTAATCGTCCAACAACAAACCTGAATATTATTATCTGTGATCATAAATTGATGAATTAAAAGATGTTTAAGCGTGCGGTGCATTTTAGTAGACACATTAAATAAATGTTTGAACCAGACTTTACTTTCTAGAAGTCCACAGTGATGAAAGTGCCTGAAGTTGAAGAAACACCATTAAATGTTCATTGCTGCACACTGTTTCACATACTATTTATACACTGTGCAGTATAGCGAACATAAATTGAGTTTGTGCATCTTAATTAAATGTCTAAATATTAATCTCCACGTGTGTTGCTTCAAGGAAGAGTGAAAAACAGCCGATCCACAGCAAGTAAACACGTTTTTAGACACATAATCAGGGAGTCAGCTCTGGGCGGCACGCACGCACGCGCGCACGCACACACACACACACACACACACACACACACACACACACACACACTCTCTGTTCGCTGACAGTCTGATGCAGTTTTTACATCGCAATCTACAATCAGAATGCCTGAATTAATAGGCAACCCACCTGACTGATAGTGGGCAGTTTGGTGAGGAGCATCTGGAAGACTGGAGGAGGAAGAGTTTGCTGCAGGACCTGCAGGAGCTGCTGCGGCTGACCGCACACGGCGATCGCATTGGTCAGGTGATCCACACCCTTCTCATAGTCTCCTGAGAGAGAGAGAGAGTTAGTACTTCTGAATGAAGCAAATGAGTGTGTTTGAGAGAGTGATATCTCACCCTGTGCCAGCAGCTCTTCTCCAAGTTGAATCTCCTCCAGGAAGAACTTCTGCACGGCTTCTGCGTCCTTTAAGTCTGGTAACTAAACAAACATACAAGCACAACACATTTCTTTTTAAAAACTCTGGGAACAACATATGATGCAGCAATATTTCAATTCATTATTCACTACATCAAGAAAAGAGCAATTTATCTTAACAGTCTCAGAATGTGTGATGGCCCATTAATCAGTAGGAATGAATCGATACGAACATTGTTGGCCGATACCAATTTTAACAAAAAACCCATAGACCATCCAGTGCCTCTTTCTGTTACATTTCATTATTTATATTTGTGTGTCTGTTTTGACATTATTATTTGCAACCCAATCCTCAGTTTTCATTATTTGTTTATTTTTTCAAATGAACATGGATTGGCTCTGTTGAACACATGACAGGCCACAATGTTGACAGTGCCACTGTGAAACACAAACCCAAGATAGAAAAGATTATAAATGTGATAACATGACAAACAGTTGAGGAAAAGGGATACTCTGCCCTTCTGCAGTTTTGAACAACAGAACTAACATTTGACATCTTATGAAAGACCATTTTACTCGTATGAACTTATAACCGATGGCTTTAATTTGTTCAATAATTGGCTGAAACACCACAGAATCCCTAATTATAAGTGTTGCAAACCATGTCCAAGCAATTTCATTTCATAAATAACTAAACATTACTATCATCAAAACACTGATAAAGATGTATTCAGACTAAATTTCAGACGATTAGGCAAGACATAAAATTAAATGTAAACATTTTAATGTAAAATCTTTTAACATCCAAAATAATGGACAATTTACCCATGTCAATTTCAAATGTATTTATGAAGATAAAATCAAGATGCGAAATATTGCAATACTGATGGACTGATGCTGTCCGATGATATTTATTCACATGACATCCTTGATTCACATCTAACTGCCTATAAACATTTTAAAATAACATATAAAGTAAATCTTCATATCATATAGTTTTTGCTCTTCTGTTTCTAACAGCTGTCAAATCTAGTTCAAGTTTAACTCAAAGTTTGTTTTGATAAATTACCTTGAATAATCCATCTTTCTCATGAACTGCTTTCTGCTTTCTCCTTCCTGTAACATCACATTCATTAACTCCTTCATTCATTCAACAATGAGTCAAAAACAGCAAAAATTCAGTCACATCAGATTCTGTTGAAAGTATTTCAAAACTTTCAATAACAGTTTGGATGTCATTATTGTAATCACAGACCGTAAGAACTACACAGTTCACATTTTTACTTATCGGTGTAAATCAAACATAATATTATTCCAAATGAAACCTCAATAATGACACACAGACACACAGTTATAGACAGATAGATATTTCTCGTCTCACGTTCTCTGAGTTTGTTCTTGTAGTTCGGGTCGCTTCGTCTCTTTCTGTCGAAATAAATGCAGTAACCGACAAACAGCGCCGCGCCCACACCAGCCGCGAGAGTGCTACTCCGTCCGCCCATCATCACGACACAGAAACGACAGTAAAATTACACGACACAATAATAGTAATATAAGAATAAGAATAAAGATCAGATTGACTGCATGACCCTCACACAACCACACACGAGGAAAGACCCCAGTGACGTCAAATCCTGTGACAGTTGAGACGCCGCTCTCTTCCGCCTGATCAAAATTACACAATCGCACTTTGAATCTCAAATTATTTTAAAAAAGGTAAGAATATGGTATATAGTAAGAATGATAAAAAATAAATTAGCAACAGAACAATTTCACACTTCATTTATTTAGCGCACAAACGTTATTTGAACATGTCAACAGCAGATGGTAGTAGTGATCCACAGATGAATCACAAACAGCGCTCAAACTAGCTGTTTTAAGGGATAGTTCACCCAAAATAACAATTCTCTCATCATTTACTCACACTCATGCTGTCCCAGATGTGTTTGACTTTCTTTCTTCTGAAGAACACAAATTAAGATTTTTTGAATAATATTTATACTCTGTTGGTCCATACAACGCAAGTGAATGATGACCAGAATTTTTAAGCTCCAAAAAGCACACAAAGGCAGCATAAATGTAATCCATAAGACTCTTCTGCATGAGTTGTTGCACGGGGGGTGCGTGCGCGAGAGGAGAGGGACAGACGCTGTGCATGGTACTGCCTGCTCTGTTTTGTCTGTAGTGCTCTGTCAGAGTCCATTTGCTCCGCGACATTATCACTGCATTAGAAAAGGGATGTGTGGCATGAGAGCATGAGAACAGTGTCAATTGTGTGAATCTCACACTCAGTGCATGAGAGTTGGCAGCCCTGTTTAAGTCGTTTTTTTTTTACCATAAATCTCCACTTTCACTATCACATTCTTCTTTTGTTTTTGTCAATTCTCATTCTTCATGCATATCGCCAACTACTGGGCAAGGAGGAGTGTTATAGTAAAAAAAGACTTTACTATTGATATGTTTCTCAGCTTTTGTTCACCGTTCACTAATGGACTTAGCTGAGATATACCTCTTCATTTGTGTTCTGCAGAAGAAAGAAAGTCATACACATCTGGCATGCATGAGGGTGAGTAAATGATGAGAGAATTTTCATTTTTGGGTGAACTGTCCCTTTAATTCCTTTGAATGATCTTTGAAGTGCTGTAGCAAATATGCTTCTGTGATGAGTTCCTCTGTTTTGAATCAGTGTTGGGGACTTTACTTTGAATTGAAACTGTTTAAATATGGTGGCCCAGGGGTGTACAACACAACAGAATTTGCTAAGCAACAAAAGAGTATATAATTTCAGTACATTCTGTTGTGTTGAGCACACCTGGGCCACTGTATTATATAATTTATCCGATTATGATTATGATTTATCCGTATCCGATTATATAGTTTATCATTTAATTAGAGCCGGAGGGTTTTCTGGCACAAAAACATGAGCTTTTTTTAATGAACTGATCTCAATTATTTGAACTGATAAATTTAGACTAAATACAACTTAAAGAGAAAACAAAATACAAACAAATTTGTAAAAGAAAACATTGTATAAATAGCATTTAATAAAATATTTGACAATAAAAAAGAAGACTGCGCAGGATCCAGGGACTCAAATTGAATTGTTTTTTAATCTGAATCACATGAACAGTCTGAACAAACATTTGAGAGACGTTGGCCATTTAGGAAGAGCCGACTCACTAGAAATGTGACATTTAAAACAGAGGCGTAGCGTTCGGCCGCACTACACTGCTACTTGTTGGAAAAAGTAACTGGATACTGGAAAAGCTGCACTACTTTTATAAGACTGCTGAACTAAAAATATAGTTTCGGTTTGTAACATCGCTACTTTTTGTTAGTCATTGCCAAACACTGCATTTAATATATTTATTTCTACTCCATTAGGCCTGTACAGTGATGGATATAGTGTCTCTGCAGACAAGTGACCTGAAGCTGTCAGATATCTGCATTCAATGACTCTGAGTACATAATAGGAAGTGATTTTATGAAAAAACTAAATCACCTCTTATAATATTGAACTTGCGTAACACTTCCCAAAACATTAAAACGTATTATTATTATTGTTATTCATGTAATTATGTGTTGAATGTTGGTTTGATTTTATTGCTAACAGCAGAAGTTGATCAGATTGAGAATATATTTCATAGTATTTTGACATAACATATGACTTTACTAAAAACTATAATTTTTATTTTATTTAATGTTCCATGTCAATAGCATAATTTTGGACATGTTGTCCAAAAATGACTTTGAATTTTAGGTGACATATGTTGTCGTAAAGAATGATGTTATGAAATACAAATGAGACTCAAACGCAACAGAATGTATCTGACAAACCGTGTTTACACACATCTGCTCATGTGAGGCGCTGGTCTGCTGTCAATATGTGCAGCTGCTGCGGTCGCAGTTTACGAAAGCCAAGAGACTGGATGCATGTCGTCATCTAGCACATGCTGCATGTGTGTGTTTGTTCTGTCTGTCAGACTTAGTAAAGTGTGTGTGTGTGTGTGTGTGTGTGTGTGTGTGTGTGTGTGTGTGTATGTGTGTGTATGTGTCAACTGTGACTGGTCTGTTTCTGGTGTCTGCATTCATGCACAGGCCTGCAGCTTGAAAGCGCATATGTGCGTTCTGTCATCTACAGTATGTCTGGACATATAACACACACACACACACACAAACACACACACATTCATGTATCAGGGATGTGCGTCATTCATGCCTTTTAAATTTAAATTAAATTCCTGAACTGAAGCTGAAACAAGAATTGTAATTCAAATTTCAGTAGAATTAAGTGAAATCAAATGATTTATATTTGAACTTGAGTGAACTTGAACCTCAAATGCTTAGAAGAAGCTCATGAGTTGACAGTAAATGTGGTGTTTTGGCTGATGCATGTTGTGGTCTCTGAGGCCTCACCCTTCATCTCTTTAGAGACAAAAGTGTAATTATTTTTACCCCAAACTGCAGCTGTAATTGTATTTTTTTGTAAAGCTTTGGCAAGTGTAGCATGGGATTCCAGCCAGGAGACAACGACTGAAAAAATCTGTTATTACGACTGGAATAAAATACACCACGACTTGAGCTGCTGCCCAGAAACAGCCGACCAAAGCCTTTATGGCAGCAGAGTCTGTATTTTCCATGAACCCAGAGTTTTCTGATGTCATCCCATGTGTTTTCAAGGAGAAACACGTAGTGGAACCTGGAATGGTGTGATGTAGGCCACGTCCAAGCAGAGCGAGGCCTTTTTCATCTTCATACCAGGAAAATTCAGTCTGAGCAGGTAACTGAGGTTTGGAACAAGGCAGCCAGTTTCTAGCCGGATCTAACTGGTCATTACTTGGTCCAAACTGGTTTCAAGCTGGATCTAAATGGTCATTACTTGGTCCAAACTGGTTTCTTGCTGGATCTAACTGGTCATTACTTGGTCCAAACTAGTTTCACGCTGGATCTAAATGGTAATTACTTGGTCCAAACTGGTTTCTAGCTGGATCTAACTGGTCATTACTTGGTCCAAACTGGTTCCTAGCTGGATCTAACTGGTCATTACTTGGTCCAAACTGGTTTCTAGCTGGATCTAACTTGTCATTACTTGGTCCAAACTGGTTTCTAGCTGGATCTAAATGGTCATTACTTGGTCCAAACTGGTTTCTAGCTGGATCTAACTGGTCATTACTTGGTCCAAACTAGTTTCAAGCTGGATCTAAATGGTCATTACTTGGTCCAAACTGGTTTCTAGCTGGATCTAACTGGTCATTACTTGGTCCAAACTAGTTTCAAGCTGGATCTAACTGGTCATTACTTGGTCCAAACTAGTTTCTAGCTGGATCTAACTGGTCATTACTTGGTCCAAACTAGTTTCAAGCTGGATCTAACTGGTCATTACTTGGTCCAAACTAGTTTCTAGCTGGATCTAACTGGTCATTACTTGGTCCAAACTAGTTTCTAGCTGGATCTAACTGGTCATTACTTGGTCCAAACTAGTTTCTAGCTGGATCTAAATGGTCATTACTTGGTCCAAACTAGTTTCAAGCTGGATCTAACTGGTCATTACTTGGTCCAAACTAGTTTCTAGCTGGATCTAACTGGTCATTACTTGGTCCAAACTAGTTTCTAGCTGGATCTAACTGGTCATTACTTGGTCCAAACTAGTTTCAAGCTGGATCTAACTGGTCATTACTTGGTCCAAACTAGTTTCTAGCTGGATCTAAATGGTCATTACTTGGTCCAAACTAGTTTCAAGCTGGATCTAACTGGTCATTACTTGGTCCAAACTAGTTTCTAGCTGGATCTAAATGGTCATTACTTGGTCCAAACTAGTTTCAAGCTGGATCTAACTGGTCATTACTTGGTCCAAACTAGTTTCTAGCTGGATCTAACTGGTCATTACTTGGTCCAAACTAGTTTCTAGCTGGATCTAACTGGTCATTACTTGGTCCAAACTAATTTCTAGCTGGATCTAACTGGTCATTACTTGGTCCAAACTGGTTTCTAGCTGGATCTAACTGGTCATTACTTGGTCCAAACTAGTTTCAAGCTGGATCTAACTGGTCATTACTTGGTCCAAACTAGTTTCTAGCTAGATCTAACTGGTCATTACTTGGTCCAAACTGGTTTCTAGCTGGATCTAACTGGTCATTACTTGGTCCAAACTGGTTTCTAGCTGGTTTTAGCTGGTCATTACCTGTTCCCAGCTTGTTTCTTTAAAAAAAATCTCCAGTTTTATATTGTTATATTTATTTTAAATTCTGTTTGTTGACTCGTTGTTTCCTATGGGAATAAAGTTGTACCTTTTTATATGAGACAAGTTGCGCAATATCTTATGATTTCATCATCTCGTACAAATGATTGTGAGTTGTAATGATGTTGGGATTTTCTAACTGGGTAAGGTGGGGTTCAAAAAGAAGGCCAGATTGAAATTGTGTTAGAGAGGATAGAAAGTGCAGACAGCTCTTGTGTTTGTGTTTCTTTGGCTGAAGGACTCCATAAAGTCCCTGCGGTCTGGTTCTTGGCCCTGAGTTCTGCTGCAGCGATTTTTACAGTTAGAAAATAGTGGCTGTATCAAAAAGCTGGAATAAGCTGCCTTCATAGGCTGTATACGGAGGTAGGGAGTCATCTAGGCACAACCAAATTCAAATTGCATCACATGCTGTCAACTTAAATGTTTTTGAAGGCAGTATCAGCCTCACTTGAATTTTTATTCGAGGACTTTAGACCTGATGTTTTGTTGCCTTAGAAGTCAGTCTGAAACCAGCTTTCTTAAAAGGAACCACCACACAAAAGCACTTCCTGTGAAGTCATTGATGGACTTCCATCTTACATTTTGGACACACATATTATCTCTTTGTTAAAAATCCCTCTGTCCAATCACAAAGGGCAGCACCTGGTAACTGAAGCAGAAAGTCAAACATCTGCCGCTCATCTCTGCTCAGAGCCGGAAAAAACCTGAATGTATTTAACAATTGTGATTTTGTAAGTGTGTGTTTAAACAAATGTGTTTTTTGACATGTTGAATTGCAAAAATGAAAATGAAAGTGTGAGAAGATATGCGTCAGTAGGGGTAGCTGCTGCATCAGGCACACACACACACACACACACACACACACACACACACACACACACACACACACATGTTGTGTTTCCATGTTTTATGGGGACTTTCCATAGACATAATGGTTTTTATACTGTACAAACTTTATATTCTATCCCCTAAACCTAACCCTACCCCTAAACCTAACCCTCACAGAAAACATTCTGCATTTTTACATTTTCAAAAAACATAATTTAGTATGATGTATAAGCTGTTTTCCTCATGGGGACCGACAAAATGTCCCCACAAGGTCAAAAATTTTTGGTTTTACTATCCTTATGGGGACATTTGGTCTCCACAAAGTGATAAATACACGCTCACACACACACACACACACACACACACACACACACACACACACACACTTTCATTGACAGAAACAACAATATCCATATAAGTTACATGAGAGAAGTGAAAACATATAACAACGTTTTTTATATTTCTTGGATGTTTTTTACCTTAAAATTTATGAATGGTTTTTGCCCATGCAAAACTCACTACCTTGATGTTAGGTGTGTTTTGAGTAGTAGCTAGGACATTCCAAGATGGTTGCTAAGGTTGCTAAAGTGGTCCTGAGTGATTTTATCATTGCTATGCAGTCGCTAGGATACTGTGGAGGGTTTTAACACATTGCTGTGTGGTTGCTAGGGTGACTGCCAAGCTGTTTCTATGCAGTTGCTATGGTGTTGGGGATGGTGTGATTTTTATCAAGTTGCTAGGGTTTTGTGGAAGGTTTTTAATATGTTGCTGTGTGGTTTCTATGGTGTTGGGGATGGTGTGATTTTTATCAAGTTGCTAGGGTTTTGTGGAAGGTTTTTAATATGTTGCTGTGTGGTTTCTATGGTCTTGGGGATGGTCTGGGTGTTGCTCTGTGGTCTGAGTGGATTTTAGTATGTTGCAGTGGCGTTGCTGGGTTATAATGGAAGGTTTTTTTACATGTTGCTGTGTTGCTAGAACATAGTGGGTGATTGTCAAGGTCTTACTATGTGATTTGCAAAGATGTTCTGAGTGGTATTTACACAATACACATTCTATCACCATGATTGGCTGCCGGTACGCTACACAAGTCTGTGTTTGTAGCTTGCTAGCCTGCTTAGCATTGCTTATTCTTATATGTTCATAATTTTATCCTTTGCCATTTTATATATTTTCTACTGTTTCAACTGTGTGTATTTTACCGCACACACCTGTTTTCCCTCTTTTTTCTTTTTCCCCCTGCTTTTCTACATTTCACGTCTTGACTGCATGTATTTACCTAGCGCACATCCTTTTCCCTTTTTTCTTTTATTTTTCCCCCCCACTTGTCTACATCCCATGTCTCAACTACGTGCATTCCTTTTCTCTGTGTTTTGCACAGATTATTGCATCGATCTCAAACCCTCGCTGCTCAAGAACAAACGTAACAACAACAATAACAAACAATTGTGGTAAGTCATGGCATCCGCTCTTGTTATTTCTTCCTGCATTGCACACCACATGTTTACTACAGCTTCTTCCGTCAGCTGTAAGGGATTCACATGTGATAAATGTAAGGAATTAGTCGGGCTGACGAAGAAGGTTAATTAGTTAGAGACAAGCATCTGAATGCGAATGCTCAGTGAGAAAGAGAAGCCGGTAGATACTGTTTCGGATGCGGGCAGTACAGAGAGCAACACACACACTTTGTTTCCGGCTGTAGAGCCCCTGCAGCAGGGCATTTGGGTTCCGTCTCAGCAGAATACTCGCTCAGCAAAGCGACACCACTCTCCCGTTCCTGTTAGGGCTTCCAATTGATTCTCCCCACTCAGTGATGCACCCACTGAGAATCATGTTGAAAGAGCCTTAGTTATAGGAGATTCTATTGTAAGAAACATGGAAATAGATACTCCAGCCACTATTATTGAATGCATTTGGGGGCTTGGGCATCTGACATCAGATCAAATTTACAAGTGCTGGCAAAAGCTAGATTTTCGAAAATTGCTTTTCGTGTCAGCACTATTGATGTCTGGCTTCGCCAGTCTGAAATCACTACAGATAATGTTTAAGAGGTGTGTGAACTTGCAAAAAGGATGTCAGACACTGTAATATGCTCTGGCCCACTCCCTGCTCATCATGGTGACAAGGTTTATAGTAAATTAGTAGATTAGTTTCACTGGACACCCGCTGGAGAGTTTTTGGGGTAAACCTGACCTGCTAAATAGAGATGGACTCCATCCCTCCAGGGAAAGTGCCACTCTCCTTTCTAGTAATTTGGCTCATAGTTTTAATAATGATAGTATTTGACTAACTGGGGCCCAGGTCAGGAAGCAGACAAACTGGTTAAAACGAACGTCTGCTAGCTGCCTTGAGACGTCACTCAAGTCACATAAACTACAACACATAGAGACAGTATCACCTAGATATCTCATAGAGACTGTGTCTTTTCCCGAACTACCAACCACAAAACCCTCACTAAATAATTTAGAAATAATTTTATTAAGGTCAAACTTGAACAAAACAAACAAATTAAAAATAGGGCTACTAAACAATAGATCTCTTTCTACCAAAGCACTAATTGTCAATGAAATGATTACAGATCATAGATTGGATGCGCTCTGTTTGACTGAAACCTGCTTAAACCAGATGAATATATTAGTTTAAATGAATCTACTCCCCCAGGTTATTGTTATAAACATGAGCCTCGTCTGAAGGGTCGAGGAGGAGGTGTTGCTACAATTTACAGTGAAGTTTTTGGTGTTACTCAGAGGACAGGATATAAATGTAAGTCTTTTGAACGTGACACCACCAGATGTAAATAAAAAATCTGTCGTCTATTGTCCTTGCTACAATGTATAGATCACCCGGGCCTTATTCTGATTTCCTTGGTGAATTTGCTATTTTTCTATCAGATCTTGTAGTTACTGTAGATAGAGCTTTAATTGTTGGTGACTTTAACATTCACATAGATAATGAAAATGATACATTGAGATTAGCATTTATCGATATTCTCAACTCTCTTGGAGTCAGACAAAATGTAACAGGACCAACTCATCGCCATAATCATACGCTAGATTTAATTCTGTCATATGGAGTAGATGTTGATAATGTAGAAATTCTGCAGCAGAGCGATGACATCTCGGATCATTACCTCGTCTCTCATCAGCTAATGTTACTCAATCTACACCATGCTATCGTTCAGATATATTAAAGAAATAAGCCCTGCACCATGGTACAATGATCACACAATGAGCGCAAGTGGAAGAATACATAATTAGAGATATTTTGCGGTGCATGGAAGGATAGTGTCTGTAGATACAGACAGGTATTAAAAGCTGCCAGGTCAGCATATTTTAGTAAACTCATAGACAATAACCACAACAATCCTAGATGTTTATTCAGTATATTCAGTACTGTGGCTAAATTGGTTAGGAATAAAGCCTCAACAGAAACAGATATTATGTCACAGCACAAGAGTAATTACTTCATGAATTGCTTTACTGATAAAATTGAAATAATCAGAAATAAAATTATTATTATTATTAACTCCTCGTTATCATTAGGACATGTCCCAAGAAACTTTAAAATGGCAGTTATCAAACCGCTTATTAAGAAGCCACAACTTGATCCTGGAGAACTTGCTAATTATAGACCGATCTCAAATCTCCCATTTATGTCGAAAATACTAGAAAAGGTAGTGTCCTCCCAACTATGTTCATTACAGAGAAATAGTATATATGAACAATTTCAGTCAGGATTTAGGCCTCATCACAGTACAGAGACTGCACTTATCAGAGTTACACATGACTCTTATCATCTGATCGCGGCTGCATTTCTCTTCTAGTGCTTTTAGATCTTAGTGCTGCATTCGACACGATAGATCACGACATTCTCTTGAATAGGCTGGAGAATTATGTTGCCATTAGTGGAGTTGCATTAGCTTAGTTTAGGTCATACTTAGCAGACCGCTACCACTTTGTATATGTAAACCAGGAGTTGTAAAACCAGACAAAAGTAAAATATGGAGTGCCACAGGGATCAGTTTTAGGGCCTCTGCTTTTCTCCTTGTATATGCTTCCCCTGGGAGATTGTGGCAGGGCGGAGGGCGGGGCCGGGTCGTGATTCTACTCACCCGGTCCCTTATCAGGCTAATTAAGCCTCAGAAAGGGATAAAGGCTGACTGCGGAGGATGGTGCGGGAGAGCGAGATTGTTTACAGACATGTCCGTCATGTGTGTGTGTTTGTCTTTTGTTTAAGTTAAGCATTAAAATATTGTTTATATTGACAAGCCGGTTCTCGCCTCCTCCTTTCCATTGAACTGCAATATTATCAGGAATCGTGGAATAAGTTTCCACTGCTATGCTGACGATACACAACTTTATATTTCTTCAAAACCTGATGAGATTTCACAATTCTCCAAATTAGCAGAGTGTATCAATGAAATAAAAGATCAGATGGCCAGAAATGTCCTTCTACTCAATTCCGCCATAACAGAGGTACTAATTATTTGACCAAAAACCTCTAAAAATAATCCACTACAATATAATTTGTCTCTGATGGATGTACTGTTACATCATCTTCTTCAGTGAATAATTAGGTGTTATATTTGATACCAATCTGTCCTTTGAAAATCAAATTACCAATGTTTGTAGAACAGCATTCTTCCACCTCAGAAATATTGCTAAATTACGGCACATGCTCTCTGTTGCTGATGCTGATAAACTAATTAATGCGTTCATGACCTCAAGACTAGATTATTGTGATGCATTACTGGGAGGATGTCCAGCAAGATCAATAAATAAACTTCAATTGGTTCAAAATGCAGCAGCCAGAGTGCTGACGAGAACCAAGAGATATGATCATATTAGCCCCATTTTATCATCGTTACATTGTTACCTGTTAAATTCTGTATTAATTTTAATATTCTGTTAACTACGTACAAAGTTTGAATTGTCTCCGCAGTACTTAAGTGATCTTCTACCACACTATATTCCATCACGTTTATTACGATCACACAATTCTGGCTTGTTAATAGTTCCTAGAATATCAAAATCCACAAAAGGAGGAAGATCCTTTTCATATTTGGCTCCTAAACTATGGAATAGTCTCCCAAACACTGTTCGAGATGCAGACACACTCTCTCAGTTTAAGTCTAGACTAAAGACTCCTCTATTTAGCCAGACATACACCTAATTTATCCTCCAACCCACAATTAGGCTGCATAAGTTAGGTCTGCCGGAACCAGAAACATTTCTCATAATCTATAACTCTGCAATAAATTGAATGGCATCTACTCTAATTTTATTCTATTTATTTCCCTGTCTCAACCCCGGGATTTATATCATACCAGAACTGGCCTGATCCAGCTCCATTCCTGCTTGGTGTTGGACTCCACTGCTACGTGTCTCTGTGTGATGATGACTAAATGCAGCCGGTGCCAAACATCACTTCAGTCTATTACGATGGGCTTCAGAGGATGAACTGATGCCAATTCCAACTGTAAGCCATGAGATACTTCTGTAAAGCGATTAATGGGCAAGGAGGCGAGAACCGGCTTGGCAATATAAATAATAGTTTTAATAATAAACTGAACGAAAAACACACAAACATAAACACAGAGCAGCTCCATGTCATTCTCTCTCTCTCTCT